>NC_058082.1:255672724-256047004 GCF_014858855.1 Bufo gargarizans | reverse complement strand
CAGAGAATCTGGCTTCATGTCAGCAGAGAATCAGTCTGCATGTCATAGCAGAGAATCAGGCTTCACGTCAGCCACCACTGTAACAGTCCATTGTCATATATTTAGGCCCAGGCACCCAGGCAGAGGAGAGAGGTCCCGTAACAGAGAATCTGGCTTCATGTCAGCAGAGAATCAGTCTGCATGTCATAGCAGAGAATCAGGCTTCACGTCAGCCACCACTGTAACAGTCCATTGTCATATATTTAGGCCCAGGCACCCAGGCAGAGGAGAGAGGTCCCGTAACAGAGAATCTGGCTTCATGTCAGCAGAGAATCAGTCTGCATGTCATAGCAGAGAATCAGGCTTCACGTCAGCCACCACTGTAACAGTCCATTGTCATATATTTAGGCCCAGGCACCCAGGCAGAGGAGAGAGGTCCCGTAACAGAGAATCTGGCTTCATGTCAGCAGAGAATCAGTCTGCATGTCATAGCAGAGAATCAGGCTTCACGTCAGCCACCACTGTAACAGTCCATTGTCATATATTTAGGCCCAGGCACCCAGGCAGAGGAGAGAGGTCCCGTAACAGAGAATCTGGCTTCATGTCAGCAGAGAATCAGTCTGCATGTCATAGCAGAGAATCAGGCTTCACGTCAGCCACCACTGTAACAGTCCATTGTCATATATTTAGGCCCAGGCACCCAGGCAGAGGAGAGAGGTCCCGTAACAGAGAATCTGGCTTCATGTCAGCAGAGAATCAGTCTGCATGTCATAGCAGAGAATCAGGCTTCACGTCAGCCACCACTGTAACAGTCCATTGTCATATATTTAGGCCCAGGCACCCAGGCAGAGGAGAGAGGTCCCGTAACAGAGAATCTGGCTTCATGTCAGCAGAGAATCAGTCTGCATGTCATAGCAGAGAATCAGGCTTCACGTCAGCCACCACTGTAACAGTCCATTGTCATATATTTAGGCCCAGGCACCCAGGCAGAGGAGAGAGGTCCCGTAACAGAGAATCTGGCTTCATGTCAGCAGAGAATCAGTCTGCATGTCATAGCAGAGAATCAGGCTTCACGTCAGCCACCACTGTAACAGTCCATTGTCATATATTTAGGCCCAGGCACCCAGGCAGAGGAGAGAGGTCCCGTAACAGAGAATCTGGCTTCATGTCAGCAGAGAATCAGTCTGCATGTCATAGCAGAGAATCAGGCTTCACGTCAGCCACCACTGTAACAGTCCATTGTCATATATTTAGGCCCAGGCACCCAGGCAGAGGAGAGAGGTCCCGTAACAGAGAATCTGGCTTCATGTCAGCAGAGAATCAGTCTGCATGTCATAGCAGAGAATCAGGCTTCACGTCAGCCACCACTGTAACAGTCCATTGTCATATATTTAGGCCCAGGCACCCAGGCAGAGGAGAGAGGTCCCGTAACAGAGAATCTGGCTTCATGTCAGCAGAGAATCAGTCTGCATGTCATAGCAGAGAATCAGGCTTCACGTCAGCCACCACTGTAACAGTCCATTGTCATATATTTAGGCCCAGGCACCCAGGCAGAGGAGAGAGGTCCCGTAACAGAGAATCTGGCTTCATGTCAGCAGAGAATCAGTTTGCATGTCATAGCAGAGAATCAGGCTTCACGTCAGCCACCACTGTAACAGTCCATTGTCATATATTTAGGCCCAGGCACCCAGGCAGAGGAGAGAGGTCCCGTAACAGAGAATCTGGCTTCATGTCAGCAGAGAATCAGTCTGCATGTCATAGCAGAGAATCAGGCTTCACGTCAGCCACCACTGTAACAGTCCATTGTCATATATTTAGGCCCAGGCACCCAGGCAGAGGAGAGAGGTCCCGTAACAGAGAATCTGGCTTCATGTCAGCAGAGAATCAGTCTGCATGTCATAGCAGAGAATCAGGCTTCACGTCAGCCACCACTGTAACAGTCCATTGTCATATATTTAGGCCCAGGCACCCAGGCAGAGGAGAGAGGTCCCGTAACAGAGAATCTGGCTTCATGTCAGCAGAGAATCAGTCTGCATGTCATAGCAGAGAATCAGGCTTCACGTCAGCCACCACTGTAACAGTCCATTGTCATATATTTAGGCCCAGGCACCCAGGCAGAGGAGAGAGGTCCCGTAACAGAGAATCTGGCTTCATGTCAGCAGAGAATCAGTTTGCATGTCATAGCAGAGAATCAGGCTTCACGTCAGCCACCACTGTAACAGTCCATTGTCATATATTTAGGCCCAGGCACCCAGGCAGAGGAGAGAGGTCCCGTAACAGAGAATCTGGCTTCATGTCAGCAGAGAATCAGTCTGCATGTCATAGCAGAGAATCAGGCTTCACGTCAGCCACCACTGTAACAGTCCATTGTCATATATTTAGGCCCAGGCACCCAGGCAGAGGAGAGAGGTCCCGTAACAGAGAATCTGGCTTCATGTCAGCAGAGAATCAGTCTGCATGTCATAGCAGAGAATCAGGCTTCACGTCAGCCACCACTGTAACAGTCCATTGTCATATATTTAGGCCCAGGCACCCAGGCAGAGGAGAGAGGTCCCGTAACAGAGAATCTGGCTTCATGTCAGCAGAGAATCAGTCTGCATGTCATAGCAGAGAATCAGGCTTCACGTCAGCCACCACTGTAACAGTCCATTGTCATATATTTAGGCCCAGGCACCCAGGCAGAGGAGAGAGGTCCCGTAACAGAGAATCTGGCTTCATGTCAGCAGAGAATCAGTCTGCATGTCATAGCAGAGAATCAGGCTTCACGTCAGCCACCACTGTAACAGTCCATTGTCATATATTTAGGCCCAGGCACCCAGGCAGAGGAGAGAGGTCCCGTAACAGAGAATCTGGCTTCATGTCAGCAGAGAATCAGTTTGCATGTCATAGCAGAGAATCAGGCTTCACGTCAGCCACCACTGTAACAGTCCATTGTCATATATTTAGGCCCAGGCACCCAGGCAGAGGAGAGAGGTCCCGTAACAGAGAATCTGGCTTCATGTCAGCAGAGAATCAGTTTGCATGTCATAGCAGAGAATCAGGCTTCACGTCAGCCACCACTGTAACAGTCCATTGTCATATATTTAGGCCCAGGCACCCAGGCAGAGGAGAGAGGTCCCGTAACAGAGAATCTGGCTTCATGTCAGCAGAGAATCAGTTTGCATGTCATAGCAGAGAATCAGGCTTCACGTCAGCCACCACTGTAACAGTCCATTGTCATATATTTAGGCCCAGGCACCCAGGCAGATGAGAGAGGTCCCGTAACAGAGAATCTGGCCTCATGTCAGCAGAGAATCAATCTGCATGTCATAGCAGAGAATCAGGCTTCACGTCACCCAACATTGGAACAGTCCATTGGCATATATTTAGGCCCAGGCACCCAGGCAGAGGAGAGAGGTCCCGTAACAGAGAATCTGTCTTCATGTCAGCAGAGAATCAGTCTGCATGTCATAGCAGAGAATCAGGCTTCACGTCACCCAACATTGGAACAGTACATTGGCATATATTTAGGCCCAGGCACCCAGGCAGAGGAGAGAAGTCCCATAACAGAGAATCTGGCTTCATGTCAGCAGAGAATCAGTTTGCATGTCATAGCAGAGAATCAGGCTTCACGTCAGCCACCACTGTAACAGTCTATTGTCATATATTTAGGCCCAGGCACCTAGGCAGAGGAGAGAGGTCCCGTAACAGAGAATCTGGCTTCATGTCAGCAGAGAATCAGTCTGCATGTCATAGCAGTGAATCAGGCTTCACGTCACCCAACATTGGAACAGTCCATTGGCATATATTTAGGCCCTGGCACCCAGACAGAGGAGAGGTTCATTCAACTTTGGGTTGCCTCGCAATATAATGGTAAAATGAAAATAAAAATAGGATTGAATGAGGAAGTGCCCTGGAGTACAATAATATATGGTTAAGGGGAGGTAGTTAATGTCTTATCTGCACAAGGGATGGACAGGTCCTGTGGGATCCATGCCTGGTTCACTTTTATGAACATCAGCTTGTCCACATTGGCTGTAGACAGGCGGCTGCGTTTGTCTGTAATGACGCCCCCTGCCGTGCTGAATAAACGTTCAGACAAAACGCTGGCCGCCGGGCAGGCCAGCACCTCCAAGGCATAAAAGGCTAGCTCTGGCCACGTGGACAATTTAGAGACCCAGAAGTTGAATGGGGCCAAACTATCAGTCAGTACGTGGAGGGGTGTGCACACGTACTGTTCCACCATGTTAGTGAAATGTTGCCTCCTGCTAACACGTTGCGTATCAGGTGGTGGTGCAGTTAGCTGTGGCGTGTTGACAAAACTTTTCCCTATCTCTGCCATGCTAACCCTGCCCTCAGAGGAGCTGGCCGTGACACAGCTGCCTTGGCGACCTCTTGCTCCTCCTCTGCCTTGGCCTTGGGCTTCCACTTGTTCCCCTGTGACATTTGGGAATGCTCTCAGTAGCGCGTCTACCAACGTGCGCTTGTACTCGCGCATCTTCCTATCACGCTCCAGTGCAGGAAGTAAGGTGGGCACATTGTCTTTGTACCGTGGATCCAGCAGGGTGGCAACCCAGTAGTCCGCACACGTTAAAATGTGGGCAACTCTGCTGTCGTTGCGCAGGCACTGCAGCATGTAGTCACTCATGTGTGCCAGGCTGCCCAGGGGTAAGGACAAGCTGTCCTCTGTGGGAGGCGTATCGTCATCGTCCTGCGTTTCCCCCCAGCCATGCACCAGTGATGGACCCGAGCTGCGTTGGGTGCCACCCCGCTGTGACCATGCTTCATCCTCATCCTCCTCCACCTCATCCTCGTCCTCCTCGTCCTCCAGTAGTGGGCCCTGGCTGGCCATATTTGTACCTGGCCTCTGCTGTTGCAAAAAACCTCCCTCTTAGTCACTTCGAAGAGACTGGCCTGAAAGTGCTAAAAATGACCCCTCTTCCTCCTCCTCCTCCAACTCCTGGGCCACCTCCTCTTCCATCTTCGCCCTAAGTGTTTTCTCAAGGAGACATAGAAGTGGTATTGTAACGCTGATAACTGCGTCATCGCCACTGGCCATGTTGGTGGAGTACTCGAAACAGCGCAACAGGGCACACAGGTCTCGCATGGAGGCCCAGTCATTGGTGGTGAAGTGGTGCTGTTCCGCAGTGCGACTGACCCGTGCGTGCTGCAGCTGAAACTCCACTATGGCCTGCTGCTGCTCGCACAGTCTGTCCAGCATGTGCAAGGTGGAGTTCCACCTGGTGGGCACGTCGCATATGAGGCGGTGAGCGGGAAGGCCGAAGTTCCGCTGTAGCGCAGACAGGCGAGCAGTGGCAGGATGTGAACGCCGGAAGCGCGAACAGACGGCCCACACTTTATGCAGCAGCTCTGACATGTCGGGGTAGTTGTGAATGAACTTCTGCACCACCAAATTCAGCACATGCGCCAAGCAAGGGATGTGCGTCAAACCGGCTAGTCCCAGAGCTGCAACGAGATTTCGCCCATTATCGCACACCACCAGGCCGGGCTTGAGGCTCACCGGCAGCAACCACTCGTCGGTCTGTTGTTCTATACCCCGCCACAACTCCTGTGCGGTGTGGGGCCTGTCTCCCAAACATATGAGTTTCAGAATGGCCTGCTGACGTTTACCCCGGGCTCTGCTGAAGTTGGTGGTGAAGGTGTGTGGCTGACTGGATGAGCAGGTGGAAGAAGAGGAGGAGGAAGCCTGAGTAGGAGGAGGTGGCAACAGGAGGCAAAGAATGTTGCCCTGCGATCCTTGGCGGCGGAAGGACGTGCGCCAAACAGCTCTCCGCCTGGGGCCCAGCTGCCACTACATTTACCCATTGGGCAGTTAGGGAGATATAGCGTCCCTGGCCGTGCTTACTGGTCCACGTATCTGTGGTTAGGTGGACCTTGCCACAGATGGCGTTGCGCAGTGCACACTTGATTTTATCGGATACTTAGTTGTGCAGGGAAGGCACGGCTCTCTTGGAGAAGTAGCGCCAGCTGGGAACAACATACTGTGGGACAGCAAGCGACATGAGCTGTTTGAAGCTGTCTGTGTCCACCAGCCTAAATGACAACATTTCATAGGCCAGTAGTTTAGAAATGCTGGCATTCAGGGCCAGGGATCGAGGGTGGCTAGGTGGGAATTTACGCTTTCTCTCAAATGTTTGTGAGATGGAGAGCTGAACGCTGCCGTGTGACATGGTTGAGATGCTTGGTGACGGAGGTGGTGGTGTTGGTGGTACATCCCCTGTTTGCTGGGCGGCAGGTGCCAACGTTCCTCCAGAGGCGGAGGAAGAGGCCGAGGCGGCAGCAGCAGAAGAGGCCGAGGCGGCAGCAGCAGAAGAGGCCGAGGCGGCAGCAGCAGAAG
Organism: Bufo gargarizans; assembly: GCF_014858855.1. Taxonomy (NCBI): domain Eukaryota; kingdom Metazoa; phylum Chordata; class Amphibia; order Anura; family Bufonidae; genus Bufo; species Bufo gargarizans. Next base: position 256,040,688 of record NC_058082.1, on the reverse strand, counting down.
AGGTAGCAGGGGGAGCCTGAGTGACTTCCTTGTTTTTAAGGTGTTTACTCCACTGCAGTTCATGCTTTGCATGCAGGTGCCTGGTCATGCAGGTTGTGCTAAGGTTCAGAACGTTAATGCCTCGCTTCAGGCTCTGATGGCACAGTGTGCAAACCACTCGGGTCTTGTCGTCAGCACATTGTTTGAAGAAGTGCCATGCCAGGGAACTCCTTGAAGCTGCCTTCGGGGTGCTCGGTCCCAGATGGCGGCGGTCAGTAGCAGGCGGAGTCTCTTGGCGGTGGGTGTTCTGCTTTTGCCCACTACTCCCTCTTTTGCTACGCTGTTGGCTCGGTCTCACCACTGCCTCTTCCTCCGAACTGTGAAAGTCAGTGGCACGACCTTCATTCCATGTGGGTTCTAGGACCTCATCGTCCCCTGCATCGTCTTCCACCCAGTCTTGATCCCTGACCTCCTGTTCAGTCTGCACACTGCAGAAAGACGCAGCAGTTGGCACCTGTGTTTCGTCATCATCAGAGACATGCTGAGGTGGTATTCCCATGTCCTCATCATCAGGAAACATAAGTGGTTGTGCGTCAGTGCATTCTATGTCTTCCACCGCTGGGGAAGGGCTAGGTGGATGCCCTTGGGAAACCCTGCCAGCGGAGTCTTCAAACAGCATAAGAGACTGCTGCATAACTTGTGACTCAGACAGTTTCCCTGGTATGCATGGGGGTGATGTGACAGACTGATGGGCTTGGTTTTCAGGCGCCATCTGTGCGCTTTCTGCAGAAGACTGGGTGGGAGATAATGTGAACGTGCTGGATGCACTGTCGGCCACCCAATTGACTAATGCCTGTACCTGCTCAGGCCTTACCATCCTTAGAACGGCATTGGGCCCCACCAAATATCGCTGTAAATTATGGCGGCTACTGGGACCTGAGGTAGTTGGTACACTAGGACGTGTGGCTGTGGCAGAACGGCCACGTCCTCTCCCAGCACCAGAGGGTCCACTAACACCACCACGACCATGACCGCGTCCTTTACTAGATGTTTTCCTCATTGTTATCGTTCACCACAACAACAAAAATATTATTTGGCCCAATGTATTGAATTCAAATTCAGGCCTTTTTTTACAGACACCTAACACTATCTGGCTATCTATTTAGGTACCGTATTACACTAATACAGGCACAGCAGTAACCACAGATTTAGCTGACTATAAATTTGAGGCCTATTATTTAGGCGCTGGGTGACAGGTATACGTTTACAGACAGAATTAGACTGGGATATGCACAGTAGCGTGTGTGTGAAGTTATTGAGAATGACCCTATGTGCACCTTGAATCTAATATACCCTTTTAGGGATAAATTTAAAGTAGGCCTGATACAGCAGAAACCACTAATTTAGAGAATTGCTAAATTGGGAATTGTATTTCAACCCAGAACAAAAACTGTGCTTTGACGGACACTAAATAACTTGCCCAGCTACAGCAATAACCACAGATTTAGCTGACTATAAATTTGAGGCCTATTATTTAGGCGCTGGGTGACAGGTATATGTTTACAGACAGAATTAGACTGGGATATGCACAGTAGCGTGTGTGTGAAGTTATTGAGAATGACCCTATCTGCACCTTGAATCTTATATACCCTTTTAGGGATAGATTTAATGTAGGTCTGATACAGCAGAAACCACTAAATTAGGAAATTGCAAAATTGGGAATTGTATTTCAACCCAGAACAAAAACTGTGCTTTGACGGACACTAAATAACTTGACCAGCTACAGCAATAATAACAGATTTGGATGAATATAAATTTACAGTCAGAATTAGACTGGGATATGGCCAAAAAATAACCATACTATTGATGGTTAAATGCACTTGGTGTGACAGCTTGACCCTGATGTAGGATATAGCCAAAAAACAACCACACTATTGAGGGTTAAATGCACTTGGTGACAGCTTGCCCCTGATGTAGTATATGGCCAAAAAATAACCACACTATTGATGGTTAAATGCATTTGGTGTGACAGCTTCACCCTGATGTAGGATATAGCCAAAAAACAACCACACTATTGAGGGTTAAATGCACTTGGTGGCAGCTTGTGCTGGCACACCACAATACACAAAATGGCCGCCGATCACCCCAGAAAAAAGTGACTGAAAAACGCTCTGGGCAGCCTAAAAACAGTGAGCAATTCAATAGCAGCAGTTCAATCATCCACAGCTGCAGATCGACCTCTCCCTATACTGATCAGAGCAGAGTGACGTGCGGCGCTACGTGACTCCAGCTTAAATAGAGGCTGGGTCACATGCTGCACTGGCCAATCACAGCCATGCCAATAGTAGGCATGGCTGTGACGGCCTCTTGGGGCAAGTAGTATGACGCTTGTTGATTGGCTGCTTTGCAGCCTTTCAAAAAGAGCCAAGAAAGCAACGAACACCGAACCCGAACCCGGACTTTTACGAAAATGTCCGGGTTCGGGTCCGTGTCACGGACAGCCCAAAATTCGGTATGAACCCGAACTATACAGTTCGGGTTCGCTCATCCCTAGTAGTGAGTAGTCACCACTTTACCCTCAGAAGTACTAGAATGGTGCAGAGATCATGGTCCATGTTGACACTGTCTGGGAAATGGTGTTAGCCTACTGAAAGTCCTTATTAGGTCCATTCACACGTCTGTAGAATGGGTCCGGATCCGTTCCACAATTATGCAGAACAGGTGTGGACCCTTACAAATGGACCCTTACAAAGAGATACATAAATTTTTAACAATAAGTGGCATTTAAACGGTCACTGTACTTTTAACAAACTTTGCATAAATTAATAGTACAGATGAATATAAGGAACTTTGTAATATATCTTCAGAGAATAATGCCTCTTTCTCTCCACTCCCCTTAACTAACATTCTCTGCTGAATTCATCTTGAGATGAGATGGACTGCCATCCCACTGAAGGATCAGACTACATGCTGCCCATACAAGTCTATAGAGAGAGAAGGGTTCAGGATATCAGTGTTAGAGGGAGGAAAGGGCATTTTCTCTGATAAGATATATTACAAAGTTTATTATATTGACCTGAACTATTGATTTATGGAAAGTTTGTTGAAAGAAAAGTCGTCAATTAAACAATGTTTGATGGTAAATGGCAGGAAGGGGGCAATAGGGTGTCAATAAAACATTCTTCACATCATTACACCACCAACAATCTGATCCTTAAATGGGTATTCTGATAAAGACATTTATGACGTATATACAGGATATGCCATAAATGTTTGTTAGGTGCAGGTTCTACCGCCTATCTCAAGAATGGGACCTTGTTATACATGTGGAGACCATTAGTCCTTCATATACATGTGTAATGAGCAGGACACTGGTACGATGACCACTGATGCAGTGAGTCAGGATATGTGTATATAAGTTTATGGTTTGTTCGTGACTCCAATTGCAGCTTGCGCAGGTACTGTAGCAGGGCCCTTTAAGATGTTATAACTCACGTACCAAGTGAGGAATGCCAGAGGGGGATAATGTCTCTGTGTAGTAGGTATGGTAGTGTCAACGGTGTCTCCTACCTTGGTACGGCTGGACTCCTGGATCCTGGCTTACTTGCAATAAATTGAGTGTTGTTAATAGGAGTAACTGAGGAACTTTGGTAGCAGTAAATGAGATCCAGACTCGAGATATAATCCAACTTGTCTTTACTTAATAGCAGCAGACATCCGTATAAGTTACAGCAATAGTCTTGGGTACCAGCAGGTATAGGCAATGTATGGCAGGGATCAATATCTGTTCTGCTTCTATACTATGTGCCTGGAGAATCTGGCAGGTATTTATCTTCTGCTCTGTCTATCTTCTGCTTGTAATGGGCCTGACTAGCTGGGGAGGAATTTGGCTTCTCCTGGACTCTGGATATGTACTCACAGCTTGGCTCACAGGGGATGCTTCTTCCTGGAGGCTGGAGATGGCTGCTTTTCTTGTCAACCAGCTGAGGCTGATGGCTCAGGCTGGGAATTGTGATCTTTAGCCTCAGCCGAGGCAAGATCTTGTCTTGGGATCCCTGTTTCTGGGAGCTGCTACTAACACAGCCTACCCCAAGCGGGGGTAGCTGGTACACTAACTTAACTTCCTTCTCCTCTCCATGAGACAGGACATGGGACCAGCCCACTTCTGCTCACAGAGGAGGGGGGCTAAAACTGGAATGAACTATTCCAGTCTAGCAATACTAAACTGGCTATGGACCTGATCACACATTGCTGCCACCTGCTGGTGTACAGGGAACTTACAGCATAATATAAAACAGGCCTAGAAATACATTAAATGACATTAATGACAGTATAATTTACAGAGACGGACAATAAAATTACACTTAACATGTTGTAGCAGGGAAAGAGAGTTTAGTAACATACTTCGGGATGTTACACATGCATATTTCTTACTTACAATCTTTATCCAGTCATTTATAAAACATCGTTCATGAACATGTAGTTTACTAACAAGTTTGATTTTGAATAACACATTCTATTAGCAATGTTAATGACGAGGGCAAGTGGAACATATGTTCAATTATCTCCATAACCATGCATTGTCATTTTCCAGTGCTTAGATCTTTAGAAACTATTTATTAGATACTTAAATTATGCTGCTAATCAGTTTATGACCAAATATTGGAATTACACTGAGACCTTGGCCGGCAGCTATTGCTAACAAACTTCTCATACACATGCAGGCTTTGTTCAGCCGAGGGTACAAGTGTTCTCAATGGGAATAAGCCTCTGCAAAACACATCTTCCTTGAGAATAAAGGACCAGACATGTCCACGTTCAACATGCCCAATCCTTTTCCCTGAACATATGCTAAAGAATTTCAGATAAGCATTTTACACACATTGGATCGGTTCTGCTAAGTCTAATGTATATGGCCACCTTAAGGTCACTTTGACACAGACATGTTTTGGACAAGATTCTGCATAGGTATTTGTAAGACAAAACTAGGTGTGGGTATAAAACAGAAAGAGGTACTGTACTTTTTCTCTGTAGGTTCCACTCCTGGTTTTGTCTTAAAAATACTGATGCAAAACACTTAAAAATAATGAACGTGTAAAAGTGGACATAGGTCACTGATAGGAAAGGGTTGTTGCCCATCTGAAAACAAAGTTTTGAATGTGTGTTTTTAAAAAAAATTGTTGAAACGTTAAAGATATATCTGCCTAGTTGTATAATAATGGGAGCAGGAGATGCATTACAACCTGAGAGAAGAAGAAAAAGGAAACATTGTGATTGCATTGCAGTAGGAGATGGACTTACCTATAACCATTCACCCTTCAGCCACTAGAAATCATGAAGCGCTAGCTGGATGGACTCAGTATTTCTTAATGGCTTCTTCCTTCATCACAGTTTTGAAGTTTCTGATAAGATGTATGAAGAAGAAAAAAAATCCATCTATTCAATTATCATTTAGCATTTAGATACAGTATAGGGATATCTTATATTGGCTTAAAGGCAGCAGAAACAGAGGCACTTTCATTCTCTTTAGTTTCTACAGAATTTTGTGTACTATACACTAGTGCAGTGATGGCTAACCTCCGGCACTCCAGCCGTGGTGAAACTACGATTCCCAGCATGCTCTATTCATTTCTGTGAAGTTCTGAATACAGCCAAGCAAGTGTTCATCTTGGGAGTTGCAGTTTTATCGCAGCTGGAGTGCTAGAGGTTAGCCTTCACAGCGCTAGTTATATGGAGTATTTCCTTTATACTTCCGATTCTTTAAATAAAAAAATAAAGCAAAGAAAACAGGCTCCACTGAATAATGTTCACCAGGTTGGAATTCAGAAAATCAGTGGGTCACATTCTTAAGTGGATTTTCCAGTTTCAGGAAGAAACCTTCTGCATAAAAGAACTGAGCATTACGTACCTGACCGATCGTGCGCATCCACTCAGGTTCTCCTGGTTGGGGTCTGTCTACAGAACACTTACCTAGTGCTCTCCTTTTCATCTTTTTAGCTGCTGACTCACTTATTGGGCCTCTTCTGCAATCTAAGTCTCTACAGCACTTAATCAGCAGGGGTCCAACACCATGCATTTACATAGATCAGCTTTTATACAGTATCTCTGGTGCTGGAGCTATTGCAGAACAGCTAATAAGCAGGGATGCAGGTCTCAGACCCCTGCCAATCAGAAATTGATGGCTATCCCTAAGATAGGATGTCAATACTAAATTCCCTGAAAACCCTTTTAAGTGGGATTACATTAACCACTTCGCATCTGGACCATTTGCCCCCTTCCTGACCATGCCTAATTTTGCAAATCTGAAATTTCTTACTTTATGTGGTAATAACCTTGGAACGCTTTTACTTATCCAAGTCATTTAGAGATTGTTTTCTCGTGACACATTGTACTTTATGCTAGTCATAAATTTATTTATGAAAAAATCCCCAATTTACCCAAAATTTTGAAAAATTTGCAATTTTCTAAATTTCAATTTCTCTGCTTTTAAAACAGAAAGTGAAACCTCATAAAATATTTATTACTTAGCATTCCCCATATGTCTGCTTTATGTTGGCATCATTTTGGAAATGTCATTTTATTTTTTTAGGATGTTAGAAGGCTTAGAAGTTTAGAAGCAATTCTTAAAATTTTTAAGATAATTGCCTAAGCCCACTTTTTAAGGACCAGTTCAGGTCTGAAGTCACTTTGTGGGGCCTACATATGGATATTCCCAGAAATGACCCCATTGTAGAAACTACACCCCTCAAGTTACTTAAAACCGATTTTAACATTTTTGTTAACCCTTTAGGCGTTCCACAAGAATTAAAGGAAAATGGAGATCAAATTTTTAAATTGCACTTTTTGGGCAGATTTTCAATTTTAATTAAAATTTTTCTTTAACATATCGATGGTTAACAGCCAAACAAAACTCTATATTTATTACCCAGATTCTGAGGTTTACAGAAACACCCCACATGTGGTCATAAACTGTTGTATGGGCACACGACAGGGCGCAGAAGAAAAGGAGTGCCACATGGTTTTTAGATGCCATGTCCCATTTTAAGCCCCCCTGATGCACCCTTACAGTAGAAACTCCCAATAAGTGGCCCCATTTTGGAAACTAGGGGATAAGGTGACAGTTTTATTGGTCCTAATTTTTTATCATTTAAAAAATTGGTTGTTTTAGCACAGTTTTTATTTATTAATTTTTACAGTGTTCATCTGAGGGGTTCGGTAAAGTGATATTTTTATGGAGCACAATAATAGCATTTTTGAAACAAAAAAAAATATGTTTTAATGTGTCCATGTTCTGAGAGCTATAGTTTTTTTTTATTTTTTGAGCGATTTTCTTATGATGGGGCTCATTTTTTCCAGTATGAGGTGACGGTTTTATTGGTACTATTTTGTGGGACATATGCATTTTTGATCACTTGGTGTTGCACTTTTTGTGATGTAAGGTGACAAAAATTGCTTTTTTTGATTTTTTTTTCGAGGTGTTAGGTCATGTGATATTTTTATAGAGCTGGTTGTTACAGACGCGGCGATACCTAATATGTATACTTTTTTATGTATTTCACTTTAACACAATATTAGCATTTTTGAAACCAAAAAAATGTTTTAGTGTCTCCATGTTCTGAGAGCTATAGTTTATTTTTATTTTTTGAGAGATTTATTTATGCAGGAGCTAATTTTTTGCAGGATGAGGTGACGGTTTTATTGGTACTATTTTGTGGGACATATGCTTTTTTGATCACTTGGTGTTGCACTTTTTGTGATGTAAGGTGTTTTTTTTTTTTTACACAGTTTTTTTTAGTGGTGTTTATTGGACTGGGTCGATTATGTGATATATTTATAGAGCCGACCGTCATGGACACGGCAATACCGAATATCTCTATTTTATTTATTTATTTCTATTTTACATTTTTTTTTTATTGCTTACATGGGTAATTTTTTTTACATTTTATTATCTTTTATTATTATTACCTTTTTGTATTTTTCTTTTTTAACACTTTTTTTTTATTTTACACTTTGCGTCCCCCCAGAAGGTCATACAAGATCTCTGGGGAACATTTACTTCACTTTTTTTTTTTTCACTGTTGATCTCTCCTATAACTGGGGCTGACATAGTAGCCCCAGTTACAGGAGAAATGCACCCCCCAGAGAGGCTGTACAGCGCAATACAGCGCTGTACAGCCTCAGTGCAGGGCTGATCGAGGTCTCTGAAAGACCTCACAGCTCCTGCACTCTCCCGGCCCCGGCGATCACATGACCGCCTGGTCGGAACAGAAAACACAGAGCTCAGTGAGCACTGTTTATACAGCGATCTAGGAGGCAGGCACTGTCTCTGCCTTCTTTAAGGGTTGCGGGCAACCCGATCAGCAGCTGCACGGTTAGCTATTCAGAGATAGAGAACCACCTCCCGGACCTTTATATTCAATGGGCGGACGGAAGGTGGTTAAATATGATCTGACATCTCAAAGACACATCACAATTTTTTTTCAAAAAATTCAATTCGCCGATTTGCTAAATTTTTGGGGAAAAATGTGGTTCGATGGGAATAAATTCACGGCAAATTACTTAAAAAGCGGCTATTTCTTGGCCGCAGAGAGCCTTTATAGTGGTGTAGAACACTGTGCCTTGCAGTAACACGCATAGGGGGTCTGCTTTGGTAGTGAAATAATACTGAGTCCGTATGACATGCAGATGACAGGCGTTGCTCCTAGAGTTACTGCATACTTCACTTATTTGGGCAGTCATGGCCAAATAACTCAAGTATGAACTCAGCCTTAGGCTGGTTTCACACCTGAGCGTTTACAGCGCTGTAAAACGCTCAACAGGCAAAAAACAATGCTTCCCTATGGGCATGGTTCTCACCTGAGCATTTTACAGCGCGTACAAACGCGCTGTAAAATGCCCTACGCCCCTAGTTTCAATAATAGGGATAGCTGAATGTTTTGATACAAGATTTGTGTAGGTGGGCTTGGAAATGAGGGAGTGGTGGCAGTTTAGAAATCATGTCCTGATTTTTCAGCTCCCACTCTAGGTTTTATCAGCTCCCACTCTAGTTTTGAACATTCCGCCAGTCATTCCTATGGGACCAATTTCGCCACAAAAACGCTGATATTTCATGAACCATTTGTCGAAACGTTCTACAAAGTAATAGCACACCAATCGGCAACAATCCACACGTTTCGGTTTATTACTATCTATGTAGTGTAAAAACTGCGGGAGGAGTTAGGGTGGTAAATTTGACTATAATAATAAGAATATATACAGTATGTGAGTTAACAGTAAGTGGTCTTGCCATGCAAGAACACTTAATAAAGATCGGGCGGAACTGCCTAAACCTCAGAAGCATGAACAAATTGGCGATCCTGTGTGCCCGTGTATATAAATCATGCGGTGCTCAGCTGGAATAGTCCTCAATAAATCTCAAAACATAGAGCAAATTGTAAGGCAGCACTCACCATTTGTTGAATATAACTCTTTTATTAGTCTAAAAAGCTTTATACATACATGGCAGGGGCAGACAAACTTTCATGCAGTTCAAAGCGGCGATGGCCGTTTCGCGCAAATGTGCTTCTTCTGACCACTGAAGTATTAACGTCTCATGAATGCTTGTTTATATGCTTCCTAGAGATATTGCCATGGCAACCAATAATGCTGGCTTATCACAGCATATCATAATAAATGCCTACGTCAATAAAACGTTAAATACGTTAAAAACAAGCAGCATTAATCAAAAAGATCGCTATATCAATCTAAGCGGTTAATAGCAGGCGATGCCTATCACCTTGCAGATATATTATGTATCTGATAATGTGACAGTGTGGACGCTTTTATATAGGTAAATCCATCAGATGTATTTATGAGATATTCAGGGAGCATGTAAATTCCATTAAATCGGGAAAAGGATATCCTAGACTAATTGACCACAAACGGGAATTACATGGAGGGAATCCAGATTGTTTATGGTTTTCAGGCATAGAACATGTACCTAATCCCCCACAAGGAGATGATAGGCATCGCCTGCTGTTACAGAAAGAGGAAAGGTGGATAATTTGCTCAAAAGCCTTGGGTCCATTAGGCCTGAACGATAAGAACGACCTCAGTGTCTTCCTTTGAGAAACCACTTAGATTGCTATAGCGATCTTTTTGATTAATGTAGCTTGTTTTTAACCTTTTTATTGATGTAGGCATTTATTATGGTATGCTGTGATAAGCAAGCCACAGAAAATATTAGTAGGGATTTTTTACCGTCTCTATTAGAAATACTATCACTGATATTAATGAGCGGTATTAAAATGAAAATAATAAATCTTTATTACCAATCAGATGAAAATTATATGAATCCCTTTAAACAAATAGGCTAATTCAAAACTGAAGTGGGTGAGTGTACAGCGTGGATATGGTGTGTATATGTACACCCCACAGTGCCTTGTATGAGCTTGGTATTCGCTTATACCACGATACACTGAACTTTTCCCACCTCAGATGTGAGGTCACTATATCAGCTGGGGCTGTAGTGTAGTTAAGCCCCAGTATAGAACACTGTTTACTAATTATAAAGACTATTTGTGTGCAATGTCAAGGAAAGGGTTAACTGCCTGAATATAACGCTTAAAATAACTTTTATTTGAATAAATCAGAAATATGTGGCTATCCGCCAAAATTACACACATCAGGCTAACATATAGAAGGGTGGCTCACACTTCTGTATATATATGGTGCAGCCAACCTCTTCCTCAGTAATGACTAGTAGTGTTTACAGCTAGAGGACTAAGTTTAACCCTCCAATATAGCTGCAACACTAAAAGTAGCGCTGCCAGACACTCGACACAAACTGTTACTTCTAGTATTGGACAACAGCTATAGAGGCACACTGTTTCTATGTATCCGTCTCTCACGGAAGCACTCAATAGATAACAGGGAGTGTGTGGACCAAATTTTTCGCAGGCAAAGTGCTTAAATGGACACTGACAGGCCCTATAAACATATTTAGTTATTCCTATGCAGTCATAGGTCTATTAAAGTGTATTCCAATGATATAAGAGTACCCCCTGTCTGCATTTTAAACCATGTAAAAACAACTTTATATTCATCTGTCAATCACCTTCCTTTATGCCCAAGGGGTGGTTTTTCTCCTACCTTTGTGCCGAGCCGCGCCCCAACTGTCGTTTCCTACTGCCGCCCAGCTCATTATTATTCACTGCGCTGGGCGGCTTTTACTCTTCTCTCCGCCCTCACTGAGTTTCTTGTTTGGCGCAGGCAGGAGACACAGAGAGCAGCAGCATAGAAGAATAAGGGACGCAGGCGCATTACATTTCTGGCTTGTGAGGGTGCCGGATACAGGTATCCGGCGCATGCGCAGAAGGTCCGATTGAGGCCGATGCCCATAAGTTTCTATTGGGCATGCGCGATATCTAACAGGATCGGGGACTGTAAAAGCCGCCCAGCGCAGTGAATAAAAATGAGCTGGGCGGCGATAGGTAACGACACGGCTGGGCACAAAGGGAGGAGAAAAACCGCCCCATGGGCATAAAGGAAGGTGATTGACAGATGAATATAAAGTTGTTTTTACATGGTTTAAAATGCGGACAGGGGGTACTCATATCTTTGGAATACACTTTAATAGACCTATGACTGCATAGGAATAATTAAAAATGTTTATAGGACCTGTCAGTGTCCCTTTAATGTATGCTGCACTATTATCTAACAGCCCATGGTATCCACTACACTACAGATACCTATTATCTATAAGGCATTAATTCCCTGCCTAATATCGCGTTCACTCAAGTATATAACACCACAATTAACAAGTCACACTAGAGTCCTTATTACTTGTATCACTATGATCAGTTGCATATTCAGCTGATCAATTGAGGACCCTATCTTCCGCTAAGCTAATCTCTGTCTGATAGCTGCTAACCCTACTCGACGCGTTTCTAAAACCCCATTGCGGGCTTATCATCAGGAGCTTGTCGGGCATGTGGTTGAAATAATAGCAGTATTGTAGCCAAACAATCAGAGAGCGCCTGCACGTGGAGTGGGCGCTGGTATGGCCGTATGCGCCCGCGCCTCTCTGCGGTTTAAATAGGGAAGGAGGTCAAAAGGGAGGCTCGGCCGAGACAGCCAATCAGCACAATGGGGCGTGGTTAACCTCAGTGAGCCATCCCGGGAGTTGTGCCGCCTCGTTTCACACAACCCTCACAGGCACGGTCCTGGTTAACATGCAGTACCAAAGGCAATTACAGGTGCAGTGGGTGTATTGCATGCAAATATATAAAAGTGGGCAAAACTTTTACTAACATGGTCACTTCCCTACAGTATGATTTAAGAATATTGATCAATTGCAGAACCGCAGGAGTAATCTATCTGGCTACGACTACCGGGATGGCTCACTGAGGTGAGCCACGCCCCCTTGTGATGATTGGCTGTCTCGGCCGAGCCTCCCTTTTGACCTCCATCCCTATTTAAACCGCAGAGAGGCGTGGGCGCATACGGCCATACCAACGCCGGTACAGCCGAACACTCCCCGTGCAAGCACTCTATGATTGTTTGGCTACAATACTGTTATTATTTCAACCACATGCACGACAAGCTCCTGATGAAAAGCCTGCAATAGGGTCTTAGGAACGCGTCGAGTAGGGTTAGCAGCTGTCAGCCAGACTTTAGCTTAGCGGCAGATAGAGTCCTTAATTGATCAGTTGCAGATGTAATTGATCATAGTGATACAAGTAATAGGGACTCTAGTGTGACTTGTAAATTGTGGTGTTCTATACTGGGGCTTAACAACACTAATACCGCTCATTAATATCAGTGATAGTATGCTGTGATAAGCCAGCGTTTTTTGTTGCCATGGCAATATTACCAGGAAGCATATAAACGAGCATTCATGAGGCGTGATTACGTCAGTGGCCAGAAGAAGCGCATTTGTGCAAAGCGGCCATCGCCGTTTTGAACTTCATGAAAGTTTGTACGCCCCTGCCAGGTATGTAGATATCTTTTTAGATAAATAAAAGAGTTATATTCAAGAACTGGTGAGTGCCGCCTTACAATTTGCAATATGTTATGAGATTTGCTCAATAATCCATCAGTATTGCTAATGCCAAAAAAACAGAAGTGGATCTAAAACGGAGATGACACATGAATGGAATACAAACCGGATTCCAAAAAAGTTGGGACACTAAACTAATTGTGAATAAAAACTGAATGCAATGATGTGGAGATGGCAAATGTCAATATTTTATTTGTAATAGAACGTAGATGACAGATCAAACGTTTAATCCGAGTAAATGTATCATTTTAAAGGAAAAATACGTTGATTCAAATTTTCACGGTGTCAACAAATCCCAAAAAAGTTGGGACAAGTAGCAATAAGAGGCTGGAAAAAGTAAATTTGAGCATAACGAAGAGCTGGAAGACCAATTAACACTAATTAGGTCAATTGGCAACATGATTGGGTATAAAAAGAGCTTCTCAGAGTGGCAGTGTCTCTCAGAAGCCAAGATGGGTAGAGGATCACCAATTCCCACAATGTTGCGCAGAAAGATAGTGGAGCAATATCAGAAAGGTGTTACCCAGCGAAAAATTGCAAAGACTTTGCATCTATCATCATCAACTGTGCATAACATCATCCGAAGATTCAGAGAATCTGGAACAATCTCTATGCGTAAGGGTCAAGGCCGTAAAACCATACTGGATGCCCGTGATCTCTGGGCCCTTAAACAACACTGCACCACAAACAGGAATGCTACTGTAAAGGAAATCACAGAATGGGCTCAGGAATACTTCCAGAAACCATTGTCAGTGAACACAATCCACCGTGCCATCCGCTGTTGCCAGCTGAAACTCTACAGTGCAAAGAAGAAGCCATTTCTAAGCAAGATCCACAAGCTCAGGCGTTTTCACTGGGCCAGGGATCATTTAAAATGGAGTGTGGCAAAATGGAAGACTGTTCTGTGGTCAGACGAGTCACTCACGATTCAAAGTTCTTTTTGGAAATCTGGGATGCCATCTCATCCGGACCAAAGAGGACAAGGACAACCCAAGTTGTTATCAACGCTCGGTTCAGAAGCCTGCATCTCTGATGGTATGGGGTTGCATGAGTGCGTGTGGCATGGGCAGCTTGCATGTCTGGAAAGGCACCATCAATGCAGAAAAATATATTCAGGTTCTAGAACAACATATGCTCCCATCCAGACGTCATCTCTTTCAGGGAAGACCCTGCATTTTTCAACAAGATAATGCCAGACCACATTCTGCATCAATCACAACATCATGGCTGCGTAGGAGAAGGATCCGGGTACTGAAATGGCCAGTCTGCAGTCCAGATCTTTCACCTATAGAGAACATTTGGCGCATCATAAAGAGGAAGGTGCAACAAAGAAGGCCCAAGACGATTGAACAGTTAGAGGCCTGTATTAGACAAGAATGGGAGAGCATTCCTGTTTCTAAACTTGAGAAACTGGTCTCCTCGGTCCCCAGACGTCTGTTGAGTGTTGTAAGAAGAAGGGGAGATGCCACACAGTGGTGAAAATGGCCTTGTCCCAACTTTTTGGGGATTTGTTGACACCATGAAATTCTGATTCAACCTATTTTTCCCTTAAAATGGTACATTTTCTCAGTTTAAACTTTTGTTCCGTGATTTATGTTCTATTCTGAATAAAATATTAGAAGTTGGCACCTCCACATCATTGCATTCAGTTTTTATTCACGATTTGTATAGTGTCCCAACTATTTTGGAATCCGGTTTGTATTTGCATGTCTTCTGTGTTTTGTAACCACTCCTGCTTTTGGCTACTAAATCATAAGCCAAATCTGATGGGACCATGCAGGCCTTACAGCTGCTACACAGACAGGATCTGTTGTGCATCTAATTTTTCCTTCCTTCTGACGGATCAGAATAAAGGTCAAATAAATGATGATGTCAGCCAGGCCGAAAGCCAAAATAGTGGACCAGTCATGAAGTGGGGAGGGTGGGAACAGCATGAGAAGTCCACAGAGTGGATCTATTACAGGGTCTAGAGGTGTAAGCAGTATGAGGAGGCCACCAAGTAGCACATTGACAGAATCTGGAGCTGGCAGTAGTCTAAGGAGGCCACCGAGTGGCACAATCACACAGTCTGGAGTTAACAGCATCAGGAGAAGGCCACCGAGTGGCACAATGACAGAGTCTAGAGTTGTCAGCAATATGAGGAGGCCACCGAGTGGCACAATGACAGAGTCTGGAGGTGGCAGCATCAGAAGAAGGCCACCGAGTGGCACAATGACAGAGTCTGGAGTTTGCAGCAGTATGAGGAGGCCACCGACTGGCACAATGACAGAGTCTGGAGTTGGCAGCAGTATGAGGAGGCCACCAAGTGGCACATTGACAGAGTCTGAAAGTGGAGGCAGCAGAAGCAGCATCAGGAGAAGGCCCCCGAGTGGCACAATGACAGAGTCTGGAGGTGGCGGCAGCATCAGGAAGCCACAGAGTGGCCCAATGACAGAGTGTGGAGGTGACAGCAGCATGAGGAGGCCACAGAGTGGCACGACGGTGACAGATTGTGGAGGGGCAGCAGCATGAGGAGGCAACAGAGTAGCACAATGATGAGAGATTGTGGAGGTGGCAGCAGCATGAGGAGGCCACAAAGTGGCGCGATGATGAGAGATTATGGAGATGGCAGCAGCATGAGGAGGCCAAAGAGTAGCAAAATGATGAGAGATTGTGGAGGTGGCAGCAGCATGAGGAGGCCACAGAATAGAATGACGACGAGAGATTGTGAAGGTGGCAGCAGCATGAGGAGGCCACAGAGTGGCACGATGACAAAGTGTGGAGGTGGCAGCAGCATGAGGAGGCCACTTCGGGTCTGCACAATTTAATAATACACGTTCTCCGGCACAAAAGGCTTAGCAAATTGATTGTCTGGGAATATCCATTGAAGATTGGGATAATATATTGGCGAATTTAAGTTTAGTTTCTTATAATTTTTATCAAGTTTTGGTTCCATTTAATATGAAATATTTAATTAAAAAAAATTAGTGTTGCCTAAGACAGGAGAGAATCGGCTAGTCTTCTGGTTATTCGACGACGTGGTTGCAATGGAGAAAGCATTCCAAAAAGCAATATCTCTCCACCTGGAGACGAATCCTGTCAAGATTGATGCAAGTGCGGTATTGGCTGCTCATCGAGCCAGATACTTCTGGGGGAACCTGCCTGGCATGAACAGGCCTCTAGTAGCTACAGACAATGAGAAGACAAAGCTTCAAGATTACTTGGAGCCCTGAAGAGTCGCAAAGTTTATCAAGACTCAAACCATATGGTCAGGACCACCGATGAAGGGATAGCGTAACATCCCAAAACGCGTCTGGTGCAACAGGTGGACGTACCCACGACAAAGTCCTCCTAAAAACTGTATGGCCATACAGAAAGAATTCTGAAGAAGACTTGAATATATAATCGCGGTGGAAGAGCGCGTAGGCTCCCGCGAGATTTATGTTACTTCCGCGAGATTCAAATTGTCTTGCTTCGAGGAGTGCGATGGGAGACGCCGGCAATAATCCATACCGTTTGCCCCTCGCCAAGTGATCGGAAGATATCCGAACCACACATCGGGAAGGAGGTAAGCCAAATACCTTTAAAGATTGTCTCTCTACATCGGCAAAATAGGAGTCTAAGAAACATAAGGAAAGACTCTACAAATACAGTCAATATGCGATCCATCGGAAAACACACAAGTGTGCTTTTTCTGTGACTTTGTAACAGGTGCAACGTGCGCACCCAAAGAGTGACATTCACTAGCGACCCCATTAGTGATTACCCTAATACAGGGGAAATACCTGTTGATACGGCAACAGACAAACTTGTTTAAAGCGGTTTGTTAATAGCAAGTATAAAATAGCGGCAGATTGAATACAGGTTGCTCAAATAAAGTCATCTGCACAGTTCATATTCTGTCAGCATTTTATTTCCATTTTAATCTGTTTTTTAATCATTTTATGCTTATATGTGTATTTTATACTTTATCATTTGAATACATTTTCTGTACATCTCAATTGGATGCTGAATGAATGAGGGCTCGCCCATCTTTCCATATATACAATTCTTTACCATTTAGAGGGTTGGGTGTTCCCTTTTTTGGGCTTGCAGCACCATACCAGAGCAAATTAGGAGTGAGACACCTCGTTCTATTGAAACTACTTTAACACATATGACAGCAGAAGGTGTACTGAGAATATATTTTTATTTTTGTACTGAAATAGGCCACTAAACGCAATCACCACAAATAAAGCAACAGTGAAGTGCGTATATATTTTTGGTTTTCTGCTAAAATAGGCCACTAAACGATTTCACCAAAAATAACTGCAACAGTGAAGTTCGCAAGTGTTTTTCTTTTTGTACTGAAATAGGCCACTAAATGCATTCATCACAAATAACAGCAACAGTGAAGTGCTCATATATTTGAATATATGTGAATAGTAATGCCTTCTAGTGCAATGTTTAGTTTTTTTTTCTAGTGTAATGCTTTAGTTTAAATGTCAGTTCTTGTTCCTCTGTCCATGGCATCTAGGATTGCTCCAAACAACATTTCATTATATTGTACATTGTATTGTACAGTGACAATAAAGGCATCTTATCTTATCTTATTTTTTTTTTTGTACTGAAATAGGCCACTAAACGCTTTTACTGCAAATAAATGCAACAGTGAAATGCGCATATATTTTTCTTTTTGTACTGTAATAGGCCATTATACGCTTTCAACACATATAATAGCAGAAGTGTACTGAGAATATATTTTTATTTTTGTACTGAAATAGGCCACTAAACGCTTTCACCACAAATGCATATATATATTTTTCTTTCTGTTAAGCAAAAGAGGCCGCTAAATGCATTCACCACAAATAACAGCAACAATGAACTGCGTATATATATATATATTTTTTTTTTTTGTACTGAAATAGGCCACTTAATGCATTCACCACAAATAACAGCAAGAGTAAAGTGTGAATATAGTTTTCTTTTTGTACTGAAATATGCCACCAAACGCTTTCCCTACATATAACTGCAACAGTGAAGTGCGTATATATTTTTATTTTTGTACTAAAATAGGCCACTAAATGCTATCACCACATATAACTGCAGAGGTGAACTGAGGGTATATTTTTATTTTTGTACTAAAATAGGCCACTAAAAGCTTTTCAACATAGCACTTGCACCCTAATAACAAGAACAGATTGCTGGAATGACAGAGCTGTATAATGGCTATTTGGATTCCAAAATAATCTTTCCCTGCACTGTGCCCAGCGCCTTCTGACGTCTCTCCCTGCACTAAGATGCTGTAAAATGATACCTCCCTATCCTTTCCCTGCACTTATAAATCTTTTTCTTTTTCAGTTTTTTTTTTTGAACAAGGTTTTTCTGATTGCTGTCCCTAGCGCTTTCCTACGCCTGCCCCATAGGGCTGGGACATCACAGGGCTGGCTGGTTGCTGATTGGCTGCATGCATGGCATTATGGGTCATCCCACCTTCCTTGCCCCATGTCCTCACACGTGTAGCCGCTATTTTTGCTGCTATTTTAGAAAAAATTGTGATTCGTTACCATGAAGCGCGAGGAAATTTGCATTCATTGCGAATCAAATTTTTCCTGAAATTTGGATAGAATTACACTTAGTCAGCTTCGATTCTCTCATCTCTAATCACAATGGTACAGTTTGTAGGCTAAGAAAACTAACAATTTATAGAAGAAATAGTTGAGGCATTAAGACTGTGTCATGATCCCCTTGTCACAGATGTCTCTGACATACTATTCCTTGCTAGTGCCACAGAATAAAATAGACCTTAACCCTCTTAAATATGGCTATATAAATAGAAATACTAAGCAATGGGACAACTGGGTGCATTGCATGTGCCACACAGGCTGGACTCTGGAGGAAGCCGGGCTATACGTTAACTGTCCCTGACTCCCTACACCCCATTAGGGGCTGTTTGCTTCCCCATGTACTACAGACATCTTGAATTGGGAAAGGTTGAACTCAGACTTCAGACTAGGGGACTGGAGCACAATGAGCCATCGCTTCTGCTGCCTTCAGCTTATGCTGTGGATGCTGCTTGCTGTTGGATTCTTGGGCTGGTGAAGCCCATTTGGTGCTGCTGCACATTGCTCACTGACAATATTTGCCTTCACATAACAGTTTAAATTGAATTTTTTGTTAATTTACTTCAAAGCAAACCAATTCACTGTTTATGATAGGAACATGCTTATATTAGGGAAGGTAAAGCAGAGGTTAGCCCACTACCATATACATTTACAATTAAGGATAGTTCATCAATATGTAAGTCCCAGAAAAACACTTTATAATCCTGTATATAAAATTCCAAATATAAATAAATTGCTTACTCTTATACTCTGAATAGAACATCTCCCTTTGCTAATATAGTCTGAGAATGGCTGCATGCAATCAAGCATACAGTCATATGTGCTCAGTCCCTCACCAGAACCCTACAGTATATATTGGAAATTAATAACAATGTATTGAATGCTGGGCAGGCCGCAAAAATTAGGCATTCACCTGACAGAAAAGAACAAGTGATGATGTGGCTGGAGGTACATTAGGCAGTCACTGGATAAAATTTTTACTGTAGGCCACTGGAGTAGAGGCCCCTAAAATTAGGCATTCATCTGAAAGAAAAGGCAGTATATACAGGTCCTTCTCAAAAAATTAGCATATTGTGATAAAGTTCATTATTTTCTGTAATGTACTGATAAACATTAGACTTTCATATATTTTAGATTCATTACACACCAACTGAAGTAGTTCAAGCCTTTTATTGTTTTAATATTGATGATTTTGGCATACAGCTCATGAAAACCCAAAATTCCTATCTAAAAAAATTAGCATATCATGAAAAGGTTCTCTAAACGAGCTATTAAACTAATCATCTGAATCAACTAATTAACTCTAAACACCTGCAAAAGATTCCTGAGGCTTTTAAAAACTCCCAGCCTGGTTCATTACTCAAAACCGCAATCATGGGTAAGACTGCCGACCTGACTGCTGTCCAGAAGGCCATCATTGACACCCTCAAGCAAGAGGGTAAGACACAGAAAGAAATTTCTGAACGAATAGGCTGTTCCCAGAGTGCTGTATCAAGGCACCTCAGTGGGAAGTCTGTGGGAAGGAAAAAGTGTGGCAGAAAACGCTGCACAACGAGAAGAGGTGACCGGACCCTGATGAAGATTGTGGAGAAGGACCGATTCCAGACCTTGGGGGACCTGCGGAAGCAGTGGACTGAGTCTGGAGTAGAAACATCCAGAGCCACCGTGTACAGGCGTGTGCAGGAAATGGGCTACAGGTGCCGCATTCCCCAGGTCAAGCCACTTTTGAACCAGAAACAGTGGCAGAAGCGCCTGACCTGGGCTACAGAGAAGCAGCACTGGACTGTTGCATGTCATTCGGAAATCAAGGTGCCAGAGTCTGGAGGAAGACTGGGGAGAGGGAAATGCCAAAATGCCTGAAGTCCAGTGTCAAGTACCCACAGTCAGTGATGGTCTGGGGTGCCATGTCAGCTGCTGGTGTTGGTCCACTGTGTTTTATCAAGGGCAGGGTCAATGCAGCTAGCTATCAGGAGATTTTGGAGCACTTCATGCTTCCATCTGCTGAAAAGCTTTATGGAGATGAAGATTTCATTTTTCAGCACGACCTGGCACCTGCTCACAATGCCAAAACCACTGGTAAATGGTTTACTGACCATGGTATTACTGTGCTCAATTGGCCTGCCAACTCTCCTGACCTGAACCCCATAGAGAATCTGTGGGATATTGGGAAGAGAAAGTTGAGAGACGCAAGACCCAACACTCTGGATGAGCTTAAGGCCGCTATCGAAGCATCCTGGGCCTCCATAACATCTCAGCAGTGCCACAGGCTGATTGCCTCCATGCCATGCCGCATTGAAGCAGTCATTTCTGCAAAAGGATTCCGACCAAGTATTGAGTGCATAACTGAACATAATTATTTGAAGGTTGACTTTTTTTGTATTAAAAACACTTTTCTTTTATTGGTCGGATGAAATATGCTAATTTTTTGAGATGGGAAATTTGGGTTTTCATGAGCTGTATGCCAAAATCATCAATATTAAAACAATAAAAGGCTTGAACTACTTCAGTTGGTGTGTAATGAATCTAAAATATATGAAAGTCTAATATTTATCAGTACATTACAGAAAATAATGAACTTTATCACAATATGCTAATTTTTTTAGAAGGACCTGTACATAAGACAAGGACCATTCTTTGTTCTGTGTGGTGGCGGATATGTGTGGGCTGGCATGAGGAAATTCAATTACACGTGGTCGTCACAGGTGTTGAATTCCTCCAAGATTCATGTCTCATTCATTTTTAGAAATGTGAGGTAGTCCACACTGTCGTAAGCTAGGCGAATGCGCTTATCAGTCACAATCCCCCCTGCTGCACTGAACGTGTTTTTGGACAGGACACTCGACGAGGGGCAAGCCAAGAGTTCCATGGCAAATTGTGCCAGCTCTGGCCACAGGTCAAGCCTTCACACCCAGTAGTCCAGGGGTTCCTCGCTTTTCAGAGCGTCCATATCGGCTGTTAACCTGATATAGTCGGACACCTGTCGGTCTAGGTATTCCCTGAGGCTGGATCCAGAGGGCGGCTGTCGATGGGTTGGCTGAAAGAATGATCTCATATCTGAAGTGACCAACACATCTTCAAACCACCCTCTTCTTGTAGTTGCGGTAGGATTGGTACTGTCACAACCAGACAGCTGAGAAGCTCTGACAGAAGCCTTTCAGAACCTCCTCCTTGAGTTTATTTGTTTTGGTTTTCAGTTCCTCATCTCGTTAGCCTCTCTCAGCTGTCATGTAGTTGGACTGATTGCATCCCTTTAAATTCCTCCCCATAATGCATTAGTGTGCGGCTTATACAACTTCCTGGAGTGTGTGTGCATGCTGATCCCATTTTCCAGTCTTCTACAAGATAAGTGCTGTACATTTATTTGTGTTTATTATTATTTTCTGTTTGCTGGATCCCAGGTGACCCTGACTCCCTCTGTGTCTAGTGTAGGGAGCCGGTGGTCGTGTCCCCTCACTATTGTAGGGTGTTCAGGTGGTATATAGTCGAGGTACGAGGATATGCGATCATCCACCATTGGGATTTTCGCATAGGCTGAGCAGTCAGGGAGAGTGCCAGGTCTTATGCAGGGGTCTCCCTTTTGTTCCTTAGTTTTGGATCCAGTGAGTCATATATTAATTTTGCATTGTCTTGTTTCCTGTACACCTTCCGTGACATTATAAGCCGCCAAAACCGTCTCAAGCATGGATCCGGTTTCACTTTTGACTGAACGCTTCCAGGGTCTTTCATTAGAGGTAGCTGATCTCCGTAAGACTCTTTCTCAGTTTCTAGTGACCGGTTCAGCTTGCGTTCATGGAGTTTGTTCTGAGCCTAAGATCTCGCTCCCGGATACGTTCTCCGGGGGTAGTGAGAATTTTGTGCGTTTCAGAGAGGCTTGCAAACTCAATTTTCGCCTTCTTCCCCATTCCTCTGGTGATGAGGAACAGAGGGTGGGGATCATTATATCGCTGCTCAGGGGTAACGCTCAGTCGTGGGCCTTTTCGCTGCCGGTGGGGGCACTGCCCCTCCGTTTAGCCCTGGGTCAGATATATGATGATCCGGATCATTTTGCTTTGGCTGAGTCTAGACTACGTCTGTTATGCCAGAGTAAACAATCCGCAGAGATATACTGCTCAGAATTTCGGAGATGGGCAGCTGATACTGGTTGGAATGATGCTGCACTCCGAAGTCAATTTTGCCATGGTCTTTCAGAGGGATTGAAAGATGCATTTGCCTTTCATGAGAGGCCTATCTCCTTGGACTCTGCTATGTCTCAGGCCGTTCGTATTGACAGGCGTCTTAGAGAGAGAGGAGAGATCTCTCCTTCCTGTCATACTCAGTCCCAGGACAGTGCAGCGGTCTCATTCTGTGCGCAGGGGTCTCAGTCGCTGTCAGCCCCTTCTGAGCAGGAGCCCATGCAGCTGGGGTTGATTGCCTCTGACAATAGAAGATTCAGCCCGCATGAGAAGGTTTAATTTTGTTGTCACGTTCCGCCCTGGGGTTAAGAATGTGAAGGCAGATGCCCTGTCACGTTGTTTTCCGGGAGGTGGGAATTTTGAAGACCCGGGTCCCATTTTGGCTGAAGGTGTGGTGGTCTCTGCTCTTTTTCCTGAATTGGAGGCAGAGGTGCAGGCAGCCCAGTCAGAGGCTCCTGATCTTTGTCCTCCTGGGAGGTTGTTTGTGCCTCTCGCTTTAAGACACAAGATTTTTAAGGAACACCACGATACGGTCCTTGCTGGGCACCCGGGGGCAAGAGCCACAGTGGATCTCATCGCTCGGAGATTATGGTGGCCTGCGCTTCGTAAGTCGGTTGAGGGTTTTGTGGCAGCCTGCGAGACTTGCGCTCGTGCCAAAGTCCCTCATTCACGGCCATCAGGTCCTCTCCTTCCCTTACCCATTCCTTCCCGTCGTTGGACACATCTGTCCATGGACTTCATAACGGACCTGCCTCGTTCCTCGGGGAAGACTGTGATTCTGGTGGTGGTGGACCATTTTAGCAAAATGGTGCATTTCATCCCTTTTCCTGGTTTGCCCAATGCTAAGACGCTGGCGCAGGCATTTATTGATCACATTGTCAAATTGCATGGTATTCCTTCAGACATAGTCTCTGATAGGGGCACGCAGTTTGTTTCCAGATTCTGGAAGGCTTTCTGTTCTCGCTTGGGGGTTCGGTTGTCATTCTCTTCTGCTTTCCACCCGCAGTCGAATGGCCAGACAGAGCGCGTCAATCAGAATCTGGAGACATATCTGCTCTGTTTTGTGGCGGAGAATCAGGAGGATTGGTGTTCTTTTTTGTCCCTTGCTAAGTTTGCTTTAAATAACCGTTGTCAGGAGTCCTCTAATAAGTCACCATTTTTTGGTGCATATGGGTTTCATCCGCAGTTTGGGACTTTCTCGGGAGAGGGGTCTTCTGGTTTACCTGATTAGGACAGATTCCCCTTGTCTTTGTCATCTATTTGGCAAAAGATTCAGGATAATCTAAAGAGCATGAGTGAGAGATATAAGCGTGTGGCAGATAAGAGACGTGTGCCTGGTCCGGACCTGAATGTTGGTGATCTGGTGTGGTTGTCTACCAAGAATATCAAATTGAAGGTTCCCTCCTGGAAGTTGGGTCCTAGGTTTATTGGGCCTTACAAAATCCTGTCTGTCATCAATCCTGTTGCCTACCGTCTTGATCTTCCTCAGACTTGGAAGATCCATAATGTTTTTCATAAGTCCTTATTGAAACCTTATGTTCAACCCATTGTACCCTCGCCTTTGCCTCCTCCTCCGATTATGGTTGATGGGAATCTTGAATTTCAGGTCTCTAGGATTGTGGATTCTCGTCTTGTCCGCGGTTCTCTCCAGTACCTCGTTCATTGGGAGGGTTATGGTCCTGAGGAGAGGATGTGGGTCCCAGTGACGGACATTAAGGCCACTCGTCTCATCAGGGCTTTCCATAGGTCCCATCCTGAGAAGGTGGGCTCTGAGTGTCCGGAGTCCACTCGTAGAGGGAGGGGTACTGTCACAACCAGACAGCTGAGAAGCTCTGACAGAAGCCTTTCAGAACCTCCTCCTTGAGTTTCTTTGTTTTGGTTTTCAGTTCCTCATCTCATTAGCCTCTCTCAGCTGTCATGTAGTTGGACTGATTGCATCCCTTTAAATTCCTCCCCATAATGCATTAGTGTGCGGCTTATACAACTTCCTGGAGTGTGTGTGCATGCTGATCCCATTTTCCAGTCTTCTACAAGCTAAGTGCTGTACATTTATTTGTGATTTTCTGTTTGCTGGATCCCAGGTGACCCTGACTCCCTCCGTGTCTAGTGTAGGGAGCCGGTGGTCGTGTCCCCTCACTATTGTAGGGTGTTCAGGTGGTATATAGTCGAGGTACGAGGATATGCGATCATCCACCATTGGGATTTTCGCATAGGCTGAGCAGTCAGGGAGAGTGCCAGGTCTTATGCAGGGGTCTCCCTTTTGTTCCTTAGTTTTGGATCCAGTGAGTCATATATTCATTTTGCATTGTCTTGTTTCCTGTACACCTTCCGTGACAGGTACCCTTACCTGTTTCGATGTGGGTGGAAATTCCTCTGCCAGCGCCCGCAACAGCAGAATGCAGCATCTCTCGCAGCAAGGCCTGGAAATGCTGCATTCTGCTAGCCCTCTGTGATGCTGGTAACATTTCCGTCATTTTGTGTTTGTAACGGGGTCCATTTACTTTAATAGCAGGCGAACCTGAAAAATCTTCAGGTCATATTTGCAGCCACCAAAAACTTACTGGAAGTGCACAAATCGTCCCACAACATGGACAGACATACCAGAGGGGGATCAATGGCAAAAATTCCCACAAAAAATATGTATTCTAATCAGTGGCCATTTTTATGTGCCTTAAAGGGAAACTGTCAAAAATGTGCCCTGCTGGTGTCACAGCGGACAAGCACTCAGACACACAGAAAAACCAACAACCAGGCTCTGAGCAAGAAGCAGGGGAAGGGTCACCTCCTAGCTAATCCCTGACCTCTCTCCCTGCACTGCTCAGCCCACAGGCAGACCTTGGTGGTAGGAATGCTGTGTCCTTGTGCCTGGGATAATACACCCTAAATTCCCTGAGATGGTGAAAAGGGGAAATAGGAGCAGCCTGCTCGCACAGAACCTGGGTGGGAGAGATTATACCAACACAACTAAAACAACAAAAAACAAGAACAGAAACCACACTTATCTTATCAGAGCTGGGACAGAAAACCTTCCTTCCTTGCTTGCTTCCTAGGCCAGACTGATTTCTAGAACCCGCTCAGAGCACTGGAATTGAGAGCCATTTAAACTAATGACCCTACCCAGTGCACCTGATGGGAGGCGGATCCAGCACGACTCCAAAACAAACACTAAACACGTGCTGCTATCCTGGCCGACCTCCGAACATAGTCAGAGCCGGGCATGACAGCTGGGGCCTAGAGAAATTTTATTTTAGACCACGGGAGTGCAGGCCCCAAATATTAGGCATTCACCGGACAGAAAACATCAATTCATTATGTGGCTGGACGTATATTAGACGGTCAATGGATATCAATTTTACTGTAGGCCAGTGGACTACAGGCCCCAAAAATTATTCATTCACCGTATAGAAAAGAACAATTGATGATGTGGCTGGAGGTACATAAGGCGGTCACCGTAAAACAATTTTACTGTTGGCCAGTTAGATTACAGTCCCCAAAATTTATGCATTCACCGTACAGAAAACATCAAGTGATTATGTGGCGTAAGGTATATTAGATGGTCAATGGATATAAATTTTACTGCAGGCCAGTGGACTACAGGCCCCAAAAATTATTCATTCACCGTACAGAAAAGAACAATTGATAATGTGGCTGGAGGTATATTAGACGGTCATTGAATATCAATTTTACTGCAGGCCAGTGGAGTACAGGTGTCACGAGAAAGGTGTGGGAAAAGTGCAAAACTGACTCCACCCACACCTCAGTCCCTGCCTACTTGCACTTACCCGTCCTAGGTAACTGAGAACAACTGGGCGGCGATCCCTAATCTGAGTAAATGCGGAATAGACAAACAAACAAAGAGTAGTCCAGCAAGCAAGGTCTTAACCAAGAGGTCAAGGTGGTACCAGGGGGCAAGCAGAAGCAAAGTCAAAACACAACCAGGAGTAAATACCAGGAGAAGCAATTAGACACAGGGAGCAGACGAGGACAAGTCGAAGGCTGAGCAGGAGTCAAATACCAGGAAATGCAACTGGACACAAGGAGCTAGCGAGGACAAAGTCAATAAAAGAGCCGAGATTCAAAATACCAAAAAAGCAATAGCACTGAGGAAGATACACAAGGTATAGGACGTTAATCACAGGCAACCTGTGGCCAGCAGGCTGCCTGTTAAATAGAGGGGAGAAGGAGTAATTTGTCGTGGCCAGTGTCACATGATTCGTTCCCCTGCATACAGCTGAGCGCCGAGTGCCCAGTTTGGCGCTCAGACTCCTCACAGCAACCATGGGAGAGGACGGCCGACGGCCACGCTAAGGAGGCGTACGCGGCTGTGTCCTCCCAGCCCCCCGTTGCTCTAGAGACAAGAAAAAAGCGCACGTCCTCGCTCCGAACTCACTGCAGGGTGCCGGCGGCACTGAGGGAAAGGAGCGCAAAGCTGGAGCCCTGTGATAACAGGCCCCCAACATTAGGAATTTACCGTACAGAAAACATCAAGTGATTAAGTGGCTGGAGGTATATTAGATGGTCATTGGATAACAATTTTACTTCAGGTCAGCGGTACAGGCCCCAAAAATTATTAATTCAACATTCAGAAAGGAACAAGTGATTATGTGGCTGAAGGCCAGTACAATTACATGTCAAATACATATGTTTAAAAGAACTAAAAATATAAAATTGGATTAAAAACATGGCTAACGAAATCCCCCCCCTTGAAGAAAAAACAAATGCTAATAGTTTAAATTCGATAACACGTGTTCTTCACGGGTGTTGAATTCCTCCGTGGCCCCAAACATTAGGCATTCACTTGACAGAAAAGGCCTTTTATGCCAGAGGGACCATTATTTGTTCTGGGTAGTGGCGAATATGTGTGGGCTGGCATGAGGAAATTCAATTACACGTGGTCGTCACAGGTGTTGAATTCCTCCAAGATCCATGTCTCATTCATTTTTAGAAATGTGAGGTAGTCCACACTGTCGTAAGCTAGGCGAGTGCGCTTATCAGTCACGATCCCCCCTGCTGCACTGAACGTCCTTTTGGACAGGACACTCGATGAGGGGCAAGCCAAGAGTTCCATGGCAAATTGTGCCAGCTCTGGCCACAGGTCAAGCCTGCACACCCAGTAGTCCAGGGGTTCCTCGCTTCTCAGAGCGTCCATATCGGCCGTTAACTTGATGTAGTTAGACACCTGTCGGTCTAGGCGTTCCCTGAGGCTGGATCCGGAGGGGGCGTCTGTCGATGGGTTGGCTGCAAGAATGATCTCATATCTGAAGTGACCAACACATCTTCAAACCGCCCTCTTCTTGCAGGCGCAGTTGGATTTTTACCCGCACCTGTTTCGCTATGAATGGAAATAGCCTCTGCCAGCACCCGCAACAGCAGAATGCAGCATCTCTCGCAGCAAGGCCTGGAAATGTTGCATTCTGCCAGCCCTCTGTGATGCTGGTAACATATCCGCTATTTTGTGTTTGTAGCGGGGTCTAAGTACGTTGCCACCCAGTACTGGTCCTTGCCCTTTATGCTTTTTATACGGGGGTCCCTCTTCAAACACTGAGCATGCAGGCCCCCATTTGCACTAAATTGGAAGCGGTGAAGCGGCCGGGCTCCTGTTCATCGCCTAGGAGAATGTCTTCTTCGGTCTCCTCCCCTCAGCCATGGATAACACCAGTGATCCCCGAAAAGTTTATAGCCTGCTTCTCTTGCTCCTCCTTCTACCCCCAGGTACCATCCTCCTTTGACTCCTCTTCAGACTCATTCTCACTTGTCTCAGATGGAGTAGCCCCCCTTGGAATTGATTCAGCATTGCGACTTCCTCATCTTTCTGCTCCTGCTCCTCGGCGGCTTGATCAATGACACAATGTAATGCACGCTCCAGAAAGAAGGTGTTAGGTACAATGTCACTGATGGTGCCCTGGCTGCGACTGACCAGTTTGGTGATCTCATCAAATGGCCGCAGAAGTCTGCATGCGTCGTGCATGAGCATCCTCTGGCGCGATGAATAAAAAACAAGCTCCCCAGAACCTGTCCTGCCGCAGAGTTCGTACATGTAGACATTAACGGCACGTTTCTGCTGGAGCATCCTATCAAGCATATACAAGGTGGAGTTCCAGCGCGTCGGGTTGTCACAAATCAGACGTCTGACGGGCAGGTGGTTTTGCTGCTGAACGTCACCAAGGCGAGCCATGGCCGTGTAAGATCTTCTAAAATGGCCAGAAATTTTCCTGGCCTGCCGCAAGACGTCCTGGACCCTGGGGTATTTGGCAACGAATCGCTGCACGACTAAGTTCAGGACGAGTGCCAGGCACGGCACGTGTGTCATTTTGCCCTGTTTGAGCAGTGCTTAGCAGATTGGCACCGTTGTCGCACACCACTTTACCAACTATCAAATTTAGCGTGGTTAGCCACTGATCGGCCTGTGACCGCAGAGCTGAAAGCAGTGCAGGACCGGTGTGGCTCTTGGCTTCCAGGCACAACAGCTGCAGCACAGTATGGCAACGTCTCAACTGGCACGTCAAATAGGTTCTGGGGAGCTTGGGGGGTGCAGCTGAAGAGGCGGTAGCAGTGGAAAAGGAGGATTCAGCCAAGGAGGAGACGGAGGATGGAGTAGGAGGAGGAGAAGAAGAGGCAGGCCTGCATGCAATTCGTGGCAGTAACACCAAATCCACACAGGTGCCACGGGTTACATGCTTGACGACCATCAGAAGGTTCACCCAGTGGGCAGTAAAAGTTATGTACCTTGAACGTGGCCATACAGCTCTGAAATTCCTTTCTGGGAGAAATATTTCCTTCTGGGGACCTTCCATTGCATTGTGCCAATGGCCACAAATTTTCTAAAGGCCTCCGAGTCCACCAGTTTATATGGCAGTGGTTGGCGGGCTACCAGTTTTTACAAGCCGGCGGTCAGCCATTGGGCAAGAGGGATGGGATCTGGGTTCTGACGGCTTTGCTTCCACTGTGTTCGGTGATGGGAGGCCAGATGCCTTCTTAAGGCAGTCGTCCCTAGGTGATTTTTAGGCTTACAACGACTTATGCTTGGACAGCACAGGCGGCAGATAGCAATACTATTGTCAGCAGCTTACACGTTAAAAAAAAGCCCACACTGCGGAGCCATGTGCCGGCATCCTGGGAGCGCCAGATGTGACCGTGCATGGTGGATGGCTTGCTCCAGATACATTTGCAGTCTGCTTTTTGCCTACTGTGCACTGAAAGTTCTGCCTGCTTTTCCTCCTTCTCCTCCCTATATGCTGCTCTGTCTCGTCCTTCCTCTTCCTCTCTTGTGGGCACCACGTGACGTCCATTGACACGTCACCATCGTCACCTTCACCACCACTGACATTAGAGATCTCGGAGTAGGCAGCAGCAGAGGGGACCACCCTCCTTGGGCTGATCTGGGTACTGTCGTCAGACCGCTGGGTGGCGGCCGTTGCTACCTCCTCTTCCTCATCCGATGCCAAGAATGGCTGCACATCAGTAAGGTCTGGAAATGGATGGCAAATTAATTCCTCTGACTCGAGTGGAGGGGCTATGGAGGTGGTAATGGTGTATTTCAGGGTGCACACAGCAGAGAGTGAAAAGGGTGCAGATACAGAAGATGAGAAGGGTGCAGAAGCGGAAGGCTGAGTGAGCCACTCAACCAACTCTGGGGCATCCTTTGACGTAATTGCACGCACCTTCCCCAATTTCCCACTCAGGCTCCAACCTGGTGCACCTGCCCGACCTCTACCACCCCTGCAGAACGCCCTGCCTCTTCCTCTGCCTGTCATTTTAAAAATGACCCTGTACCAAAGTCCCTAGAGAAGAGCAGTATTTGTGGAAGCAGGTATATCGCAGGACTCAATCAGTATTTGGTGGAAGCTGGTATATCAAACCACTTAATCAGTATTTTGTAGAAAGAAACAAAAGATATTTTGTGTGGTCTTCCAAGCGGCACAATCAGCAGCAGTTCCAAACAAAAGGAGTAGGTCTCTTCTCCTTTCTTAACCTAAAAAAAACTGCAATTCAGGGTCCGCGCTTGAACTTCATCAGTAAGGAACAGTTCACACACAGCAACACTTCCACAAGACAATTTTATCTCGATTCCAAACAATTCCAGCACCTCGGTCTCAATATCCACCAGCAATCACAGCTCTTTTATCATTTAAAAGGAACACGACATAGGGCAATACCCACGGGTTATTGAAACACTACGTATTTTATTTTACTTACAAGATCGACACTTGTTCACATCACATATAAAATCAATTTGCCCGACCTGGGTTTCGCTGTCTGCTTATTCTGGGGCGTTTCTCTCCTCTCTAATTGAAACAACTGATAAAAACTCTAATCTCTGGTTACACGTGGTGAGTGTCTGTGTAACTTCCTTTAGATCGACTTCCAAATAAAATAAAAAAATTTTTTAAATAACTAAAATAACATATACCGATAAAAATAAACATCTGCATGTCATATAGCATACATCAAAATATAAAAAATAAAAATATAAAAATATAGGTTAATCCCACACAATTAAAAATTATACCACTTCATATACAGGGCAATTATGTATGACTACACTCATTCCCTTATGTTAAAGAGATCACATTTCAGTTCCAGTAGAAACTTACTATGTATATGGCCAAAGAAATAGGCACTATGATGCATGTCTGAACACCATCCTAGGAAAGTAAAGCCTCAGCCACAGAATTCTCCCTAATATCCAAGAGCATGCTGCAAAGATAAAAAAAACACAACACAACCACAATAAAAAAAACACAACCACAATAAAAAAAACACCAATCACGCCATACTCACGGCTCTCATGTCCCATTCGATATTCAGACCTGCGGGTTGTAGCGTGTTTAGCTCAAAAATCCATTGCGCTTCTTTTTTATTTATTTGTTTTACTGGATCCCCTCCCCTCCAATTCTTATGCACTTGTTCTACTCCCATGAATTTCAAACCCACCGGATGTTCCTTACTGATAAGGTTTAAGCGCGGACCCTGAATTTAAGTTTTTTTTTTGTATTTTGTGGAAGCAGGTGTATCGCAGGCCTCAATCAATATTTGGTGGAAGCCTGTATATCAAACCCCTTAATCAGTATTTTGTCGAAGCAGGTGTATCGCAGGCTTAAATCAATATTTGGTGGAAGCAGGTATATCAATCCCCTTTATCAGTATTTTGTGTAGGCAGGTGTATCGCACCCCTCAATCAGTATTTTGTTGAAGCCGGAAAAAAAAAAACCTTAATCAATATTTGGTGGAAGCAGGTATATCTCACCCCTCAATTTTTATTTTGTGGAAGCAGGTATATCAAACCTCTTAATCAGTATTTTGCATAAGCAGGTATATCACACCCCTCAATTAGTATTTTGGGGAAGCAGGTGTATCACAGACCTCAATCAGTATTTGGTGGAAGCAGGTATATTGCAACCCTCAATCAGTATTTTGTGGAAGCAGGTATATAAAACCCCTTAATCAAAATTTGGTGGAAGCAGGTATATCAAACCTCTTAATCAGTATTTTGCATAAGCAGGTATATCACACCCCTCAATTAGTATTTTGGGGAAGCAGGTGTATCACAGACCTCAATCAGTATTTGGTGGAAGCAGGTATATTGCAACCCTCAATCAGTATTTTGTGGAAGCAGGCATATAAAACCCCTTAGTCAATATTTTGGAAAAGCTGGTATATAAAACCCCTTAATCATAATTTGGTGGAAGCAGGTATATCAAACCCCTTAATCAATATTTTGTGGAAGCAGGTATATTGCAGGCCTCAATCAAAATTTGGTAGTAGCAGGTATATCAATCCTCTGAATCAGTATTATGTGAAAGCAGGTGTATCGTAGGCCTCAATCAATATTTGGTGGAAGCAGGTATATCAATCCCCTTAATCAGTATTTTGTGGAAGCAGGTATATAAAACCCCAATCAACATTTAGTGGAAGCAGGTATATCACAACCCTCAATCTTTATTTTGTGGAAGCAGGTATTTCGAACTCCTTATTCAGTATTTTGTGGAAGCAGGTATATCAAACCCCCTAATCAGTATTTTGTGGAAGCAGGTATATCAAACCCCCTAATCAGTATTTTGTGGAAGCAGGTATAAAAATCCATTTAATCAGTATTTTTTTTCAAAGCAGGTATAATGAACCTCTTAATCAATATTTAATGGAAGCAGGTATATTGCACCCCTCAATCTGCATTTTGTGCAAGCAGGTATATCAAAACCCTTAATCAATATTTTGTGGAATCAGGTATATCACACCCCTCAATATGTATTTTGTGGAAGAAGGTATATAGAACCCCATAATCAATATTTGGTGGAAGCAGTTATATCAAACCACTTAATCAGTATTTTGTCGAAGCAGGCATATCAATCCCCTTAATCAGTATTTTGTGGAAGCAGGTATATAAAACCACTTAATCAAAATTTGGTGGAAGCAGGTATATCTGTCACCGCCAGACATCTGAGAAGCTCTGACAGACGTTCTTCAGAACCTCCTGCTTGAGGTTCTTTTGTTTTGCTTTCGTTTTGTCATCTCGTTTCCCTCTCAGCTGTCATCTAGTTGCACTGATTACATTCCTTAAAATCCCCTCCCATACTGCATCACTTTGCGGTTTATACAACTTCATGGAGTGTGTGCATGCTGGATGCTACAACTGATGCTTCTACAGATAAGTCTGTTCAATTATTTGTGTTTTCCTGTTTGCTTGATCTTAGGTGACCCTGAGTCCCTCCGTATTAAGTGTAGGGAGCCGGTGGACGTGTCCCCTCACTATTATAGGGTATTCAGGTGTCATACAGTTGAGGAACGAGGGTATGCAATCATCTACCATAGAGATTTTTGCATAGGCTGAGCAGTAAGGGAGAGAGCTAGGGCTGTTACAGGGCTTACCCTTTGGTTCCTTAGTTTTGGATCAAGTCAGTCGGATCTTCATTTGTGTCTTCTAGTTTTCTGTAACACCTTCCATGACAATATCACACCCCTCAATCTGTATTTTGTAGAAGCAGGTATATAAAACCCCTTAATCAGTATTTTGCTGAAGCAGGCATATTGCAGGCCTCAATCAAAAATTCTTGGAAGCAGGTATATCAATCCCCTTAAATCAATATTTTGTGGAAGCAGGTGTATCGCAGGCCTCAATCAATTTTTGGTGGAAGCAGGTATATCAATCCCCTTAATCAGTATTTTGTGGAAGCAGGTGTATCGCAGGCCTCAATCAAAATTTGTTGGAAGCAGGTATATCCCACCACTCAGTATTTTATTGAAGCCAGGAAATAGAACGCATTAATCAATATTTTGTGGAAGCAGATATATCTCACCCCTTAATCTAATTAAGCAGGTACAGTACAGACCAAAAGTCATGACTATGAAAATTGTAGATTCACACTGAAGGCATCAAAACTATGAATTAACACATGTAGAATTATATACATAACAAAAAAGTGTGAAACAACTGAAAATATGTCATATTCTAGGTTCTTCAAAGTAACCACCTTTTGCTTTGATTACTGCTTTGCACATGCTTGGCATTCTCTTGATGAGCTTCAAGAGGTAGTCACCTGAAATGGTCTTCCAACAGTCTTGAAGGAGTTCCCAGAGATGCTTAGCACTTGTTGGCCCTTTTGCCTTCACTCTGCGGTCCAGCTCACCCCAAACCATCTCGATTGGGTTCAGGTCCGGTGACTGTGGAGGCCAGGTCATCTGGCGCAGCACCCCATCACTCTCCTTCATGGTCAAATAGCCCTTACACAGCCTGGAGGTGTGTTTGGGGTCATTGTCCTGTTGAAAAATAAATGATGGTCCAACTAAACGCAAACCGGATGGAATAGCATGCCGCTGCAAGATGCTGGGGTAGCCATGCTGGTTCAGTATGCCTTCAATTTTGAATAAATCCCCAACAGTGTCACCAGCAAAGCACCCCCACACCATCACACCTCCTCCTCCATGCTTCACGGTGGGAACCAGGCATGTAGAGTCCATCCGTTCACCTTTTCTGTGTCGCACAAAGACACGGTGGTTGGAACCAAAGATCTCAAATTTGGACTCATCAGACCAAAGCACAGATTTACACTGGTCTAATGTCCATTCCTTGTGTTCTTTGGCCCAAACAAGTCTCTTCTGCTTGTTGCCTGTCCTTAGCAGTGGTTTCCTAGCAGATATTCTACCATGAAGGCCTGATTCACACAGTCTCCTCTTAACAGTTGTTCTAGAGATGTGTCTGCTGCTAGAACTCTGTGTGGCATTGACCTGGTCTCTAATCTGAGCTACTGTTAATCTGCGATTTCTGAGGCTGGCAGAGGTCCTCCGCAGCAGAGGTGACTCTTTGTCTTCCTTTCCTGGGGCGGTCCGCATGTGAGCCAGTTTCTTTGTAGCACTTGATGGTTTTTGTGACTGCACTTGGGGACACTTTCAAAGTTTTCCCAATTTTTCAGACTGACTGACCTTCATTTCTTAAAGTAATGATGGCCACTCGTTTTTCTTTACTTAGCTGCTTTTTTCTTGCCATAATACAAATTCGAACAGTCTATTCTGTAGGACTATCAGCTGTGTATCCACCTGACTTCTCCACAAGGCAAGTGATGGTCCCAACCCCATTTAAAGGCAAGAAATCCCACTTATTAAACCTGACAGGGCACACCTGTGAAGTAAAAACCATTTCAGGTGACTACCTCTTGAAGCTCAACAAGAGAATGCCAAGAGTGTGAAAAGCAGTAATCAAAGCAAAAGGTGGCTACTTTGAAGAACCTAGAATATGACATATTTTCAGTTGTTTCACACTTTTTTGTTATGTATATAATTCCACATGTGTTAATTCATTGTTTTTAAGCCTTCAGTGAGAATCTACAATTTTCATAGTCATGAAAATAAAGAAAACTCTTTGAATGAGAAGGTGTGTCCAAACTTTTGGTCTGTACTGTATTTCAAACCTCTTAATCAGTATTTTGCAGAAGCAGGTATATCACACACCCCAATTAGTATTTTGTGGAAGCAGGTATATCGCAGGCCTCAATCAGTATTTGGTGGAAGCAGGTATATCGCAACCCTCAATCAGTATTTTGTGGAAGCAGGTAAATCACATCCCTCAGTCAATATTTTGGGAAAGTAGATATATAAAACCCCTTAATAGACATTTGGTGGAAGCAGGTATAGCAAACCCCTTAATCAGTATTTTGCGGAAGCAGGTATATCGCAGGACTCATTCAATATTTGGTGGTAGCAGGTATATCAATCCTCTTAATCAGTATTTTGTGAAAGCAGGTGTATCGTAGGTCTCAATCAATATTTGGTGGAAGCAGGTATATCAATCCCCTTAATCAGTATTTTGTGGAAGCAGGTATATAGAACCCCTTTATCAATATTTGGTGGAAGTAGGTATATCGCAACCCTCATTCTGTATTTTGTGGAAGCAGGTATATCAAACCCCTTATTCAGTATTTTGTGGAAGCAGATATATTGCACCCCTAAATCAGTATTTTGTGGAAGCAGGTATATCAAACCCCTTAATCAGTATTTTGTGAAAGCAGGTATAAAAATCCCTTTAATCATTATTTTGTGGAAGCAGGTATATAGAACCCTTTAATCAATATTTTGTGAAAGCAGGTATATAGAACCCCTAATCAATATTTAATGGAAGCAGGTATATTGCAACCCTCAATCTGTATTTTGTAGAAGCAGGTATATCAAACCCCATAATCAATATTTTGTGGAAGCAGGTATATCGCACCCCTCAATCAGTATTTTGAGGAAGCAGGAAAAAAAAAAACCCTTAATCAATATTTTGTGGAATCGGGTATATCGGATCCCTCAATATGTATTTTGTGGAAGCAGGTATATAAAACCCCTAATTAATATTTGGTGGAAGCTGGTATATTAAACCCCTTAATCAGTATTTTGTGGACGCAGGTATATCGCACCACTCAATCAGTATTTTGTGGACACAGGTATATAAAACCCCTTAATCAAAATTTGGAGGAAGCAGGTATATCACACCCCTCAATCTGTATTTCGTGGAAGCAGGTATATCGAACCCCTTAATCAGTATTTTGCGGAAGCAGGTATATTGCAGGCCTCAATCAAAAACTCTTGGAAGCAGGTATATCAATCCCCTTATTCAATATTTTGTGGAAGCAGGCATATAGAATCCCTTAATCAATATTTGGTGGAAGCAGGTATATCAAATCCCTTAATCAGTATTTTGTGGAAGCAGGTGTATCGCAGGCCTCAATCAATGTTTGGTAGAAGCAGGTATATCAATCCCTTTAATCAGTATTTTGTGGAAGCAAGTATATCGCACCCCTAAAACACAATTTTTTGGAAGCAGGTATATAAAAACTGCTCATTCTGTATTTTGTCAAAGCAGGTATATAGAACCCCTTAATAAGTATTTTGTGGAAGCAGGTATATTGCACCCCTTAATCAGTTTTTTTGTGGAGACAGGTATATAAAACCCCTTAATCAATATTTTGTGGAAGCAGGTATATCACACCCCTCAATCAGTATTTTGTGGAAGCACGTATATAAAAACCTCTTAATCAGTATTTTCTTGAAGAAGGTATATCGCACCCCTCAATCTGTATTCTGTGGAAGCAGGATATAGAACCCCTTAATCAATATTTGGTGGAGGCAGGTATATCTCACCCCTCAATCGGTATTTTGTGGAAGCAGGTATATAGAACCACTAAATCAATGTTTAGTGGGAGCAGGTACAGTACAGACCAAAAGTTTGGACACACCTTCGCATTTAAAGAGTTTTCTTTATTTTCATGACTATGAAAATTGTAGATTCACACTGGAGGCATCAAAACTATGAATTAACACATATGGAATTATATACATAACAAAAAAGTGTGAAACAACTGAAAATATGTCATATTCTAGGTTCTTCAAAGTAGCCACCTTTTGCTTTGATTACTGCTTTGCAGACACATCTCTAGAACAACTGTGTGAATCAGGCCTTCATGGTAGAATATCTGCTAGGAAACCACTGCAAAGGACAGGCAACAAGCAGAAGAGACTTGTTTGGGCTAAAGAACACAAGGAATGGACATTAGACCAGTGGAAATCTGTGCTTTGGTCTGATGAGTCCAAATTTGAGATCTTTGGTTCCAACCACCGTGACTTTGTGCGACGCAGAAAAGGTGAACTGATGGACTCTACATGCCTGGTTCCCACCGTGAAGCATGGAGGAGGAGGTGTGATGGTGTGGGGGTGCTTTGCTGGTGACACTGTTGGGGATTTATTCAAAATTGAAGGCATACTGAACCAGAATGGCTACCACAGCATCTTGCAGCGGTATGCTATTCCATCCGGTTTGCGCTTAGTTGGACCATCATTTATTTTTCAACAGGACAATGACCCCAAACACACCTCCAGGCTGTGTAAGGGCTATTTGACCATGAAGGAGAGTGATAGGGTGCTGCGCCAGATGACCTGGCCTCCACAGTCACTGGACCTGAACCCAATCAAGATGGTTTGGGGTGAGCTGGACCAAAGAGTGAAGGCAAAAGGGCCAACAAGTGCTAAGCATCTCTGGGAACTCCTTCAAGACTGTTGGAAGACCATTTCTGAGGCTAGTGACTCGGATGAACTTATCCTCCGCAGCAGAGGTGACTCTTTGTCTTCCTTTCCTGGGGCGGTCCGCATGTGAGCCAGTTTCTTTGTAGCGCTTGATGGTTTTTGTGACTGCACTTGGGGACACTTTTAAAGTTTTCCCAATTTTTCGGACTGACTGACCTTCATTTCTTAAAGTAATGATGGCCACTTGTTTTTTCTTTACTTAGCTGCTTTTTTCTTGCCATTATACAAATTCTAACAGTCTATTCAGTAGGACTATCAGCTGTGTATCAACCTGACTTCTCCACAACGCAACTGATGGTCCCAACCCCATTTATAAGGCAAGAAATCCCAATTATTAAACCTGACAGGGCACACCTGTGAAGTGAAAACCATTTCAGGTGACTACCTCTTGAAGCTCATCAAGGGAATGCCAAGAGTGTGCAAAGCAGTATTCAAAGCAAAAGGTGGCTACTTTGAAGAACCTAGAATATGACATATTTTCAGTTGTTTCACACTTTTTTGTTATGTATATAATTCCACATGTGTTAATTCATAGTTTTGATGCCTTCAGTGTGAATCTACAATTTTCATAGTCATGAAAATAAAGAAAACTCTTTGAATGAGAAGGTGTGTCCAAACTTTTGGTCTGTACTGTATATCGCACCCCATAATCAGAATTTTGTTGAAGCAGGTATATTAATCCCCTTAATCAGTATTTTGTGGAAGCAGGTATATAGAACCCCTCAATCAGTTTTTTGTTGGGACAGGTATATAAAACCCCTTAATCAATATTTTGTGAAAGCAGATACATCGCACCCCTCAATCAGTATTTTGTAGAAGCAGGTATATAAAAACCTCTTAATCGATATT
This sequence comes from Bufo gargarizans, assembly GCF_014858855.1. Classification (NCBI taxonomy): domain Eukaryota; kingdom Metazoa; phylum Chordata; class Amphibia; order Anura; family Bufonidae; genus Bufo; species Bufo gargarizans. The sequence goes on along the minus strand of NC_058082.1, from coordinate 256,001,515 downwards.
TTCTTGAAGCAGGTATATCACACCCCTCAATCTGTATTCTGTGGAAGGAGGATATAAAACCCCTTAATCAATATTTGGTGAAAGCAGGTATATTCCAACCCTCAATTTGTATTTTGTGGAAGCAGGTACATCAATTCCCTTATTCAGTATTTTGTGGAAGCAGGTATATCAAATCTCTTAATCAGTATTTTGTGGAAGCAGGTATATCAAACCTCTTAATCAGTATTTTGTGGAAGCAGGTATATAGAACCCCTTAAATCAGTATTTTCTTGAAGCAGGTATATCGCACCACACAATCAGTTTGTTTTGGAAGCAGGTATATCAATCCCCTTAATCAGTGTTTTGTGGAAGCAGGTGTATTAAAGGCCTCAATCAATATTTGTTGGAAGCTGGTATATTAGTCCCCTTATTCGGTATTTTGTGGAAGCAGGAATATAGAACCCCTTAATCAATATTTGGTGGAAGGAGGTATATAGCAACCCTCAATCTGTATGTTGTAGAAGCAGGTACATCAAACCCCTTATTCAGTATTTTGTGAAAGCAGGTATATCACACTCCTCACTCAGTGTTTTGTGCATGCAGGTATATCAAACCCCTTGATCAATATTTTGTCAAAGCAGGTATATCAATTGCCTTAATCAATATTTTGTGGAAGCAGGTATATAGAACCACTTAATCAATATTTGGTGGAAGCAGGTATATCGCACCTTTCGATCTGTATTTTGTGGAAGCAGGTATATAAAAACCACAGAAATAAGATAATAATGCACTTAGTGAAGTAGATGCAAACACTATATATGGACAAAGTCCTCACTCTGATATGATAATATCTGAGACACTTGGTCAATATATTTTGATCAAAACACATCTAAGCCTGCCTACCGAACGCCAAGTTGGTCTCAGGTCAGGCGGGTCCTATGCTAAACCTACCTAAGCCGTTGGGCTTCTATGTTCAGGAGCGCAGACGCCGCACATATGGTGTGCTGCTCCTAGTCACCTCCATGTGCATCAAGCAACCAATGGGAGGAGGAGCAAGCACAGCCATATGTACCACCCAATTAAGGCGCTCTATTGGATAGGGGAGGGGGCAAAAGTGCAGAGGAATGCTACTCCCAAGATAATAGGTGCGCATTCACACTTGAAGGTGCCACTCCCCAAGCAAATACTACATAGACAAAAAAATTCCACAGAAAAAACTAAGATAAAAACATCCTGCACAATATGATATACAAATGTGCGGATGTCCCTGGCCATAATATTTAGGAAAACCACAGAAATAAGATAATAATGCACTTAGTAAATATAAAAACCCCTTAATCAATATTTATTGGAAGCAGGCATATCGCACCCCTCAATCAGTATTTTGTGGAAGCAGATATATCACAGGCCTCAATCAATATTTGGAGGAAACAGGTATATCGCACCCCTCAATCAGTTTTTTGGGGCAATAGGTATATCACACCCATTGCAAATAGTTGTTCCAATAGCGCTCATCCCTCTATATACCTGCGGTATCGTAGCAGAACCACACAGAACTGCTGCACAATACAAATGCACTATATACTTTCTATGTTAGAAAGTATATTATAGGTATATAGCACACCTATAGCAGTCCTTAAAAGGACTTTGTGGCCCTATTAGCTAGCATTTGGTGTCCCTAACAGTCTGTCCCTGCTCCACAAAGCAACCTCTCCCTACACTGGCAAAACACAGAATGTAAAATGGCTGCCAGATCGGGTTCATTTATAGGGTGGAGGTGTCTCCATGTGCTGAAACATCTCAATTGGCTGTCCTGTCCCACCTGATGGATGTGTTATGGGTCAAAGTCTGGCGTAATGCAAAAGAATATGGCTCAAGCGAACATCTCCATATGTTTGCATGTTCGGCCAACGCGTAAAGTTCGCCGCGAAACGCAAGGCCATCTCTAGTCACTAACATTTTAATGAGCCAGCCACGAAAGAGAAAATCTGTCCATAGAAGATCTGTGTGTGTGTGTGTGTGTGTGTGGTGGCTGTTCTGTATTTTTAAGTACCATATATGAAACATAAATAATACTTTTGCTGATGTGGTAAGCCTTTCTCTATTTTACATTTTGTTATGCTGTGACCTTGTGCTAAAATAAAAAAAAAGTGTTCTTTTAATGAGAATTTTAGAAATGTTTGCAAATTTATTAAAGAGGAAAAACTAAGATGATTGATGCTCCTACATTAATTAATATTGATAACATCACATCTTTATCCCAAGAGGATGTCTTGGGTGGCCCTCTGTGCATCAGCTTACCAAGAAAATTCCCTGTAGGGTATATGGCCAGTCTGCCAAGAAAGATGACCAAGAACCCAATGGTTACTCTATCTGAGTCCTAAAGATCCTGTGTGCAGATGAGAGAAACTCCCAGAAGGTCAGACATCACTGCCTTATGTCACCAATCTGCTCTATATGGCAGAGTAGCCAGATATAAGTTTTTCTTAGCTTTTGTAAGAAGCTAATAAGAAAAGAACTCCCAGATTGAACATTTTGGCTTCAATTTTAAGCATCATTATTATTTATTTAATTCACAGCAGCGCTTTATAGACATTAGTATCATGCTGTCCCAATGGGGGCTCACAATCTAAGTACCTTATGAATATGTCTTTGGAGTGTGGGAGAAAACCAATGCAAAGATTGAGAGAACATATAAACTCCATGTAGGTGTTGTCTTTGGTTGGAATTGAACCCAGGACACAAGCGCTGCAAGGCACCAGTGCTAACCACTGAGCCACCATGCTGCCCCATCATGTTGGGAGGTAACCAGACACTGTCCAATACCATTCCTACAGTGAAGCATGGTGGCGGCAGCATTATGCTGTGGGGGTGGGGGACTTGTTAGCGTTGAGGGAAAGCTAAATGGAGCAAAGTACAGAGTTTTCTTAATGAAAACCTGATCCAGTGTGCTGTGAACCTCAGAAGATGGGCAGAATATTCACCTTCTAACAAGACAATGGCCCTATGCACACAGCCAAGACAATACAGGAATGGCTTAGGGACAACTCTGTGAATGTTCTTGAAGGGTCCATCCAGAACCCTGACTTGAAACTAATTTAACATCCTTGGAGAGACCTGAAAATGGCTTTCTTTTTACGTCAAATCTTTTTTATTGATTTTCAATAAGATTTTATACAAACACCCCAAAAAAAACATAAAGCCCCCAACTCCCCCCCCCCCCCTTCCCCACCCAAAGTCTTGGGTTCGCAGTTACAGGAAAATCTTTAGAAGAGGCATCGATGTTGGCTTCATAGTACTCCAAGAGCCAAAGTCCCAGAAGATCTTCAGGATACACCGTTGCTCGATATTCCTTTGTTTCTTCATTTGTCACATGCATATCCAGCATCCATCCCGCCTGTCTCCCACCTGCACTCACAGATCACCGTACCACACATTCCCATCTCCAGTCAAATCAGCAAGCTTAGTACACTAAACCACAATATTATAATGTGATATCCAAAGGGACCATATTTTCTCAAATTTCTTATTACTCCCTCGTTTTTGGTATACGTAACTCTCTAGTCTTACTAACATATGAATCTTATCTACTAAGTTCTGGATAGCTGGGGGTACAGAGGCAGTCCAGTAAAACGCAATTAGTTTCCTTGCCTGGTAAAGGATTCTCGTGATCGCTATTCTAAGCTCAGCGGTAACAGGTATCTCCTTGGTATAACCCAAAATACAGATTGTAGGAGTTAGATCAATAGTAACATTAAACACATTACAGACTAAGTTCCCCACATCAGACCAATATCTACGCAACCTTGGGCAATTCTACGTCAAGTGAATTAAATCAGCATTATGTGTGCCACATCTAGGGCAATTATCATCCGTCCTATACCCCATTTTGTATAATAAGACTGGAGTTCTGTACACTCTATGCAGCAATAGCAATTGTGAGACTCTGTGGGCCTCACTTACCGCTACTGTCGTGAAATCCTCCAATACCTCCTCCCACTGTTCCATTGTTAAGCTAGTGACATCTTGTTGCCATTTGGGATATAACTGCAGTGGATGGGCCTTGTGTACCGCCTCCATTAAGCTCAGATATAACAAAGAGATCTGAAAATGGCTTTCTACTGACGGACACATCCAAACTGATGGAGCTTGAGAGGATCTGCAGAGAAGTATGGCAGATAATCCCCAAATTCAAATGTGAAAAATCTAGTGGCATCATGTAATTGCTGGCAACGGTGCTTCAACTGGGTCTTGAATACTTATGTCATAATACAAGATACTAGATTTTAGTTTTTTCTTTAAAAAAAAATAGATAATATTTTGAACATCCTGTTTTCATTTTCTCAATACCCCAGTATTGAATGCAGAATGATGAGGAAAAATTTGAACTTTAATTTATTAAAGCAGATAATCTCCACTGTGAGGACTATGACCACCTGCATTACCACAGCCACCACTTCTCTCCACTTCATACTCCCCTGTGGGCCAGCAAGCCATATAGCCTGTAAGGAATATGGATTATTATGTAATGTCAGCCATGTTCCCATACCAGCCATCTGCTGTCAGATAGCAGAGCTAGTGAACTCCACAGGGGCCCTGCTTCAAAGCCTAGCCAAATGGCAGAGAACTTCTAGCAGGCCACCTTTTGTTTACAATTTCTCACCTCTATTCAGATAGCACAGATCCTGCAGGAAAACTTCCCTGCAGGGGGTCTAAGCCATTCACCACATCAATGAAATTATCAGACATATTGGAACCAGCGATTCATAAGGAATTATGAATCTCCCGTGCATCACATACATAAACCAGATACATATTTGTGTCCCTGTGGCCACGATGAACAGGCCCGTGGTCATAGTTTGGTGGTGGGATGCCAGGGAGGGGAGATATAAATATCTCCCCACAGAAACCAAATAACGGTACCATGCTTGGACTCTACTGGTAGCCAGAACCCAGGCAGATCCATTGGTCCCAGAACCACCTCCCAGCAACATTATGGTCTAGAGCCATGAGCCCTAATTGTTTTTTTGATTCATTTGCTGCCAGCCCCAGAAGAGGGGGATTGGACTCCTCCCAGAGGTCGGGAGGGGAGGGGCCGGCTACAGGTCAAAAGGCTTGTGCCAGCAAGAGGGCGTGTCTTTTCTCTGAAGGGGGGTCACATTGTGCCATGTGTTTAGAGGGATCTGCAAACTGCTGACATCACTGCCTCCCATGTGACTACAGCTAAGAACTCATTACAACCCAAAGGACTCATCCATCTGGTAAACTGACTTTTTGCTCTGTTTAATCCTGTTTGTACCATACTACCTGTATTTGCAACCTCAGACCACTGTATATAGTCTTTGTAGGTATAGTGTTACTTCTAGCGAGCTCTAAAGGTGATTAAATATATAATTTAATCTTGTGCTGTCTTGTATCTCAATCATGAATCCCATCATCCGTGTTTTGGCCTTGTTATACTGCCGGTTGGTTTCTCATCCTATCTAATCCTGTTAGCGGACTGGGCTTATATCAAACGAGAAACTGGTGGCAGTATACCCGGGTTGAGGAAGCACTGTTTCACTGGGGCAGTGAAAAGGCTCCCTCAGCTTGTTGCCTCTCTGTGCCCGTGTGGACAGGAGGAGTCTGTGAACACTGTACCAAGCTGACCTTACCTGTTCCTCAGGGACGGCGTAACGTCCTGCCTTGGTAACCAGTGCCTATACCATATCTCGCTGGCTCTACGTATTTGACGTCTGGTGGCAGCGAGGTGCGGTATTCGTCACATCCCTAAATGAAGATTATTTGCAGCAAGCCTCCTCCTGCTTTGACCTTTAATAACATTCTAAACAATAACACAAAATGAAATCATTTATAACAAATTATGTGAATAATTTCTTCATATATCATTACAGCAGCAGAATATATGGATTAATCATCCTTACAAATGATTCCAGCATTCACAGACTGTAAAGCAAGACTAGATATTTTTGTATATAAATAACCCTTCTAAAATACTCTTCCCATTGACCTGACTGTCTCAAACAAGCCAAATTAGTTTGCGTAGACATTTTTTCTGTATATTAAAATAAAGGTTGCTGAAATTCACCAACACTCAGCAAAAATCAGAACTATGTTTAACACCTCTAACTGCTGCACAGGTTTGCAATGCATCATAATGTGTCCTTATCCCCTGCAGCAGCGAAAGAGCAATAACACGAAAACAAGTAAAATGCCCCTGAATTGTTGAGAAAGTGGCAGGAATTCTGGCAACTTTGGAGCAGTTTTACATTTAGACAGCAGGTGCTCTTCAAGACGTGGTTATGGCAACAAAATAAATGATGGATAATTGCTTTTGTGACAACTTGCCAATTAAATTAGACTCAGCAGAATAACATAATGACAATTTGTTATGCTCTGGTGGGCACTAACATACCAATCATAATTAAATGCTATGACTGAAATAGAATGCTCTGCGACGCAGGAATATATAACCCCAATTCCCTCTCAGTGAAACATTATAGGCTCAGGCTTGATTTTAATTTCTGTGGGATAATAACATTAGTACACATCAGAATTTGTTTCCATGTGCATGTATGTGCGTGCAAGAGCCTGCAGTTTGGGGTGATTTAGCATATTCCTGTACTGTATGCCATTTCTCATCAGGTATTGTGGGCAGATTTGTTTAGGCTGCAGTTTAATATTTCTCCAAAGGGATGACTCAGTGCCACTCTCCGCTACTTGTCATTCATGGATCATGAGACTCTACTTTGTACGTCGTTAATATTCATTAAAATAATGTGAAGAGTTAAATGAGAACATTGCTCTTTAAGTTCTGAGTTTAATAGAGATATATGGAATGCATTAGAATTATGGAATAAAATTTAGGACGATGAGATGAGTCAAGATTTTGTCAATATTCACCTGATCAATATCGTTAAAAGGGAGTCTGTCTTCAGCAAGATCGGTCTAAAAGGGATCAGCAATCTTCGGCACTCCAGCTGCTGTGAAACTACAACTCCCAGCATGCACACTTAGCTGTTCTTGTAACTCCCACAGAAGTGAAAGGAGGATTCGTTGTAGTTGTAGTTTCAGAACAGCTGGAGTGCCATAGTTGCTTATCCCTGGTCTAAAACCTGGCACAATTCCTAGTAGAGCTGCCTCATCAAAATATATCCATACCTCTCTATTAAATAAATAAATACCTCTCTGTCCTCAAGCAGTTGCAGTATTCACGAGAAAACGCTTTTAATAAATATGATAATTAGGGGAAATATTCACTGAGCACTGGCCTGAGCTACTCCATGCATCATAGCACCTCTGGTTTATTTTGCCAGAGTCTTCCTCTCCTACTTGATTGACAGCATCATCTCCCCTGACACATTGTCCTGGCCAAGCTACACAGAACTGTACTGCCCATCAGCTTGAGGTTATAAGGATCAGAACAGGCACAGGATTTCAGGGCCAGGCCCTGTCAATCAAGTAGGAGAGTGAAGGGCTAGCAAAAGGAAGTGGAGGAGCTCCAAGTGCACCAAGTGGCTCTGGTGAGCCCTCGGTAAACACCTAATTAGCATATTTATAAAATGTTCTTTTTATAATAATTGTGACAATGGATTGAGGAAATGTAGAATGGATATAAGTTGGTGAGGCAGCCTTACCAGGTATTGTGCCTAAAACTGATCCACATCTGTGTTGAGGTTTTAGTACTTCTGATCCTTTGGAAGAAAATAAAAAAGGATCCATTTTAATACCCATGTGTTTCAATGGATTACTTTGTGTGTCAAAAGTGGTCATATTGTGTAAATTCTGTCAGGTTTTAGTTATTTTGGACAGGAAAAAAAGTCCTGTCTGGTTACATTTACACGGTAAGTATTTGCCATCAGTATTTGTATGCCAAAACTCTGGAAAGATTTGTTCCTCTTCTCTATTTTGGACCCACTCCTAGTTTTGGCTTACAAAAACTGACTATGTGAAAGTGGCCTTTCAACCAAAAGTGGCCTTTCTTGTACTTTTTCTCCCGTGAAAAATAACTGAACTGAAACCTGACAAAAGTGACACAAACTGATGGAAATTGAGCACAAAAGATACTCAAAATAAAATGGATCACATTATTAGAGATGGTCTTGCGGTTCGCACGGCGTTCACTTTGAGTCAAACTTTGCGCGTTGGCGATTCGCTGAACATGCGAACATATGGCAATGTCCGCCGGTGCCATATTCTTTTGCAATGCGACGAACTTTGACCCATGACACATCCATCAGATGGGACAGGACAGCCAATGAAGATGTTTCAGCACATGGACACACCCCCACCGTATAAAATAACCCGATCTGGCAGCCATTTTACATTCTGTGTTTTGCCAGTGTAAGGAGAGGTTGTTTTGTGGAGCAGGGACAGGTTGTTAGGGACACCAAACGCTAGCTAATAAGGCTACAAAAGTCCTTTTAAAGGACTGGTATAGGTGTGCTATCGATAGGTGTGATATACTGAGGGGTGTGATATACTTACAATATACTTTCTAATACAGAAAGTATATTATAGTGCATTTGTATTGTGCAGCAATTGTGTGGTTCTGCTGCGATACCATAGCTATATAGAGGGACAAATGCTATTGGAACAACTAATTGAAACCGGTGTGATATACCTGTTGCCCCCCAAAAAACTGATTGACAAAATTCTGATTGAGAACTGCGATATACCTATTGCCCCAAATAATCAGGGTGGTGTGATATAACTGTTGTGGCAAATAATAATAATTGAGGGGTGTGATATACCTGCTTTTACAAAATACTGATTAAGGGGTTCAATATACCTGCTTCCACCAAATATTGATTGAGGGCTACGATAAACATGCTTCCACAAAATGCTTATTAAGGGGTTCAATATACCTGCTTACACCAAATATTAATTGAGGCCTGCGATAAACCTGCTTCCACAAAATACTGAAAAAGGGGTTTGATATACCTGTTTCCACCGAATATTGATTGAGGCCTGCGATATACCTGATTCCACAAAATACTGATTAAGGGGTTTGATAAACTTGCTTTCACAAAATACCGATTGAGGGCTGCAATATACCTGCTTCAACAAAATACAGATTAAGGGGTTTGATATACCTGCTTCCACCAAATATTGATTGAGGCCTGCAATATACCTGCTTCAACAAAATACAGATTAAGGGGTTTGATATACCTGCTTCCACCAAATATTGATTGAGGCCTGCAATGTACCTGCTTCCACTAAATACAGATTAAGCGGTTTGATATACCTGCTTCCACCAAAAATTGATTGAGGCCTGCAATATACCTGCTTCCACAAAATACTGATTAAGGGGTTCAATATACCTATTTCCACGAAATATCAATTGAGGGGTGCAATATACCTGCTTCCACAAAATACTGATTAAGGGGTTTGATATGCCTGCTAACACACCAAATATTGACTGAGGCCTACGATATACCTGCTTCCACAAAATACTGATTAAGGGGTTTAATATACCCGCTTCCACAAAATACTGATTGAGAGCTGTGATATACCTGCTTCCACAAAATACTGATTAAGGGGTTCGATATACCTGCTTCCACCAAATATTAATTGAGGCCTACGATATACCTGCTTTCACAAAATACTGATTAAGGGGTTCTATATTAATGTTTCCACCAAATATTGATTTAGGGGAGCGATATACCTGCTTCCACAAAATACTGATTAAGGGGTTTGAAATACCTGCTTCCACCAAATATTAATTGAGGCCTACGATAGACCTGCTTTCACAAAATACTGATTAAGGGGTTCAATATTAATGTTTCCACCAAATATTGATTGAGGGGAGCGATATACCTGCTTCCACAAAATACTGATTAAGGGGTTTGATATACCTGCTTCCACAAAATACTGATTAAGGGGTTTGAAATACCTTTTTCCACCAAATATTAAATGAGGCCTGCGATATACCTGCTTCTACAAAATACTGATTAAGCAGTTCGATATACCTGTTTCCACCAAATATTAATTGAGGGCTGCGATATAACTGCTTCCACAAAATACTGATTAAGGGGTTTGAAATAACTGTTTCCACCAAATATTGATTAAGGCCTGCGATATACCTGCTTCAACAAAATACTGATTAAGGGGTTCGATATACCTGCTTCAACAAAATACTGATTAAGGGGTTCGATATACCTGCTTCCACCAAATATTGATTGAGGGGTTTGATATACCTGCTTCCACCAAAAATAGATTGAGGGCTGAGATTTACCTGCTACAACAAAATACTGATTAAGGGGTTTGATATACCAGCTTCCGCAAAATACAGATTGAGAGCTACGATATACTTGCTTCCACAAAATACTGATTTACCCTTTAAGGACCCATGACGTAGCTGTACATCATGGTTCCGATCCCTAAACATGGCGCCCGCTCGTGCATTCAGCGTGCACCTTAGCCGCAGGGTTTCTGCTATTAACCACTTCAGCCCCGCTAGGTGAAACCCCCTTCATGACCAGGCCACTTTTTACACTTCGGCACTACACTCCTTTCACCGTTTATCGCTCGGTCATGCAACTTACCACCCAAATGAATTTTACCTCCTTTTCTTCTCACTAATAGAGCTTTCATTTGGTGGTATTTTATTGCTGCTGACATTTTTACTTTTTTTGTTATTAATCGAAATGTAACGATTTTTTTGCAAAAAAATGACATTTTTCACTTTCAGCTGTGAAATTTTGCAAAAAAAACGACATCCATATATAAATTTTTCACTAAATTTATAGTTCTACATGTCTTTGATAAAAAAAAAATGTTTGGGCAAAAAAAAAAAATGGTTTGGGTAAAAGTTATAGCATTTACAAACTATGGTACAAAAATGTGAATTTCCGCTTTTTGAAACGGCTCTGATTTTCTGAGCACCTGCCATTTTTCCTGAGGTTCTACAATGCCCAGACAGTAAAAAAACCCCACAAATGACCCCATTTCGGAAAGTAGACACCCTAAGGTATTCGCTGATGGGCATAGTGAGTTCATAGAACTTTTTATTTTTTGTCACAAGTTAGCGGAAAATGATGATGATTTTTATATATATTTTTTTTCTTACAAAGTCTCATATTGCACTAACTTGCGACAAAAAATAAAAAATTCTAGGAACTCACCATGCCCCTCACAGAATACCTTGGGGTGTCTTCTTTCCAAAATGGGGTCACTTGTGGGGTAGTTATACTGCCCTGGCAATTTAGGGGCCCAAATGTGTGAGAAGAACTTTGCAATCAAAATGTGTAAGAAATGACCGGTGAAATCCGAAAGGTGCACTTTGGAATATGCGCCCCTTTGCCCACCTTGGCAGCAAAAAAGTGTCACACATGTGGTATCGCCGTACTCAGGAGAAGTTGGGGAATGTGTTTTGGGGTGTCATTTTACATATACCCATGCTGAGTGAAAGAAATATCTTGGCAAAAGACAACTTTTCCCATTTTTTTATACAAAGTTGGCATTTGACCAAGATATTTTTCTCACCCAGCATGGGTATATGTAAAATGACACCCCAAAACACATTCCCCAACTTCTCCTGAGTACGGCGATACCACATGTGTGACACTTTATTGCAGCCTAGGTGGGCAAAGGGGCACATATTCCAAAGTGCACCTTTCGGGTTTCGCCGGTCATTTTTTACACATTTTGATTGCAAGGTACTTCTCACACATTTGGGCCCCTAAATTGCCAGGGCAGTATAACTACGCCACAAGTGACCCCATTTTGGAAAGAAGACACCCCAAGGTATTCCGTGAGGGGCACTGCGAGTTCCTAGAATTTTTTATTTTTTGTCACAAGTTAGCGGAAAATGATGATTTTTTTTTTTCTCTTTTTTCCTTACAAAGTCTCATATTCCACTAACTTGCGACAAAAAATAAAAAATTCTAGGAACTCGCCATGCCCCTCACGGAATACCTTGGGGTGTCTTCTTTCCAAAATGGGGTCACTTGTGGTGTAGTTATACTGCCCTGGCAATTTAGGGGCCCATATGTGTGAGAAGTACTTTGCAATCAAAATCTGTAAAAAATGACCGGTGAAATCCGAAAGGTGCACTTTGGAATATGCGCCCCTTTGCCCACCTTGGCATCAAAAAAGTGTGACACATCTGGTATCGCCGTACTCAGGAGAAGTTGAGGAATGTGTTTTGGGGTGTCATTTTACATATACCCATGCTGGGTGAGAGAAATATCTTGGCAAACGACAACTTTTCCCATTTTTTTATACAAAGTTGGCATTTGACCAAGATATTTTTCTCACCCAGCATGGGTATATGTAAAATGACACCCCAAAACACATTCCCCAACTTCTCCTGAGTACGGCGATACCAGATGTGTCACACTTTTTTGCTGCCAAGGTGGGCAAAGGGGCACATATTCCAAAGTGCACCTTTCGGATTTTGCCGGTCATTTTTTACACATTTTGATTGCAAGGTACTTCTCACACATTTGGGCCCCTAAATTGCCAGGGCAGTATAACTACGCCACAAGTGACCCCATTTTGGAAAGAAGACACCCTAAGGTATTCCGTGAGGGGCACTGCGAGTTCCTAGAATTTTTTTTTTTTTGTCACAAGTTAGCGGAAAATGATGATGTTTTTTTTTTTGTTTTTTTTTCTTACAAAGTCTCATATTCCACTAACTTGCAACAAAAAATAAAAAATTGTAGGAACTCACCATGCCCCTCACAGAATACCTTGGGGTGTCTTCTTTCCAAAATGGGGTCACTTGTGGGGTAGTTATACTGCCCTGGCAATTTAGGGCCCCATATGTGTGAGAAGTACTTTGCAATCAAAATGTGTAAAAAATGGCCTGCAAAATCCAAAAGGTGCACTTTGGAATATGTGCCCCTTTGCCCACCTTGGCATCAAAAAAGTGTCACACATCTGGTATCGCCGTACTCAGGAGAAGTTGGGGAATGTGTTTTGGGGTGCCATTTTACATATACCCATGCTGGGTGAGAGAAATATGTTGGCAAAAGACAACTTTTCCCATTTTTTTATACAAAGTTGGCATTTGACCAAGATATTTATCTCACCCAGCATGGGTATATGTAAAATGACACCCCAAAACACATTCCCCAACTTCTTCTGAGTACGGCGATACCAGATGTGTCACACTTTTTTGCAGCCTAGATGCGCAAAGGTGCCCAAATTCCTTTTAGGAGGGCATTTTTAGACATTTGGATCCCAGACTTCTTCTCACGCTTTAGGGCCCCTAAAAAGCCAGGGCAGTATAAATACCCCACATGTGACCCCACTTTGGAAAGAAGACACCCCAAGGTATCCAATGAGGGGCCTGGCAAGTTCATAGAATTTTTTTTTTTTTTCGCATAAGTTAGCGGAAATTGATTTTTTTTTTGTTTTTTCTTACAAAGTCTCACTTTCCGCTAACTTAGGACAAAAATTTAAATCTTTCATGGACTCAATATGCCCCTCAGCAAATACCTTGGGGTGTCTTCTTTCCAAAATGGGGTCAGTTGTGGGGTGTTTGTACTGCCCTGGCATTTGAGGCTCTCCGCAATCATTACATGTATGGCCAGCATTAGGAGTTTCTGCTATTCTCCTTATATTGAGCATACAGGTAATGAGATTTTTTTTTCCGTTCAGCCTCTGGGCTGAAAGAAAAAAATGAACGGCACAGATTTCTTCATTCGCATCGATCAATGTGGATGAAAAAATCTCTGCCAAAAAAAAAAATGGAGGGGAAAGGCGTCTGCCAGGACATAGGAGCTCCGCCCTACATCCATACCCACTTAGCTCGTATGCCCTGGCAAACCAGATTTCTCCATTCGCATCAATCGATGTGGATGAATAAATCATTGCCGGGATTTTTTTTTTTATATATATATATATACAAAGTGTTTGCCAAAGCATAGGAACGCCGCCTCCTCCTCAGCTCGTATGCCTTGGCAAACGTATCTGTCACTGCAGAGGAGAAAATCCCGTCTTGCAGCGCCGCATACACCGACTTGCGTGTAATCTGACAGCAGCGCAATGCTTCTGTCAGAATGCACATCGGTGCTGCAGCTAGTAGATCGGTTGGTCCACCTGGAAGGTTAAAAAAAAAAAAAAAAAAAAAAAAAAAACCAGGCCACAACGCAATAATTTTATTAACTTTGGAACAGAACATGTAACTTTAACTTTTGGAACTAAACATTAACCTGTTTGCTTACCTGTTTTTTTTTTTGTTTTGTTTTTTTACCTTTATAGAACAAACCTCTCCTTCCCCATGGGTCAATGTGCAAAGCGCAAATCGCCCAAAGATGTGGCGAAGTGCGTTATGCACTTTGTCCCATGTGAAAGGAGACGTTTGCAGCAGCAGTGAGTGAATGGGCCCTAATAGCCCTGTGTGCCTGTCCTGGTGAGATGATCCCTATGCTAATAGTGTACCTGTGAGTGGTACTTCCGGAAACACTCTCCAAAGCATAGGGCAGGGTGGTCCGGACAGTCAGGACAGAAATAGCGGGTGTCACGCCTTATTCCACTCCTGCTACAGACACAACATCTTTTTCGGGGTGACTGTTGGGTTGAGGTACCAGGAACGACATTGGGGAAATGTCGCTCGTGTAGACGGCTAACTACACTGGTGGTTGGGGCCACGGAACCTCCTGGATACAGGAGGTTCTCGATGATCTCTTCCTGAAATTTGAGGAAGGATCCAGTTCTCCCAGCCTTACTGTAGAGAATAAAACTATTGTACAGAGCCAATTGAATTAAATATACAGACACCTTCTTATACCAGCGTCTGGTGCGTCGGGAAACTAAATACGGAGACAACATCTGGTCATTGAAGTCGACCCCTCCCATGTGGAGGTTATAGTCGTGGACTGAGAGGGGCTTTTCAATGACACGGGTTGCTCGCTCAATTTGTATTGTCGTGTCTGCGTGAATGGAGGAGAGCATGTAAACGTCACGCTTGTCTCTCCATTTCACCGCGAGCAGTTCTTCGTTACACAGTGCGGCCCTCTGCCCCCTTGCAAGACGGGTGGTAACGAGCCGTTGGGGGAAGCCCGCGCGACTAGTTCGCGCGGTACCACAGGCGCCAATCCGTTCTAGAAACAAATGCCTAAAGAGGGCCACACTTGTGTAAAAATTGTCCACATAAAGATGGTACCCCTTGCCGAATAAGGGTGACACCAAGTCCCAAACTGTCTTCCCACTGCTCCCCAGGTAGTCAGGGCAACCGACCGGCTCCAGGGTCTGATCTTTTCCCTCATAGACCCGAAATTTGTGGGTATAGCCTGTGGCCCTTTCACAGAGCTTATACAATTTGACCCCATACCGGGCGCGCTTGCTTGGGATGTATTGTTTGAAGCCAAGGCGCCCGGTAAAATGTATCAGGGACTCGTCTATGCAGATGTTTTGCTCTGGGGTATAAATATCTGCAAATTTCTGGTTGAAATGGTCTATGAGGGGCCGAATTTTGTGGAGCCGGTCAAAAGCAGGGTGGCCCCTGGTACGGGAGGCGGTGTTGTCACTAAAGTGCAGGAACCGCAGGATGGCCTCAAAACGTGCCCTGGACATGGCAGCAGAGAACATGGGCATGTGATGAATCGGGTTCGTGGACCAATATGACCGCAATTCATGCTTTTTTGTCAGGCCCATGTTGAGGAGGAGGCCCAGAAAAGTTTTAAGTTCGGAAACTTGGACTGGTTTCCACCGGAAAGGCTGGGCATAAAAGCTTCCCGGGTTAGCGGTGATAAATTGTGTGGCATACCTGTTTGTTTCGGCCACAACTATGTCTAAAAGCTCCGCAGTCAAGAACAGCTCAAAAAATCCCAGGGCCGAACCGATCTGAGCCGTCTCAACCCGAACTCCAGACTGGGCAG
Source organism: Bufo gargarizans (assembly GCF_014858855.1). NCBI lineage: Eukaryota > Metazoa > Chordata > Amphibia > Anura > Bufonidae > Bufo > Bufo gargarizans. The sequence goes on along the minus strand of NC_058082.1, from coordinate 255,985,706 downwards.
TGAAAGGGAAAACTACAGGTGCGGCTGAAGTTGGGGACTGCCAATCAGGGTTTGCCAGCACCTCTGGGATTCTAGGGGCTCTACGGGCACGTCTTTGCGGTGGCTGCGACGGGGACACTAATGCACGTGCCACCGTACCAGCTTCAACTGCCCTTCTGGTGCTCGCTACTTCACCAGGTTGTACGGCAGTGCTGGTACTAGGTCCAGGGAGGGCTGGGCTGCTGGTGTATGCCTCACCACGTAATCCGACAGCACCAGCCCCACTCTGCTGCTCTTGAAGCGGATCCTGCGCAACCTGCGGTCTAGCGACACGGGGCCGGGTACGCCTGGTGGTATCAGGGACCTCAGCCTCCTCGTCCGAACTTTGGGTCAGAGAGCCACTGCTTTCTACAGGTTCGTATTCTGACCCGCTGGATTCATCAGATGAGGGTTCCCACTCCTCATCCGACTGGGTCAGAAGCCTGTAGGCCTCTTCAGAGGAATACCCCCTGTTAGACATGTGGGCAACTAAATTTAGGGGTATTCCCTGAGACTACCCAAGAAAAAAAAAGCAAGCCTGTCTTACAAAGGGGAGGCTAGCGAAGTACCGGAGGCCGCTGCGGTTGATAAAAAATATTTTTTTTTGTCACTGCGGTGGGGCGGGTGTGGGCGAACGCACGTGTGGGCGACCGATCAGGCCTGATCGGGCAAACACTGCGTTTTGGGTGGAGGGCAAACTAAAGTGACACTAGTACTATTATAGATCTGACCGTGATCAGTTTTGATCACTTCCAGATACTATAAAAGTACAAATGCTGATTAGCGATACGCTAATCAGCGAATAACGGACTGCGGTGCGGTGGGCTGGGCGCTAACTGATCGCTAACTACCTAACCAAGGGACCTAAACTATACCTAAAACCTAACGGTCAATAACAGTGGGAAAAAAAAGTGACAGTTTGCACTGATCACTTTTTTCTTTTCACTTGTGATTGACAGGGGTGATCAAAGGGTTAATTGGGGTTCAGGGGGGTGATCAGGGGCTATAGTGTAGTGTTGGTGTACTCACTGTGAAGCCTGCTCCTCTGCTGGATCCAACCGACGAAAAGAACCAGCAGAGGAGCAGGCAGCCATATAACAGATCATATTTACAAATATGATCTGCTATCTGGCACTTTGATTGGATTTTTTAAAAATCAGCAACCTGCCAGCCACGATCATTGGCTGGCAGGTTGCTGACGAAATACTGCTGTGCGAAATGCCGGCGCGAACTGCGCATGCGCGCGCGCATATTCGCGTCATCTCGCGTCTCGCGAGATGACGCGTATATGCGTGACTGTGCGCAGCGCTGCCACCTCCGGAACGCACATGTGCGTTAGGCGGTCCGGAGGTGGTTAATTGAGGCCTGCGATATACCTGCTTCCACAAAATACTGATTAAGGGGTTTGATATACCTGCTTTCACCAAATATTGATTGAGGCCGGCGAAATACCTTGAGGGGGACTTTAAACTTTTCGGGGATCCCTGGTGTTGTCCGTGGCTGGGGATGGAGACCGAGGGTGACATTCTCCTGGGCAATAAGCAGGAGCCAGGGTACTCGACCGCTTCCAATTTAGTGCAAATGGGAGCCTTCATGCTCCAGTGTTTGAAGAGGGACCCCCGTATAAAAAGCATAAAGGTCAAGGATCTGTAGTGGGTGGCAACGTACTTAAACCCCCGGTACAAACACAAAATGACGGCCATGTTACCAGCATCATAGAGGGCTGTCAGAATGCAGCATTTCCAGGCCTTGCTGCGAGAGATGCTGCATTCTGCTGTTGCAGGCGCTGGCAGGGGAATTTCCACTCACGGCAAAACAGGTGTGGGTACCATTCCTACCGCGCCTGCAAAAAGAGGGCGGTTTGAAGATGTGTTAGTCACTTCGGATATGAGATCATTCTTGCAGCCAACCCATCGACAGCTGCCCTCTGGATCCAGCCTCATGGAACGCCATGACCGACAGGTGTCCGATTACATCGGGTTAACAACCGATGTGGACGCTCTGAGAAGCGAGGAACCCCTGGACTACTGGGTGTGCAGGCTTGACCTGTGGCCAGAGCTGGAACAATTTGCCATGGAACTCTTGGCTTGCCCCTTGTCGTGTGTCCTGTCCAAAAGGGCGTTCATGGCAGCAGGGGGGATCGTGACCTATAAGCACACTCGCCAAGCTCACGTAATTGAATTTACTCATGCAAGCCAACATATATCCGCCATCACCCAGAACAAAGAATTGTCCTTGTCTTATGGCTAAAGTCTCAGTTTTTAACATCCGTCTGAGGGATTAACCAGTATTGTCAGTTGCATATCATTGTGGTGCACCATTTGCAGTGATTTATGTACAGTATTTGTATATTTTCATCCACACACTATTCCATCTTGTGTAGGATGCCTAGGAGGAAGGGGGAGAGGAGCACTATGGGGGAATTTACTGGGGGCACTATATAGGGGTATTTTATACTGACACATTATGGGGGCACTATGGGGACATTAGCTCACCTGTAGGCATTACAAGGGGGTATTTTTTGCCCTGTCACAATATAAGGAGAATTATTTCTACTGGGGGGGCATTGTGGTGGGTCCCCCATGGTATGAGCCCCCTAATAGCAGCACCAGCCTCTCCCTGCTCTACGATCTCTCTGCCCCTTCTCCAAATCCTTATTATGAAATCTTTCTCATTAGAATAAAACACAACATCAGCTCCACCGAGCCCCCCAGCCAAAGTGTTGAGGTGGTGTCCGAGATCCCCAAGGGCCAAGCCAAGTAATTGTAAGTTTTCATGTGAAATATGTTTATGTTATACACATATAGCATACACTGTGCCACACAATATACAGTATACCTCTACACTGTGTAGTCTGTTCTGGCGGCAGACAGAAAATAATCTGAAAGTGCCCCTCCCGAGAACAGGCTCTGGATCCGCCACTGCTTGACGGTGGTGCAACAGGGCTTTGTTGTGTTCCTGACTGGAATACATTGGCTAAAGTCTCAGTTTTTAACATCAGCCTGAGGGATTAGCCAGTATTGTCAGTTGCATATCTTTGTGGTGCACCTTTTGCAGTGATTTATGTGGCTGCAAATATGACCTGAAGGTTTTTCAGGTTCGCCTCCCATTAAAGTCAATGGGGCCCGCCGCAAACATTTGATCGCTAACGGGCATTCACGAACCATCCCTTCCGATGTTTGTCCATCACTACACATTATACGTTGTGAGTTACATTCCCGAAACAGCAACTGCAAATTAAGAAAGGAATGAATAATAGAAAGAACGTGAGCTAATCTGTCAAGTTATAAAACATGAAAACTAGTAATTTTTGTCTAGTTGCTTCTCAACCACTGTGGCCTGCATGTTCATGTTGTAAACAAATGTTTGGAACGGAGGTTCAGACCAGCTTGTCCTCAACCCAGTCATATAGAACGTGCACAGAGCTTCCAATTCTATAGCTTCCATACAAGGTCATCCACAGAACTCTGCAATGCTTGGGATTCTACACAAGAGGAGGACAACCTTAATTCGTCTTAATCTGGGATGCTTGTTAAAGTGTAACTGCCGTTTAAATTTTATTTATTTATTTGCTAATGTGTAGGGACAGTGACAGGAAAGATTTTTGTATATACTTTATTTAGGGAAAACATTTATTTGTGGTAGAAAACTTGGGCTGAAATGTCCCTTAGCAGAGCTCTTTCAAATATACATTGCTAAGCTCCATCCGTCTTTTATCAGCATTGGAGAGATGGGCTGTGCGGGAGCTGCGCCTCTGCCTGTCCTGCTCCCTCACAGCCTGGTGGGCACAGGAGCCTTTTCTGTTAAAATTAAATATACATTACCCCTTTATATTAAATATGGACTCCTACAATATGCTTATACTCACTGACCAGTGTGGCCAGCGCTGTCAGTGAACCTTCCCCCTGCACTCCCGGCATGCCGACTAATGGACCAGCCACAGGGAGGGATGACTGTGTGAGCGGTAAGCGCTCACTACAGGCAGTCAGGGGGAAGCTGCTATAGAGTATATAAGGACAGTTATGTCCCTATATACTGTAAAACAGCTTCCCCCTGCCTCCCTGCACTGCCTGTAGTGAGCGCTTACCAATCGGTCAGGCATGGCTCCTAGTGGCTGGTTCATTAGTCAGTGTAGCGGAAGTGCAGGGGGAAGGCTCACTGACAGCGCTGGCCACACTGGTCAGTGAGTATAAATATACTGTAGGAGTCGATGTTTAAAAAAAGGGGTAATGTATACATAACACTAAGTATATGTAACACATAAGGCTGCTGTGCCCACCAGGCTGTGAGGGAGCAGGGCAGGCAGAGGCGCAGCTCCCGCACAGCCCATCTCTCCAATGCTGATAGAAGATGGATGGAGCTTAGCAATGTATATTTGAAAGAGCTCTGCTAAGGGACATTTCAGCCCAAGTTTTCTACCACAAATAAACGTTTTCCCTAAATAAAGTATATTTAAAAAATGTTCCCTGTCACTGTCCCTACACATTAGCAAAAAAAATATTTTTTTAATGAAACGGCAGTTACAGTTTGAATGTTATCCACTTGTAATCCTCTGAGCATGCTATTGGTTATGAGATACATACCGCCCATCACTTCCACAAGGGGATACATGAGATTGCATGGCTCTTCTGTCCTGAGCATACGGGGGTGGACGAGGAACTTAAAGTGAACTTGGAAAAAACAAGTAAAAGTGGCCCCATGTTGTAGGCAGGTCCAAATTGACAGAAGGCATTAAAACAGAAGTAGAGGGGGCCAGCAATACAGTAGTGCAGAACCAATTACCACCGCAACAGAACCAAATCACACGCAGCACATAATACTCCCTCGGCAGAACCAAATACCACAGTGCAGCACAATACACTGCCTTAGCAGAACCATATACCACAGTGCAGTATAATATACTTCCCCATCAGAACCATATACCACAGTGCAGCACAATACACTGCCTTAGCAGAAGCATATACCACAGTGCAGTATAATATACTTCCCCATCAGAACCATATACCACAGTGCAGCACAATATACTGCCTCAAAAGAACCATATACCACAGTGAAGCAAAATATACTGCCCCAGCAGAACCAGATACCAAAGTGCAGCACTAAATACTGCCTTAGCAGAACCAAATACCACAGTGCAGCACAATATACTTGCCCAGCAGAACCAGATATCACAGTGCAGCACAATATACTGCCCCAGCAGAACCGGATAGAAAGCGCAGCACTAAATACTGCTTCAACGAAACCAGATAGAAAGTGCAGCACAAAATAATGCCGCCCTTGCCACAGTATGAAACTTTAACATCATCCTGGGGACGGCATTATAGTTGAATTCAGGAGGCCACCTATGGCCACTGGCCAGATGCATAAGTGCCTGATGCTCCTACACAAATTACTGCTTAGAACATCAGATCCTGGCTGGAGGCCATGGGGAGGGCTTGGGAGGCCCTTTGGGAAATTTCCCCAGGTTCAACTGCAACCTCTACTCCTTTGTCTATGAAAATGCACAGTTATGTCACAACACCTGGATAATGCAAACAGTGAAGTCACAGGACTGTGTTATGATATTACTGAAATAATACAATGATGTCACAATACAGACATAATAAACAGTGATTATACATATAATGATGTCATGGGTAATGACCAAAGTATTTGCACAGGAATAAAAGTCACAGTGATGTCACAGTGCAGATACAATGCACACATTCTTCAATGCCCTTCCACCCTCGATGTGGTAGAGGTATGAACCAGCACCAGGAGCAGTCCTGTTTTCATTTTTGTTATTGGTCTTTTATCTTTTGTGTATGGACCTGAAAATGTGCATTAAATAGGATCAGTTGTTTTTGTAGTGTCATCTAACCATTTTGAAATCTTTTAGAAGTATAGTAAATCTTGTGCAAAGCTTGAAATAGTTACATATACTTTGCAGTAATTTTCCATTATGCTATTTACATTTGAAAAGACCACTGTAATAAACCTAATGTTAATGAGCCCTTCTAAAATAACAGAGATGCCACCCGTGTCAGAAAACAAACTGGAATAGTGGTTTTAAAACCAATGAAAAGGTCTATCCCTTTTTACTTGCATTTGCCCTTAGCGATCAAGAGAATTTCATGCTGTGACTAACCTTTATGCATTTTTTTGTAGTAATATCAGGTCGTAAAAAAAATACCAAATGCCAACTAACATGAATGGACATGTATATCTTTATTTAATGTGTAACATAAGGCATTATACGGTACCAGGTGCTCGGTTCACTCTGTATTTATTTTATTTAAACTGTAGTTGAATCGGACTTAAAGCAGTATTAACTAATTTAGGTATTATAGAGTATTCTACACCTTTAATATACTCTGTAATGCCAGTACCTCTTTTCATACCTACCAAAAAATGCAAGAAAGGTTCAGTCTATGAAAGTGAAATGTACTGGATGTGGTTGTAGAGGTTCTGCATTAATTAGAACTTTTAAAGGCGATGGACACCTTTGGGGCAATTTTTTAGTTCTGGATTTTGCTCGTTTTTAGCTAAAAATCATTTTTTCTATTGGTCTTTATTAAAATGTTTTAGCCACTTTCTCTGTACAGCCTTGAGATTCTCTAGTAGAAGGCTCTGTGTTTAGCTCAGCTGACAGCTCCTTATGGTCTCATGTACACGACCGTGTGCTGCCCGTGGCCATATTGCAACCTGCATACGGCGGGTCTGCAATACACGGGCACTGGTCGTGTGCATCACAGATCACAGACCCATTCACTTCAATGGGTCCGCAATCCGGGAGATGCGGAACTAAGGCACGGAACGGAAGCACTACGGAGTGCTTCCTTGGGTTTTCTGTCCATGCCTCCACACCGCAAAAAAGTAGTGCATGCATTTGCGGTGCGGATAGATCACGGACCCATTCAAGGTAAATGGGTCTGGATCTGTCTACGACCGCCACACGGATGTTGCCACGCAACAATTTGCGGTCCCCAATGCACGGAACGGCCAGCACACGGTCATGTGCATGAGCCCTATCTCTGATTTCCTGACCTCAAAAAACACGCATAATAGCTCTATCTTACTGATATGAATATAACTTAAATATGTGTTTATGAGATGTTACTAGTTCAAAGATAAGGGATATACAAATTTCCCCAAAATTTCCCCAAAATTTCCCCAACATGGACAGTGATATACCAGAGGGGGATCAATGGCAAAAATTCCCACAAAAAATATGTATTTTAATCAGGGGCCATTTTATGAGTCTTAAAGGGAAAAATGTCAAAAATGTGCCCTGCTGGAGCCTAGAAAATTTTTATTTTAGGCCACTGGAGTACAGGCCCCAAAAATTTGGCATTCACCTGACAGAAAAGAACCAGTGATTATGTGGCTGGAGGTATATTAGACGGTCAGTGGATAACAAGTTTACTGTAGGCCAGTGGAGTACAGGCCCCAAAAATTATGCCTTCACCTGACAGAAAAGAACAAGTGATTATGTGGCTGGAGGAATATTAGACGGTCATTGGATAACAATTTCACTATAGGCCAGTGGAGTACAGGCCCCAAAAATTATGCCTTCACCTGACAGAAAAGAACAAGTGATTATGTGGCTGGAGGAATATTAGACGGTCATTGGATAACAATTTTACTGTAGGCCAGTGGAGTACAGGCCCCAAAAATTATGCATTCACCTGCAGGGGTAAAGTCCTGGGAAAAAAAAGTGTGGGAACTCACCCAAGATCCACTGCCACCCCGACCCCCCCCCCCCCAAAAAAATAAATAAATAAATAAATATATATATATATATATATATACATATTTCGCAGAAAATTCAGTGCAACATTTATTGTAAAGTGCCAGTTTACACAAACAACTCCAAAATTCACACGCAATAAACAAATATATATAGAACAGTTGGAATAAATTAAATTAGCTATGCAATAAACAAATGAATATAGAACAGTTCTAACAACTGTGATAAAGTGAATGGTGTTGTTTGTGAGGGAGTTAACTTGTTAACTTGTTTGTCTTACTAACAGAATAATCACCACAATGGGTGATGATCTTTCCCTCGCAGGAATTTCTAAAACAAATAGTGTATAAAAACTAAACACACAGTGACACAGCCCATTAGAAAATATCCCACAAACTGGAATAACATTGCCTTTGCCGTGCAAGATTATCAACTTTTCAAGATTTAGTATCATCTGCGCTGCGATGTGTGGTCAGCCATTTTGTGACATATGGTAAAGGATCCCATAAATGCACAGGAGGCCCAATGAGACTAATAAACAAAAGAGAAGACAGGCGTTCAATGCCAAGCCCACTCCTAATGGGTGAAATCACCAAATTCATTGTACTGAAGCCCGTTTCACAATCACCGGATGTCACTGGAAGACTGTTAACTGCTGTCACCAGTGGTTTCACACATTGATTGGCCAGCGTTGTGAATTCAGGATGTCAATTTCAGAGACAAGAGTTTCAAATTCACCCGACTGATAAAGCTGTAGGTCTGTTGCCCGCAGTTAAAGCAAAGAGTCTGGAGCGTAAATTATCCACCAAACTTTGATAAAATTACGGGAGATTTATCCTCACTTGGCCTTTTGAACTCTCTGGATTGATTGTCACACCTTTGAAATTCCTTTTCTCTAGCGATTCCATGACTTCTTTCAGATGTTTTCCAGGCATGTCTTTCATTTTTTCAACTGCACGAACGGAACGATTAATCAGCTGATAAGCTCGTGGAAGTGTGATGTCATCTCTTTGTAGAGCTTCAGATAACAGTCCCATTTATCCGCAACCCCTGCAAGGTTTAACAAATAATCTTCTGATGTCAAGACCTTGTTAAGGCCACTAAATACAGATTTCTGCTTGCTGTTATGAGCGGAGCTTACGCTTGTTTTCAGGAAATGATTATGTAGTGCAGGATATGACTCCCAAACTCGTATAGCTCTCTGGCTTGAAGCAACCTATCTAACTGAAAAAACTTTTCCAATTTTAAGAATTTGTACTTCTAATTCTTTTGAACATTCAGATTTTTTGGTGACTGATGATACACAGCATACAACTTCTCAAAAAATGATGTGACATGATGAAGACCAGGAATAGAATCAATTGTATCTGAAATTCACAATTCAAGCCTATGACACAAGCAGTGCCATTTCACAATCTGTGGATATTTTTGACTGAGTCGTTCCAGAACACCCGATTTTCTTCCAAGCATTACACTTGCACCATCACTGTGCTCCAATCCAGTTTTCGGCAAGAAAGTCATTACTGAACCCAAATTTAGAAAGACAAGCTAGAAGAGTGTCTTTAATAGACTGTGCATTTGCTTTAGGCAAATCAAGAGAAAGTGACTGGGTCTTTTCCATTAACAGAGGCACGAATATAAACGATTAACACTGAATGGGTAGAAACTGTTGTAGACTCATCAATATAAACAGAAATTTTTGGAGCCTGCTCAACAATTGCTTTGCAAAGAATTTTTCTCATTTTACTAGCAATGTAATCTATTATTTGTGCTGCTGTGTACTCACTGTAGAGAATACATCCTAAGTCAGCTCCATTTGCAACTTGCAAGCTGATAAGATCTCTGAAGTCAGTGAAAGAGCAATTTTTTTTCGCACAAAAGTAGGCATTGCGAAATACCCTAGGGTACTTTCACACTAGCGTTTTTCTTTTCAAGCCCTGAGTTCAGTCCTAGAGGCTGAAATCCGGAAAATAACTGATTAGTTTTATCCCCATGCACTCTGAATGGAGAGTAATTCGTTCAGGATGCATCAGGATTAGGGATGAGCGAACCCGAACTGTATAGTTCAGGTTCGTACCGAATTTTGGGGTGTCCGTGACACGGACCCGAACCCGGACATTTTCGTAAAAGTCCGGGTGTGGGTTCGGTGTTCGTCGCTTTCTTGGCGCTTTTTGAAAGGCTGCAAAGCAGCCAATCAACAAGCGTCATACTACTTGCCCCAAGAGGCCATCACAGCCATGCCTACTATTGGCATAGCTGTGATTGGCCAGAGCACCATGTGACCCAGCCTCTATTTAAGCTGGAGTCACATAGCGCCGCCCGTCACTCTGCTCTGATTAGCGTAGGGAGAGGTTGCGGCTGCAACAGTAGGGCGAGATTAGGCAGATTAACTCCTCCAAAGGACTTGATTAATTGATCGATCTGCAGCTGTGGATCATTGAGCTGCTGATACTCAATTGCTCACTGTTTTTAGGCTGCCCAGACCGTTTGTCAGTCACTTTTTTCTGGGGTGATCGGCGGCCATTTTGTGTCTTGTGGTGTGCCAGCACAAGCTGCGACCAAGTGCATTTAACCCTAAATGGTGTGGTTGTTTTTTGGCTAATTCCTACATCAGTGTGAAGCTGTCACACCAAGTGCATTTAACCAACAATAGTCTGGTTATTTTTTGGCCATATACTACATCAGGGGCAAGCTGCGCCTGACACCAAGTGCATTTAACCCTCAATGGTGTGGTTGTTTTTTGGCTAAAGCCTACATCAGGGTGAAGCTGTCACACCAAGTGCATTTAACCAGCAATAGTCTGTTTATTTTTTGGCCATATACTACATCAGGGGCAAGCTGCGCCCGTCACCAAGTGCATTTAACCCTCAGTAGTGTGGTTGGTCAAGCTGTCACACCAAGTGCATTTAACCATCAATAGTGTGGTTATTTTTTGGCCATATCCCAGTCTAATTCTGTCAGTAAATGTATACCTGTCACCCAGCGCCTAAATACTAGGCCTCAAGTTTATATCCAGCTAAATCTGTTGTTACTGGTGTGGCTGGTCAAGTTATTTAGTGTCCGTCAAAGCACATTTTTTGTTCTGGGTTGAAATACAATTCCCAATTTAGCAATTTCCTAATTTAGTGGTTTCTGCTGTATCAGGCCTACTTTAAATACATCCCTAAAAGGGTATATCAGATTCAAGGTGCACATAGGGTCATTCTGAATAACTTCACACACACGCTACTGTGCATATCCCAGTCTAATTCTGTCCGTAAAACGTATACCTGTCACCCAGCGCCTAAATACTAGGCCTCAAATTTATATCCTGCTAAATCTGTCGTTACTGCTGTACTGTTGTGGCTGGGCAAGTTATTTAGTGTCCGTCAAAGCACATTTTTTGTTCTGGGTTGAAATACAATTCCCAATTAGCAATTTCCTAATTTAGTGGTTTCTGCTGTATCAGGCCTACTTTAAATTTATCCCTAAAAGGGTATATCAGATTCAAGGTGCACATAGGGTCATTCTGAATAACTTCACACACACGCTACTGTGCATTTCCAAGTCTAATTCTGTCAGTAAACCTATACCTGTCACCCAGCGCCTAAATACTAGGCCTCAAATTTATATCCAGCTAAATCTGTCGTTACTGCTGTACTGTTGTGGCTGGGCAAGTTATTTAGTGTCCGTCAAAGCACATTTTTTGTTCTGGGTTGAAATACAATTCCCAATTTAGCAATTTCCTAATTTAGTGGTTTCTGCTGTATCAGGCCTACTTTAAATACATCCCGAAAAGGGTATATCAGATTCAAGGTGCACATAGGGTCATTCTGAATAACTTCACACACACGCTACTGTGCATTTCCAAGTCTAATTCTGTCAGTAAACCTATACCTGTCACCCAGCGCCTAAATACTAGGCCTCAAATTTATATCCTGCTAAATCTGTCGTTACTGCTGTACTGTTGTGGCTGGGCAAGTTATTTAGTATCCGTCAAAGCACATTTTTTGTTCTGGGTTGAAAAACAATTCCCAATTTAGCAATTTCCTAATTTAGTGGTTTCTGCTGTATCAGAGCTATTTTAAATCTATCCCTAAAAGGGTATATCAGATTCAAAGTGCACATAGGGTCATTCTGAATAACTTCACACACACGCTACTGTGCATTTCCAAGTCTAATTCTGTCAGTAAACCTATACCTGTCACCCAGCGCCTAAATACTAGGCCTCAAATTTATATCCAGCTAAATCTGTCGTTACTGCTGTACTGTTGTGGCTGGGAAAGTTATTTAGTGTCCGTCAAAGCACATTTTTTGTTCTGGGTTGAAATACAATTCCCAATTTAGCAATTTCCTAATTTAGTGGTTTCTGCTGTATCAGAGCTATTTGAAATCTATCCCTAAAAGGGTATATCAGATTCAAGGTGCACATAGGGTCATTCTGAATAACTTCACACACACGCTACTGTGCATTTCCAAGTCTAATTCTGTCAGTAAACCTATACCTGTCACCCAGCGCCTAAATACTAGGCCTCAAATTTATATTCAGCTAAATCTGTGGTTACTGCTGTGCCTGGTTCTCTGCTATGACATGCAGACTAATTCTCTGCTGACATGAAGACAGATTCTCTGTTACGGGACCTCTCTCCTCTGCCTGGGTGCTGGGCCTAAATATCTGACAATGGACTGTTGCAGTGGTGGCTGACGTGAAGCCTGATTCTCTGCTATGACATGCAGACTGATTCTCTGCTGACATGAAGCCAGATTGTCTGTTACGGGACCTCTCACCTCTGCCTGGGTGCTGGGCCTAAATATCTGACAATGGACTGTTGCATTGGTGGCTGACGTGAAGCCTGATTCTCTGCTATGATATGAAGACTGATTCTCTGCTGACATGAAGCCAGATCCTCTGTTACGGGACCTCTCTCTTCTGCCTGAGTGCCGGGGCCTAAATATCTGAGAATGGACTGTTCCAGTGGTGGGTGACGTGAAGCCAGATTCTCTGCTATGGGACCTCTCTCCAATTGATATTGGTTAATTTTTATTTATTTTATTTTTATTTTTATTCATTTCCCTATCCAGAAAAAATCCGGAACACTTTGACTGAGCACCGGTTCCGGCTTTTTTCCCATTGACTTGCATTAATGCCGGATCCGGCGCCGTGTGTTCCGTCAAACCGGATACGGCTTTTGCATGTTAAACCCGAAAAATTTGAAAAAAAGTTAAAGTCCATAAATGGCGGATCCGTTTTTTTCAATGCATTTTTTCATTGAGATCAAAATCCTGATCAGGATTCAAATGTAATCCTTTTGCACACTTTTTTACGGATCCTGTGGGCATTTACGGTGATGGAATTGAACGCCGGATTCAAACAACGCTAGTGTGAAAGAAGCCTTAGTGGTGGACGCAAACTTATGCTTCTGCTGTTCTGCAATATTGGATTGCAGAATCTCCTTTCTGGATACTGTATGGATATCTCCTGCCTTTAGATGTGCTTCTGAAATCTTAGGGTACTTTCACACTTGCGGCAGGACGGATCCAGCAGGCTGTTCACCCTGTCGGATCCATCCTTCCGCTGTTTCGCAGTGCCGCCGGACCGCCACTCCGTCCCCATTGACTATAATGGGGACGGGGGTGGCGCTCCGGCGCAGTACGGCAGTACACGGCGAAAGGCCGCCGGACAAAAAGTCCTGCATGTCCGACTTTTTAGTCCGGCGGCCTCTGACCGCGAACTGCTGTACTGCTATTATAGTCAATGGGGACGGAGCAGCGGTACGGTGAAACAGCGGAAGGACGGATCCGACAGGGTGAACAGCCTGCCGGATCCGTTCTGCCGCAAGTGTGAAAGTACCCTTATGTATGTGGATTTTTTTACGTAGTTAGGTCAACATATCTTTTTTTTTGTTTTGCCATATGGAGTAATTGTACTAGTGCTCCATTCTTTAGAAATTGATACACTTTGTGAAACAGACACTCCAAGGTGTTTAACCTCCCGACACACTTTGCACCCTAAAAGACCATTGTCTACAAACAGGCAAGGTTACTTTTTTTTTAACATTCTAGCTACTGATTCTGGTCCCAAGATTCTGGAAGTATGTTATCACTGACGTCTTCAGCCACATCAGTAACCATGTCCACTACAGCCGATTCACCGACTGGTGTAGTTTCTGCAGTGGACACCACCTGCTGAAGCAAAGGCTCAGACTGAGTTGAGCAACTTGCAGAATCAGCATGTGATTTTTTCTTGGATGCCTTTGTGAAGAAATCCGTAATGCTGCTTTTTTGTTTACTCATTTCGGTACAAATAAAAACAATAAAAAAAATTGTGTAAAATCATTTTCTGATAAAAAAAAATTCTGATAAAATGACCTCTTTAAGCAAAGAATTCCCCATCCGTTCTGTTATTACCTCTTATTGTGAAAAACTCTTTCCTCTGTTGTCTCTGGTGGCAGTTGTGGGGTGCAGTGTAAGGCTACTTTCACACTAGCGTTGTTTAAATCCGGCGTTCAATTCCGACACTGAAACTGCCCGCCGGATACGGAAAAACGTGTGAAAACGGATTACATTTGAATCCTGATCAGGATTTTGATCACAATGAAAAAATGCAAAAGACTGAACTGAAGACATCCTGATGCATCCTGAACGGATTACTCTCCATTCAGAATGCATGGGGATAAAACTAATCAGTTCTTTTCCGGATTTGAGCCCCTAGGACGGAACTCAGCACCGGAAAAGAAAAACACTAGTGTGAAAGTACCCTAAGGCACAAATTAGCACAATTGTATGAAATAAAATCCATCATTATTCAAATTTTTTTTATTTTTTTAAACTTAAATGATCTAACAATTAGTCTCATATACACTGACCTAAAGAATTATTAGGAACACCTGTTCTATTTCTCATTAATGCGATTATCTAGTCAACCAATCACATGGCAGTTGCTTCAATGCATGTAGGGTTGTGGTCCTGGTCAAGACAATCTCCTGAACTCCAAACTGAATGTCAGAATGGGAAAGAAAGGTGATTTAAGCAATTTTGAGCATGGTTGTTGGTGCCAGACGGGCCAGTCTGAGTATTTCACAATCTGCTCAGTTACTGGGATTTTAACGCACAACCATTTCTAGGGTTTACAAAGAATGGTGTGAAAAGGGAAAAACATCCAGTATGCGGCAGTCCTGTGGGCGAAAATGCCTTGTTGATGCTAGAGGTCAGAGGAGAATGGGCCGACTGATTCAAGTTGATAGAAGAGCAACGTTGACTGAAATAACCACTCGTTACAACCGAGGTATGCAGCAAAGCATGTGTGAAGCCACAACACGCACAACCTTGAGGCGGATGGGCTACAACAGCAGAAGACCCCACCGGGTACCACTCATCTCCACTACAAATAGGAAAAAGAGGCTACAATTTGCACAAGCTCACCAAAATTGGACTGTTGAAGACTGGAAAAATGTTGCCTGGTCTGATGAGTCTCGATTTCTGTTGAGAAATTCAAATTATGGAGTCCAAATTTGGCGTAAACAGAATGAGAACATGTATTCATCATGCCTTGTTACCACTGTGCAGGCTGGTGGTGGTGGTGGTGTAATGGTGTGGGGGATGTTTTCTGGGCACACTTTAGGCCCCTTAGTGCCAATTGGCCATCCCTTCATGACCACCATGTACCCATCCTCTGATGGCTACTTCCAGCAGGATAATGCACCATGTCACAAAGCTCGAATCATTTCAAATTGGTTTCTTGAACATGACAATGAGTTCACTGTACTAAAATGGCCCCCACAGTCACCAGATCTCAACCCAATAGAGCACCTTTGGGATGTGGTGGAACGGGAGCTTCATGCCCTGTATGTGCATCCCTCAAATCTCCATCAACTGCAAGATGCTATCCTATCAATATGGCCCAACATTTCTAAAGAATGCTATCAGCACCTTGTTGAATCAATGCCACATAGAATTAAGGCAGTTCTGAAGGCAAAAGGGGGTTCAACACTGTATTAGTATGGTGTTCCTAATAATTCTTTAGGTGAGTGTATGAGTCTCCAGTCCAGTGGATGTGACACAGATATCAGTTATTTTAACCCCTTAAGGACACATGGCGGAAATATTCAGTCATTATTCAATTTTATTCCAGAAGTGTCCTTAATTACATATGACAATGTAGGTAAAGGGGAGAATACGGCGGCACTGCTACAAATTCAGGCTACGATCCAGCCACTGCGTTCAGCCAGTAGCCAACACTGCGGTAAATGGAGACTTCATGCGCGGTGC
The DNA here is from genome assembly GCF_014858855.1 of Bufo gargarizans. Classification (NCBI taxonomy): domain Eukaryota; kingdom Metazoa; phylum Chordata; class Amphibia; order Anura; family Bufonidae; genus Bufo; species Bufo gargarizans. The sequence goes on along the minus strand of NC_058082.1, from coordinate 255,969,712 downwards.
TCTGCACTTAGTGGAGGAGGTAATTCACATGCGACAGTGTAGAGAAGGTATAAAAGTGATGTGCGGCACTCACCAAAGTAGTAAGTAAAGTATCTTCTTTATTGTTTCTTCATAAGAAAAAGTTACATGCGGGATGCTGGGGCGGACACTTTGCTGCGAATGGTAGCGGCTACGGCCGTTTAGCGTGTACTCTCGCGCTTTTTCGGGCCTGCTATGAATGTCATCACGCCTTGTTGCGCTTTATAGAGGCAGCGCTCCGCAGCCGGAACCATCGGCAACAGCTGCTTGCCGCAGATTAGTGACATTTAAAACCATGAAATACAGAAAAAAACAAATAAAGTACAGACTAGTACCATTAATTTAAGCACAAATTATACTGTCATATTACATCTTTGGGGGTGGGTAGCTTGATTTTCTGTATGTGCGCGTCATGGTGAGAGATGGTGTATTACACACCACGGGCTTTCGCAAGCCCACCGCGACTAACTTGCTCCTCCACCAGACCAGTTTTTACCCACCGTCGATGAAAGAGGCCGTCCCATATGGACAATTCGTCCGTCTGCAGAGGATCGGTAACACCGATGCCTGGTTTTACCGACAGGCCAATGGACTTAGGAATCGGCTTTTGGATCGGGGTTACCCACAGCGGATCGTCTCAGCCGCACTTCGTAGGGCGGCCAAACTTGACCGCAATTCTTTTCTGGTTGAAAGGGAAAGAAATAATAAACCATCTCGCTTCGCCTTTAAGTATAGTCCTGTGGCTGAAATGATTAAGCGAGTCATTAACGAGAACTGTGACCTTTTAAAAGGGGACCCCGCTTTGAGCAATTTTTCTAGCCAACGACCTTTGGTCACATTCAGAAAATGTCCAACCCTCAAGGATAAGTTGGTCAATAGCGTACTCAGTAAACCCCAGGTGGAGAACTGGCTTACCAGCCCAAAAAACTGAGGAAATTATAAGTGTGGACATTGTTCTTTTTGTGCACTAAATGTATGCAACAAGTGGCTGCAGATAGGAGGAGTGAAACATGTAGTACGTGATTTCATCACTTGTCGTACACCGTATGTTGTCTATGTTGTCTTTTGCCCTTGCAAAAGATTTTACATTGGAAAAACAATCCGCCCACTTTTTGAGCGTATCCATGAACATGTCAATTCGGTTTGTTCAGGGAAAGGATGCCCCCGCTTGATCGAGCACATCTGTGCCGCCCATGGTGCCCGTCCACGTTGCCTTTCCTTTGCAGGAGTGGAACAAGTCCGACCCATCCCCAAATCGCTTGCTGTTTAGCGATTTGCTTTCTCATGCTAAATGACAGAGTACCACCATTGCATAATAAGGGGTAATATGACATTATAATTTGTGCTTAAATTAATGGTACCAGTCTGTACTTTATTTGTCCTTTTCTGTATTTCATGGTTTTAAATGTCACTAATCTGCGGCAAGAAACTGTTGCCGATGGTTACGGCTGTGGAGTGCCGCCTCTATAAAGCGCAACATGGCGTGATGACGTTCATAGCAGGCCTGAAGAAGCGCGAGAGTACACGCGAAACGGCTGTAGCTACTGCCATTCGCAACAAAGTGTCCGCCCCAGCATCCCGCATGTAACTTTTTCTTATGAAGAAACAATAAAGAAGATACTTTACTTACTACTTCGGTGAGTGCCGCACATCACTTTTATACCTTCTCTACACTGTCGCATCTTAATTACATATGGTTTGTGATTCTGTTTGCCACCCTTTAGTGACTGTGTTTTTAACCCCTTAAGGACTGAGCCAAATGTACACGTTGTGATCAAAACAAAACGTAAACAAAAACTGGAATTTGCGCTATATGTCTGTTCAGGCGTAATTCGTCTCTTTCATATTATAAGTTCCCATTATATATAATTTACTTACAGTTCTGAAGACTCAGGGGTACTGGCTGGCTTGGCCTTAGGGGTGCTGGCTGGCTTGGCCTTAGGGGTGCTGGCAGGCTTGGCCTCAGGGGTGCTGGCAGGCTTGGCCTCAGGGGTGCTGGCAGGCTTGGCCTCAGGGGTGCTGACAGGCTTGGCCTCAGGGGTGCTGACAGGCTTGGCCTCAGGGGTGCTGACAGGCTTGGCCGGGCAGAAGGAGTGTGGGAGACTGTGAGGCCTTTTTTATCCAAGCTGCTCCGGAAAAAAAACATTTTTTTATTACACCTCAGGTCAGACCACCAATCAGACCCCCAATGTTAATCAGACCTCAGCTAACAGCCCCAATAAGATCCCCAATGTTAATAAGACCCCCAGTAAGACCTCAGATCACACCTCAGCTCAGACCCCAATATGAATGGCCCCCAATCAGACCTCATAGCAGCTCCCAGTAGCCTTATAGCAGCCCCCAGTAGCATTATAGCAGCCCTCAGTAGCCTTATAGCAGCCCCCAGTAGCCTCTCCATCAGCCCCCAGTAGCCTCTCCATCAGCCCCCAGGAGCCTCTCCATCAGCCCTCAGTAGCCTCTCCATCAGCTCCGTTCCTCTCCATCAGCCCCCAGTGCCGCTTAACAACCCCCAGTGCCTCTCACCAGCCACCAGTGCCGCTTACCAGCCCCCAGTGTCTCTCCATCAGCCCCCAGTGCCTGTCACCAGCCCCCAGTTCCTCTCCATCAGCCCCCAGTGCCTCTCACCAGCCCCCAGTGCCTCTCACCATCCCCCATTGCTTCTCCATCAGCCCCCAGTGCATCTCCATTAGCCCCCAGTGCCTCTCCATCAGCCCCGAGTGCCTCTCACCAGCGGCCCACCAGTTCCTCTCCATCAGCCCCCAGTCAGTGCCTCTCCTCATAAAATATAAAATAAAAAACCACTTACCCTCTCCTGCTCCTGGACACAGCCTCTCCTCCTACACGATCTGCATCCTGCTGTCGGCTGTGCTGTGAAGGCTGCACACAGCGTGACATCACAGAGCGCCTTATCCCTCATGCCTATGCGCAACCCTGCACAGCCGACAGCTGAGGACCAGGAAGCGGTGAGTACAAAGCCTTCACCGCTTCCTGGTCCTTTTGCCCAGCGTTAAAGACGGCCCTGAAAGGGAACGGCGTTCCTGCTATGAAAAAAGTACAGGAACGCCATTTCCACAGGTTCCTGCAGGACTCAAGCCCTGTTCACCTGACAGAAAAGAACAAGTGATTATGTGGGTGGAGGTATATTAGGCAGTCAGTGGATAACAATTTTACTGCAGGCCAGTGGAGTACAGGCTCCAAACATTAGGCATTCACCGGACAGAAAAGAACAAGTAATTATGTGGCTGGAGGTATATTGGGCGGTCAGTGGATAACAATTTTTCTGTAGGCCACTGGAGTACAGGCCCCAACAATTAGGCATTCACCTGACAGAAAAGAAAAAAGAACTTGTGATGATGTGGCTGGAGGTAAATTAAGTGGTCCCTGGCTAAAAATTTTACTGTAGGCAAGTACAGGCCCCTAAAATGAAGCATTAATCTGACAGAAAAGAACTTGTAATGATGTGGCTGGAGGTACATTAAGCGGTCACTGGCTAAGAATTTTACTGTAGGCCAGTACAGGCCCCTAAAATTAGGCATTAACCTGGCAGAAAAAAAATTGTGATGATGTGGCTGGAGGTACATCAGGCGGTCACTGGATAAAATTTTTACTGTAGGCCACTGGAGTACAGGCCCCAAAAATTAGGCATTCACCTGACAGAAAATAAATTGTGATTATGTGAATGGAGATATATTAGACGGTCACTGGATAACATTTTTACTGCAGGCCAGTGGAGTACAGGCCCGAAACATTAGGAATTCACCAGACATAAAAGAACAAGTGATTATGTGGCTGGAGGTATATTAGATGGTCAGTGGATAACAATTTTTCTGTAGGCCAGTGGAGTACAGGTCCCAAAAATTATGCATTCACTTGACAGAAAAGAACAAGTGATTATGTGGCTGGAGGTATATTAGGCAGTCAGTGGATAAAAAATTTTCTGTAGGCCAGTGGAGTACAGGCCCCAAACATTAGGCATTCACCAGACAGAAAAAAACAAGTGATTATGTGGCTGGAGGTATATTAGACGATCAGTGGATAACAATTTTTCTGTAGGCCAGTGGAGTACAGGCCCCAAAAAGTATGCATTCACTTGACAGAAAAGAACAAATGATCATTAGGTGGTAAGTGGATAACAATTCACCGGACAGAAAATAACAAATGATTAAGTGGCTAGAGGTACATTAGGCGTTCACTGAAAGAACAATTTTACTGTAGACCGCAGAGCTGAAAGCAGTGCAGGACCGATGTGGCTCTTGACTTCCAGGCACAACAGCTACAGCACAGCATGGCAACGTCTCACCTGGCACGTCGAATAGGTTCTGGGGAGCTTGGGGGGTGCAGCGGAAGAGGCGGTAGCAATGGAAAAGGAGGAGTCAGCCGAGGAGGAGACGGAGGATGGAGTAGGAGGAGAAGAAGAAGAAGCAGGCCTGCATGCAATCCGTGGCGGTAACACCAAATCCACAAGGGTGCCACGGGTTACAGGCTTGACGGCCGTCAGAAGGTTCCCCCAATGGACAGTAAAAGTTATGTACCTTCCCTGCCCGTGTTTGCTGTGGTCAGATGTATCTTGGCACCGACAGAAATATATTCAATTGCCGCTGAATGTGGCCATATAGCTCTGGGATGCTTTTCTGGGAGAATTATTTTCTTCCAGGGACCTTCCATTGCGGTGTGCCAATGGCCACAAATTTTCTAAAGGCCTCCGAGTCCACCAATTTATCTGGCAGTAGTTGGCTGGCTAGCAGTTCCGACAAGCCAGCGGTCAGCCGTTGGGCAAGAGGATTATCCAGCGTCATCATTTTTTTACGCTCGAACACTTGGGCCACGGAAGCCTGCCTTGTGCCAGATGAACAAGACGACACCACGGAAGAACGTGGAGTGGAGGACAAATGGGAGAAGAGAGGAGAAGGAGAAGAGGCAGGGCGTGGAGCGCCGAGAGTGTGGCTTTGTGGGTTCTGATGGCATTGCTCCCACTGGACTTGGTGATGGGAGGCCAGGTGCCTTCTTAAGGTGGTCGTCCCTAGGTGAGTGTTGGGCTTACCGCGACTTATGCATTGACAGCACAGGCTGCAGATGGCAACACTATTATCAGCAACTGACATGTTAAAAAAAAGCCCACACTGCGGAGCCATGTGCCGGCGTCCTGGGAGTACGAGATGTGACCGTACATGGTGGACGGCAAGGTCTGGGAATGGATGGGAAAATAATTCCTCTGACTCGAGTGGAGGGGCTATGATGGTGGTGGTGTCTTTGGGGGTGCACACAGCAGAGAGTGAGGAAGGTGCAGATACAGAGGATGAGGAGGGTGCAGAAGCGGAAGGCTGAGTGAGCCACTCAACCAACTCTGGTGTGTACTTTGAAGTTACACAGATGAACATAGTAATTTCACCAAGCACATCACCTATTGGGGTCGCTATATAGACAATTTTTTTTATTTTTTGGGAAGGCACAATTGATTAGTTTCAAGAATTCGTGAAAAGTCTGAATGAAAATTTAATAGGACTAAAATTCACAGCTGAAATAAAGGAAAAGAAATTACATTTTCTAGATGTCACTCTCACTTTACAAGAAGATGGGAGTATATCGACAGAAATATATAGGAAGCTAATGTCTACCAATAACCTATTACACTGGTCCAGCTATCACCCACAGCCCTTTAAGAAAGGAATTCCAACTGGCCCGTACCTTAGAGCGAGAAGGTACTTCTCAAGTGAAGAAGCATTTGAATACGAAAACAAAATGCTGTACAATAGAAAGTGGGTACCCAAAAAAGGTATTACACAAAGCGTACCGAAAATCCAAAACAAGAGAAAGAAATTAACTACTACAAAATAGAGATAAACCCACTATAGAAACTATTGTATGCTGTATTGGCACATATGACTGACTGTAAAACAAGTCAGTCCTAAAAAGGCACTGGGATATCTTAAAGATGGATGAGAACTTGAGAAGCATCATCACTGATTATCCTACAGTAACATACAGGAGAGGGGAAAATTTGAGAGAGTACCTTGTTCATAGTCATTTTCAATGGAATTGTCCGCAAAGAACGAAAACCACATGGTTAACTAAAAAAGGATCTTATCCATGTGGCAATTGTCAATTCTGCAGTAAAATGCAGGATGGGTTTGTTAATCCAGTAGATGGGGAAAAATACAAAATTAAACAATACAGTATATAAACTGTAAACCCACAGGAGTTGTATATGTTATTAAATGTGGATGTCCAAAACTGTACGTGGGGAAAACTACACAAGAACTTAGGAGACGTATTTCAAAACACTTCAGTGATATAAATATACAAGCAGATACGTAGTTATCCAGACATATATGAGCAGTGCATTGGGGGGGAAATTGATAACCTTAAATTTGGAGAAATTACTAAACTAATGCCTGGTCCCAGACAAGGTGACCTAGATAAAAAATTACAGCAAGAGGAAACCAGATGGATTTATCCCCCCTTGGTCTCAATGAAGGATTTACCTTTGCACCGTTCCTCTGAATGTAGTAATATAGGTATAGAAAGAACTAAAATATTAATATCCACAATAATGAAAGTTTTGACCAAAAGAACATACAGAAATTAAGAGGCGAGAACATTTATATCAACAATTACAAGCAAAAATACTTACCATAGAAATGAGAGCATAAAAGGACCTTGATTTACCTAGTATGACAGAAGGAAAACAATATAGGCAGATTCCCTAATTGACAACTACAAAAAAGGTAATCTAATATTATAATAAAAAGGTATAAAAATGTCTCATGATGAGAATAATAAAAGGGTAGGTGATTATAAATAATGACTTAAAATATATCGAGCCATGAAACTGATAGAAGGGCATGTTTATTTCAACACATTATCAGGCCAGTAGTAGTGCTAATGTTATAATAATAATTATAATAATGAAAATAAAATTATAAAAAATATATAGAATACTCTTATACTGATCAAGATTAGTGATGAGCGAGCATGCTCAGCCGAATACCGATTCGGCTCGAGCATCGCTATGCTCGGCACATGGCGGTACTATTGGCTAAGCAGCCAATAAACATGCAGGTCAGTACTGCCATCACTGTAATGCCAGTAGCCATGTTGGCTGCTGGCATTACAGTGATTGGCTGGCCGGAACGCGTCATTGCGTGCTATATAGCACCCGATGACACGTGCTCGGATAAGTCATAGTCAGGGAGAGCAGAGGGTAGGAAGGGAAAGGCAGTGAAGGGAGCGAAATTCTCAGTTATTTGCAGAAAGCTTTTCAAAGACCCAAAAGTCCTTTTAACCACTTCAGCCCCGCTAGGTGAAACCCCCTTCATGACCAGAGCACTTTTTACACTTCGGCACTACACTACTTTCACCGTTTATCGCTCGGTCATGCAACTTACCATACAAATGAATTTTACCTCCTTTTCTTCTCACTAATAGAGCTTTCATTTGGTGGTATTTCATTGCTGCTGGCATTTTTACTTTTTTTGTTATTAATCAAAATGTAACGATTTTTTTGCAAAAAAATGACATTTTTCACTTTCAGCTGTAAAATTTTGCAAAAAAAACGACATCCATATATAAATTTTTCGCCAAATTTATTGTTCTACATGTCTTTGATAAAAAAAAATGTTTGGGCAAAAAAAAAAATGGTTTGGGTAAAAGTTATAGCATTTACAAACTATGGTACAAAAATGTGAATTTCCGCTTTTTGAAGCAGCTCTGACTTTCTGAGCACCTGTCATGATTCCTGAGGTTCTACAATGCCCAAACAGTAGAAAACCCCCACAAATGACCCCATTTCGGAAAGTAGACACCCTAAGGTATTCGCTGATGGGCATAGTGAGTTCATAGAACTTTTTATTTTTTGTCACAAGTTAGCGGAAAATGATGATGATTTTATTTATTTATTTTTTTCTTACAAAGTCTCATATTCCACTAACTTGCGACAAAAAATAAAAAATTCTAGGAACTCACCATGCCCCTCACAGAATACCTTGGGGTGTCTTCTTTCCAAAATGGGGTCACTTGTGGGGTAGTTATACTGCCCTGGCAATTTAGGGGCCCAAATGTGTGAGAAGAACTTCAAAATGTGTAAAAAATGACCGGTGAAATCCAAAAGGTGCACTTTGGAATATGTGCCCCTTTGCCCACCTTGGCAGCAAAAAAGTGTGACACATCTGGTATCGCCGTACTCAGGAGAAGTTGGGGAATGTGTTTTGGGGTGTCATTTTACATATACCCATGCTGGGTGAGAAAAATATCTTGGTCAAATGCCAACTTTGTATAAAAAAAAATGGGAAAAGTTGTCTTTTGCCAAGATATTTCTCTCATCCAGCATGGGTATATGTAAAATGACACCCCAAAACACATTCCCCAACTTCTCCTGAGTACGGCGATACCAGATGTGTCACACTTTTTTGCTGCCAAGGTGGGCAAAGGGGCACATATTCCAAAGTGCACCTTTCAGATTTTGCAGGCCATATTTTACACATTTTGATTGCAAGGTACTTCTCACACATTTGGGCCCCTAAATTGCCAGGGCAGTATAACTACGCCACAAGTGACCCCATTTTGGAAAGAAGACACCCCAAGGTATTCCGTGAGGGGCACGGCGAGTTCCTAGAATTTTTTATTTTTTGTCACAAGTTAGCGGAAAATGATGATTTTTTTTTTTTTCTCTTTTTTCCTTACAAAGTCTCATATTCCACTAACTTGCGACAAAAAATAAAAAATTCTAGGAACTCGCCATGCCCCTCACGGAATACCTTGGGGTGTCTTCTTTCCAAAATGGGGTCACTTGTGGCGTAGTTATACTGCCCTGGCAATTTAGGGGCCCATATGTGTGAGAAGTACTTTGCAATCAAAATCTGTAAAAAATGACCGGTGAAATCCGAAAGGTGCACTTTGGAATATGTGCCCCTTTGCCCACCTTGGCAGCAAAAAAGTGTGACACATCTGGTATCGCCGTACTCAGGAGAAGTTGGGGAATGTGTTTTGGGGTGTCATTTTACATATACCCATGCTGGGTGAGAAAAATATCTTGGTCAAATGCCAACTTTGTATAAAAAAATGGGAAAAGTTGTTTTTTGCCAAGATATTTCTCTCATCCAGTATGGGTATATGTAAAATGACACCCCAAAACACATTCCCCAACTTCTCCTGAGTACGGCGATACCAGATGTGTCACACTTTTTTGCTGCCAAGGTGGGCAAAGGGGCACATATTCCAAAGTGCACCTTTCAGATTTTGCAGGCCATTTTTTACACATTTTGATTGCAAGGTACTTCTCACACATTTGGGCCCCTAAATTGCCAGGGCAGTATAACTACGCCACAAGTGACCCCATTTTGGAAAGAAGACACCCCAAGGTATTCCGTGAGGGGCACTGCGAGTTCCTAGAATTTTTTATTTTTTGTCACAAGTTAGCGGAAAATGATGATTTTTTTTTTCTTTTTTTTCCTTACAAAGTCTCATATTCCACTAACTTGCGACAAAAAATAAAAAATTCTAGGAACTCGCCATGCCCCTCACGGAATACCGTGGGGTGTCTTCTTTCCAAAATGGGGTCACTTGTGGCGTAGTTATACTGCCCTGGCAATTTAGGGGCCCATATGTGTGAGAAGTACTTTGCAATCAAAATCTGTAAAAAATGACCGGTGAAATCCGAAAGGTGCACTTTGGAATATGTGCCCCTTTGCCCACCTTGGCATCAAAAAAGTGTCACACATCTGGTATCGCCGTACTCAGGAGAAGTTGGGGAATGTGTTTTGGGGTGTCATTTTACATATACCCATACTGGATGAGAGAAATATCTTGGCAAAAAACAACTTTTCCCATTTTTTTATACAAAGTTGGCATTTGACCAAGATATTTTTCTCACCCAGCATGGGTATATGTAAAATGACACCCCGAAACACATTCCCCAACTTCTCCTGAGTACGGCGATACCACATGTGTGACACTTTTTTGCAGCCTAGATGCGCAAAGGGGCCCAAATTCCTTTTAGGAGGGCATTTTTAGACATTTGGATCCCAGACTTCTTCTCACGCTTTAGGGCCCCTAAAAAGCCAGGGCAGTATAAATACCCCACATGTGACCCCACTTTGGAAAGAAGACACCCCAAGGTATCCAATGAGGGGCCTGGCAAGTTCATAGAATTTTTTTTTTTTTTGCATAAGTTAGCGGAAATTGATTTTTTTTTTTTTTCTCACAAAGTCTCACTTTCCGCTAACTTAGGACAAAAATTTAAATCTTTCATGGACTCAATATGCCCCTCAGCAAATACCTTGGGGTGTCTTCTTTCCAAAATGGGGTCAGTTGTGGGGTGTTTGTACTGCCCTGGCATTTGAGGGTCTCCGCAATCATTACATGTATGGCCAGCATTAGGAGTTTCTGCTATTCTCCTTATATTGAGCATACAGGTAATGAGATTTTTTTTTCCGTTCAGCCTCTGGGCTGAAAGAAAAAAATGAACGGCACAGATTTCTTCATTCGCATCGATCAATGTGGATGAAAAAATCTCTGCCCAAAAAAAAAAAATGGAGGGGAAAGGCGTCTGCCAGGACATAGGAGCTCCGCCCTACATCCATACCCACTTAGCTCGTATGCCCTGGCAAACCAGATTTCTCCATTCACATCAATCGATGTGGATGAATAAATCATTGCCGGGATTTTTTTATTTATTTTTTATATATATATACAAAGTGCTTGCCAAAGCATAGGAACGCCGCCTCCTCCTCAGCTCGTATGCCTTGGCAAACGTATCTGTCACTGCAGAGGAGAAAATCCCGTCTTGCAGCGCCGCATACACCGACTTGCGTGTAATCTGACAGCAGCGCAATGCTTCTGTCAGAATGCACATCGGTGCTGCAGCTAGTCGATCGGTTGGTCCACCTGGAAGGTAAAAAAAGAAAAAAAAAAAAAAAAAAAAGAAAAAACCAGGCCGCAACGCAATAATTTTATTAACTTTGCAACTGAACATATAAACTTTAACTTTTTTAACTGAACATTAACGTGTTTGCTTACTGGTGTGTTTTTTTTGTTTTGTTTTGTTTTTTTACCTTTATAGAACAAACCTCTCCTTCCCCATGGGTCAATGTGCAAAGCGCAAATCGCCCAAAGATGTGGCGAAGTGCGTTATGCACTTTGTCCCATGTGAAAGGAGACGTTTGCAGCAGCAGTGAGTGAATGGGCCCTAATAGCCCTGTGTGCCTGTCCTGGTGAGATGATCCCTATGCTAATAGTGTACCTGTGAGTGGTACTTCCGGAAACACTCTCCAAAGCATAGGGCAGGGTGGTCCGGACAGTCAGGACAGAAATAGCGGGTGTCACGCCTTATTCCACTCCTGCTACAGACACGACATCTTTTTCGGGGTGACTGTTGGGTTGAGGTACCAGGAACGACATTGGGGAAATGTCGCTCGTGTAGACGGCTAACTACACTGGTGGTTGGGGCCACGGAACCTCCTGGATACAGGAGGTTCTCGATGATCTCTTCCTGAAATTTGAGGAAGGATCCAGTTCTCCCAGCCTTACTGTAGAGAATAAAACTATTGTACAGAGCCAATTGAATTAAATATACAGACACCTTCTTATACCAGCGTCTGGTGCGTCGGGAAACTAAATACGGAGACAACATCTGGTCATTGAAGTCGACCCCTCCCATGTGGAGGTTATAGTCGTGGACTGAGAGGGGCTTTTCAATGACACGGGTTGCTCGCTCAATTTGTATTGTCGTGTCTGCGTGAATGGAGGAGAGCATGTAAACGTCACGCTTGTCTCTCCATTTCACCGCGAGCAGTTCTTCGTTACACAGTGCGGCCCTCTGCCCCCTTGCAAGACGGGTGGTAACGAGCCGTTGGGGGAAGCCCGCGCGACTAGTTCGCGCGGTACCACAGGCGCCAATCCGTTCTAGAAACAAATGCCTAAAGAGGGCCACACTTGTGTAAAAATTGTCCACATAAAGATGGTACCCCTTGCCGAATAAGGGTGACACCAAGTCCCAAACTGTCTTCCCACTGCTCCCCAGGTAGTCAGGGCAACCGACCGGCTCCAGGGTCTGATCTTTTCCCTCATAGACCCGAAATTTGTGGGTATAGCCTGTGGCCCTTTCACAGAGCTTATACAATTTGACCCCATACCGGGCGCGCTTGCTTGGGATGTATTGTTTGAAGCCAAGGCGCCCGGTAAAATGTATCAGGGACTCGTCTATGCAGATGTTTTGCTCTGGGGTATAAATATCTGCAAATTTCTGGTTGAAATGGTCTATGAGGGGCCGAATTTTGTGGAGCCGGTCAAAAGCAGGGTGGCCCCTGGGACGGGAGGCGGTGTTGTCACTAAAGTGCAGGAACCGCAGGATGGCCTCAAAACGTGCCCTGGACATGGCAGCAGAGAACATGGGCATGTGATGAATCGGGTTCGTGGACCAATATGACCGCAATTCATGCTTTTTTGTCAGGCCCATGTTGAGGAGGAGGCCCAGAAAAGTTTTAAGTTCGGAAACTTGGACTGGAAAGGCTGGGCATAAAAGCTTCCCGGGTTAGCGGTGATAAATTGTGTGGCATACCTGTTTGTTTCGGCCACAACTATGTCTAAAAGCTCCGCAGTCAAGAACAGCTCAAAAAATCCCAGGGCCGAACCGATCTGAGCCGTCTCAACCCGAACTCCAGACTGGGCGGTGAAAGGGAAAACTACAGGTGCGGCTGAAGTTGGGGACTGCCAATCAGGGTTTGCCAGCACCTCTGGGATTCTAGGGGCTCTACGGGCACGTCTTTGCGGTGGCTGCGACGGGGTCACTACTGCACGTGCCACCGTACCAGCTTCAACTGCCCTTCTGGTGCTCGCTACTTCACCAGGTTGTACGGCAGTGCTGGTACTAGGTCCAGGGAGGGCTGAACTGCTGGTGTATGCCTCACCACGTAATCCGACAGCACCAGCCCCACTCTGCTGCTCTTGAAGCGGATCCTGCGCAACCTGCGGTCTAGCGACACGGGGCCGGGTACGCCTGGTGGTATCAGGGACCTCAGCCTCCTCGTCCGAACTTTGGGTCAGAGAGCCACTGCTTTCTACAGGTTCGTATTCTGACCCGCTGGATTCATCAGATGAGGGTTCCCACTCCTCATCCGACTGGGTCAGAAGCCTGTAGGCCTCTTCAGAAAAATACCCCCTGTTAGACATGTGGGCAACTAAATTTAGGGGTATTCCCTGAGACTACCCAAGAAAAAAAAAGCAAGCCTGTCTTACAAAGGGGAGGCTAGCAAAGTACCGGAGGCCGCTGCGGTTGATAAAAAATATCAAAACTGATTTTTTTTATCGCCGCAGTGCGTGTAAAGTGAATGTGCAGTGATCAAATTTTTTTTGTCACTGCGGTGGGGCGGGTGTGGGCGAACGATCAGGCCTGATCGGGCAAACACTGCGTTTTGGGTGGAGGGCGAACTAAAGTGACACTAGTACTATTATAGATCTGACCGTGATCAGTTTTGATCACTTCCAGATACTATAAAAGTACAAATGCTGATTAGCGATACGCTAATCAGCGAATAAAGGACTGCGGTGCGGTGGGCTGGGCGCTAACTGATCGCTAACTACCTAACCAAGGGACCTAAACTATACCTAAAACCTAACGGTCAATAACAGTGAAAAAAAAAAGTGACAGTTTGCACTGATCACTTTTTTCTTTTCACTTGTGATTGACAGGGGTGATCAAAGGGGTGATCAAAGGGTTAATTGGGGTTCAGGGGGGTGATCTGGGGCTAGTATGTAGTGTTGGTGTACTCACTGTGAAGCCTGCTCCTCTGCTGGATCCAACCGACGAAAAGAACCAGCAGAGGAGCAGGCAGCCATATAACAGATCATATTTACAAATATGATCTGCTATCTGGCACTTTGATTGGATTTTTTAAAAATCAGCAACCTGCCAGCCACGATCATTGGCTGGCAGGTTGCTGACGAAATACTGCTGTGCGAAATGCCGGCGCGAACTGCGCATGCGCGCGCATATTCGCGTCATCTCGCGTCTCGCGAGATGACGCGTATATGCGTGACTGTGCGCAGCGCTGCCACCTCCGGACCGCACATCTGCGTTAGGCGGTCCGGAGGTGGTTAAGGACTACTGTGTGTGTGTGTTTTAGAGCAGCAATATATTTTTACCTGCGCTAAATTGATTAGTCTCAGGGACATCCATGCTGAGGAAGGGACAGATAATACAGGGAGAGAAATTTGCTGTTTTTACTACCAAAAGCTTTTCAAAGACCCCTAAGTCCTTTTAAGGACTACGGTGTGTGTGTGTTGACAGCAGCAAGATATTTTTCTTTAATACCTATTAGTGACATATACTGTACATCATCCGCAGACTGTGTCTTTTTGCATAAATTCAAATAATCAGTGCCACATTTATTGTCTATAGTGTGTGTTTAATACACATCCGTGACATATACAAGTACTCCATCTGAAAACTGTTTCTTTAGCGTAAATTTAAATAATCAGGGGCCAGTCCCCATCTACTGTCTCTGTAGTGTGTGCGTGTAATACACATCCGTGACACATACAGTACTCTATCCGAAAACAGTTTCTTTAGCGTAAATATAAATAATCTGGGCCTAATCTTGTGTCCATAGTGTGTTGTTTTCTGTGACATATACAGTACGCCTTCCGAAAAATGTTTCTTTAGCATAAATTTAAATAATCAGGGGCCAGTCCTCATCTACTGTCTCTGTAGTGTGTGCGTGTAATACACAGATTGTTACTTACCGTAGTGAGATCCAAAAAAAAAGCAATCTAAGTTCCTCTGTGACAGTGAGGACTATTCGCTTAACAGAGTGTACCATTGGCAGGAAACTTCACAGAGACGGCGGCCGGACTACAGGGGCGGTGCTAGGTCTGGAAACTACTAAAGCTCAAGCTCAGGGAGCGAGGCATGTGACTCCCGTGACGCACGCCCTTTTCACCAGGCGAGGCAGAGGACGGCATCCACCCCGAGGAAATGCCGGGCGGGCCGAAAGCATCGGAGGTCCGAAGATGCGCCAACCTCCACAGCTGGTACCGACGCGGTCTCAGGTAGGCAACCTTCACTAGTTATTAATCTATCCTCAAAGTGTCTTGACAGTGTAATGACACGGACACTGGAGAAAGGTCTTTCATTTAGCCCTGTGAATAAGTTCGACACATTCCAAATGGACATAGATCTCCAACAATTATTCCGCAAGATAGGATTGAAAGCACATTTTTCCTTGAAAGATTTGGTGCAAGGGACATTGGAAAGTGATGTAGGAGAAGGTGGCAGTGATGATGTGATTAAATTAACTGATTTGAATCTGAGACTTAAAAGTTCCTACACCCCCCCCCCCCCCCCAAAGGTTTATCATCCAGTAGAGATGTTTGTTCATCTAGTGACCCAAGATGTACACCAGGAGATGGACGTGATCAATCAAAAAAAGGAGACTTACATATAACTCACAATATTACAGTCTCTAAAAAACATGCAATATCTGATCTAATGCAGGATGATTCCCTGGTGATTAAACCCGCGGACAAAGGGGGTTCAATTGTCATCATGGATAAGATAGGAAATGTTAGGGAGATCGAGCGACAATTGTCGGATGGTAATACGTATCAGAAACTTAACTACAATCCAGTGTTTGACCTAAAGAATAAAATCCTGAATGTGTTAAAAGGTTATATTGACCGGGGAGTGATAGATAAAAAACTAAATGCATTTTTAATTAACCATTCGCCAGTGGCTCCGGTATTTTATGTACTTCCCAAAGTGCATAAAACTCTGGATAATCCACCGGGTCGCCCCATCGTGGCTTCTGTGAATTTAATACTATCCCCCCTAGCAATAGTCCTGGAGAGGGTGTTGACGCCACTAGTGAAAAACACTGCGTCTTTCCT
Organism: Bufo gargarizans; assembly: GCF_014858855.1. Classification (NCBI taxonomy): domain Eukaryota; kingdom Metazoa; phylum Chordata; class Amphibia; order Anura; family Bufonidae; genus Bufo; species Bufo gargarizans. The sequence goes on along the minus strand of NC_058082.1, from coordinate 255,953,815 downwards.
ATTGGACACAACACATTTCTTAAAAACCATAAAGGATCTGGGGATTATCCCCGGAGACAGTTGACTGGTAACGATCGATGTGGTCAGTTTATACACATCGATAGAGCACAGTAAGGGCATGGATGCTACTCTAGCTCTGCTATGTTCAAGCCATTTTTCAAAAAAATCAGCAGGAATTTTTCATGGATTTGTTGCAACTAGTCTTATATGAAAATTACTTTTTGTTTGGTGATGATTTTTATCTGCAGAAACGGGGTTCGGCAATGGGCTCAAATGTGGCCCCGCCCTACGCAAGCGCGTATATGTCATCTTTTTAACAGCAATTTATATATTCTCATGAATTGTTTAAGAAACATGCATATATATGGAAAAGATTCATTGATCGAGTCCCCAGTCGAGTCTATCAATGCTGCAGCAGTGCTTGTGGCTTCCAGCTCACCAACTGTTGTGCAACGTAAGCACGAGCTGGAACGCTACGTTCCACATGTTGGCCAGGCTTTGTGAGCAGCAGAGGATAGTTGTGGAATACCAACTGCAACATGGTCTTCGCCTTTCGAGTCAACTGCCACTATTCACAAGCGAATAAGTGGGCATTGATGTCAGACCTCAGTGAGGTTTTAAAAAACTTTGATGACTCCACACAGATGGTTAGTGGCGATAATGCTATTATCAGCGCAATCATCCCACTGCTGTGTCTACTCAAATGATCGCTGCTCACAATTAAGGACGACGCTCTGAATGGGTGATGACAATTAAGGACGACGCTCTGATGAAGACAAATAAGTCACAGGGGCCTGATGAGATACACCCAAAATTATTAAAAGAGCTTAGTGGTGAGCTGGCAAAACCGTTAACAGATTTATTTAACCAATCATTAGTAACAGGAGTCGTCCCGGAAGATTGGAAATTGGCAAATGTCGTGCCCATTCACAAGAAAGGTAGTAGGGAGGAATCGAGCAACTATAGACCAGTGAGTCTGACATCAATAGTAGGCAAATTAATGGAAACCCTATTAAAGGATAGGATTGTGGAACATCTAAAATCCCATGGATTGCAAGATGAAAAACAGCATGGGTTTACTTCAGGGAGATCATGTCAAACAAATCTTATAGATTTTTTTGACTGGGTGACTAAAATAATAGACGGTGGAGGTGCAGTAGACATCGCATATCTAGATTTTAGTAAGGCTTTTGACACTGTCCCACATAGAAGACTTATCAATAAACTGCAGTCATTGAGCATGGACTCCCATATTGTTGAGTGGATTAGGCAGTGGCTGAGTGACAGACAACAGAGGGTTGTAGTCAATGGAGAACATTCAAAACAAGGTCATGTTACCAGTGGGATTCCACAGGGATCTGTACTGGGACCAATTTTGTTTAATATCTTCATAAGTGATATTGCAAAAGGCCTCGATGGTAAGGTTTGTCTTTTTGCTGATGACACAAAGATATGTAACAGGGTTGATGTTCCTGGAGGGAAACGCCAAATGGAAAAGGATTTAGGAAAACTAGAAGAATGGTCAGAACTCTGGCAACTGAAATTTAATGTAGATAAGTGCAAGATAATGCGCCTGGGGCGTAAAAACCCAAGGGCAGAATATAGAATATTTGACACAGTCCTGACCTCAGTATCTGAGGAAAGGGATTTAGGAGTAATTATTTCAGAAGACTTAAAGGTGGGAAGACAATGTAATAAAGCAGCACGAAATGCCAGCAGAATGCTTGGATGTATAGGGAGAGGTATAAGCAGTAGAAAGAGTGAAGTGCTTATGCCGCTGTACAGAACACTGGTGAGACCTCACTTGGAGTATTGTGCGCAGTACTGGAGGCCATATCTCCAGAAGGATATAGATACTCTAGAGAGAGTTCAGAGAAGAGCTACTAAACTGGTCCATGGATTGCAGGATAAAACTTACCAGGAAAGGTTAAAAGACTTAATATGTATAGCTTGGAAGAAAGAAGAGACAGAGGGGATATGATAGAAACTTTTAAATACATAAAGGGAATCAACTCGGTAAAGGAGGAGAGCATATTTAAAAGAAGAAAAACTACCACAAGAGGACACAGTTTTAAATTAGAGGGGCAAAGGTTTAAAAGTAATATAAGGAAGTATTACTTTACTGAGAGAGTAGTGGATGCATGGAATAGCCTTCCTGCAGAAGTGGTAGCGGCAAATACAGTGAAGGAGTTTAAGCATGCATGGGATAGGCATAAGGCTATCCTTCATATAAGATAGGGCCAGGGACTATTCATAGGATTCAGATATATTGGGCAGACTAGATGGGCCAAATGGTTCTTATCTGCCGACACATTCTATGTTTCTATGTTTCTATATGGCAGACAAGGAAATGGGGGAGGACATTACACAGGGTGATAGCCAGCCCAACCTCAGTTTGTCTTCTCAGCGCGAATTGGACCATGAAGAGGAGGAGGAGCTGGTAAAATGGTGCAATACCAGAAGGTAATTGTTGAGAGATTGCTCCAAAATTTTCCTTCTGACAATGCGGCCGGGAGAGTCCATACTTCCTTAGGCAACCGAGGAGGGGAGACAAGGGGAACACACAGCAATTCCAACAAAGGCAGGGCAACACTCTCCAAGGCATGGAACAGTTTCATGACACCCTGCCAGCAACCTCACCCTGAAGCGCAGCCTAGTGGTACAAGGAGGGAAAAGTTTTGGAAGATGGTGAAGGAATACATAGCAGACCATGTCAGCGTCCTAAATGATCCCTCAGTGCCTTACAACTACTGGGTGTCTAAGCTGGACACGTGTCACGAACTTGCGCTCTACGCCTTTGAGGTGCTGGCCTGCCCTGCCGCCAGCGTTTTGTCTGAGCGTGCATTTAGTGGTGCTGGTGGTATTATAACAGATAAGAGTATACTCTTGTCCACTGGCAATGCTGACAGGTTGACTTAGATAAAAATGAACTCCCACAGACACACATAGAAAAAGAACAAAAAAAGATATAACCTTGATGACATAAGAGATAATACTGCAACGTCCAATGGCATGGATCAATGATAGACTGGGTGGACAGTCATGGATTCTGATCTGTCCCTATACCTGGGCCTAGGCTCAGCACCCCTGCCTAGGAACGGAATAGCCGCCCTGATAAGGACGATCCTGTGTTCTGGAACCTCCTAGTGGGTCCTGAATTGACCCTATGATGTAGGTGAGTCCCTATTCCGGGGCCTACTCTAGGTACACAGAACAAAAATAAATGAATTACAGTATAAAGAGCAATGGACCACCCACACTCATGGATGCTGCGTCTCGTGGGTGGACAAATGCTTGCAAAGATTACGTCATAAAAGGTGCACAGACAACCACATGTGTGATTATCTATGAGTCTATATATCATCAGATAAACTATATCAATGTGTAGCCTTCACACACCAAAGTTAATGTGTGATGTTCATACACTAAGAATTGCCGTACACATTTGTACATGCCAATGTATAGTTAAGATATAAACACACGCTAGGCACCAGGAGCACTGCCTCCTAAGTTGGTGGCATACAGTCAGGTGCCAAAGTACCAACGCGTTTCACCCTAATTGATTGCCGGGTTCCTCAGGGGACATATTTTAGTACAATGCTGTTTTTTGGCATCGGTAAGAGGTAGCGAAGCAGTCAGCAGGGCCCTCAATTATGATGACACAGTTTGACCAGATCATTTACTAGTCTATTAAGTTCAATCATTGAATAGCTTTAAAGGGTCAGATATAACGACCAGGTTAGAGGACCTTTGAGAGGCACAAAGTGAGTAAGTCACTCGCCATAGTGGGTATAGAGCATGAGGTACAGACTCCTACAAGAATATACAGGCTCATGCAACCATAAATGGTTCCCACATGGATAATTGGAGTGACGACCTCCTAAGACAATCACATATGTGTGATAACATGTGTGATAGACATAAAGATAGCAAACAAGTAACCAGATACTACTTGCGTGTCCGGATACAGCCAAGGAGGCCCCAGACTGTCCGTGGGATTAGCAGTATGTCCACTATAACTCCAGCCGTAGCCCGTGTACACATTATTGGGGGCAGAAAAAGTAATCAACATTATAAGCCAGAGAAACCTATCCTGTTTAAATCGCCCACACTCAGTTAATGGTGGGAGGGGCCGGACATCTATAGCCTATCCCTGTCCAGGCCTTGGTTGGGCGTGGACCTGTGATGTAAAATGCTCAGTAACGCCCATAATGGGTGTGTCTATCTCACTGAGTAACTGAGACAACTCCCATATTTAATATGTTTTATGTGCCGTGTGCCGCCCCGTCACACCCACACAGGGTGTGCCCCATTCATATAGGCGGGCTTAGTCCTGGTCACATTGCAACCCCAGGCGGCAACAGGGCTGTCGCTGATGACGTCACCGGCACCCGATCACATGGCTTTGCCAGTGTCACGTCATCAGCTCAGTTTCAGGGCCCTGCCTGATGACGTTGCCGGTCACCTCTGATAACGTGGCTAGGCAAGTATAGTGTAATACAATTGGATGCTTGCGGCGCACCTATTCCAGTGGGATAAATAAAACATTATCATAATACATTTGAAAGGACCCACATTGCATATGGCTTATGCAATGTGGATGCATAAGCCATAATTTGCAGGTGAAAGACAATCATATTCATGGGATATGTATCCTGCAGGCGTAATAAAGCTATTAATGAATTCTTTGTCATATCATAGTGAATACAGTTAATAGTCTATATATATAAATTGATTCATACATGGGGTGAATAAAAGCAAAACAGTGATAGGGATGGCCACATAACCTCCCCTCAAATTAACACTGTGCTTAGATATATATATATCGACCCCATATTGGATAGTATCTGGCTGGCTAGAGAAAGCAGGAATAATCAATATTTTCGTTCAGTCCTGCAGGTGACATGGTGTTCAACATATGTATCCATTTTGACTCTTTTTGTCTCAGGATGGTGTCAATGTCTCCTCCCCTAATGGAGTGTTTTATTTTTCGTTTTATAAGATCCACTTTTTCCCCCCAAAAGTGTGGGGGAAATGGCCGTGCTTCTTATAAAGCGAATACTTCACTAGCCGCTATGCTGCACAGCGCGACCAGCGAAGTATCAGTGTGGAGGGAGGAGGCGGGGACACTCATGGCGGGGGCCCAGTGCAGTGACTCTACTCTAATACACCGGGCCGCCTGGCGCATGAGGAGGGAGCTGGGGCAGGCGGCGCATGACCGAGGGAGATGCCGGTCTGCGCCGTCTTAATGCTATACTTACGGTACTACAGTAAGTACCGTACAGAGCATATACAATTAGATATAGATCAGATTGAATGTATTTAACAGTTGTGGGGCCCGGTGTAATAGAGTAGAGTCACTGCACCGGGCCCCGCCATGAGTGTCCCCGCCTCCTCCCTCCACACTGATGCATCTGATGGGGGATCTGTAGATGACACTTATGGGGATCTGTGGATGACATAAGTGTCATCCACAGAGCCCCATAAGTGTCATCCACAGAGCCCCATAAGTGTCATCCACAGAGCCCCATAAGTGTCATCCACAGATCCCCCATCAGTGTAATGCACAGATCCCCCATCAGTGTAATGCACAGATCCCCCATCAGTGTAATGCACAGATCCCCCATCAGTGTAATCCACAGATCCCCCCTCAGTGTAATCCACAGATCCCCCCTCAGTGTCATTCACAGATCCCCATAACAGTACATCATCCACAGACCACCATTAGTTCAAAACCAACTAAAAGCACACCTTTTGGTTCAAAACATTTTTTTCTTATTTTCCTCCTCAAAAACCTAGGTGCATCTTATCATCAGGTGTGTCTTATAAAGCGAAAAATACGGTATAATTGATATTTATAATCATGTATTATCACAATTATGTGTATTATCATGTATTATCACAATTGTGTATTATCACAATTATGTATTGTTATACAGTACAGACCAAAAGATTGGACACACATTCTCATTCAAAGAGTTTTCTTTATTTTCATGACTATGAAAATTGTAGATTCACACGGAAGGCATCTAAACTATGAATTAACACATGTGGAATTATATATATAATTGAAAATATGTCATATTCTAGGTTCTTCAAAGTAGCCACCTTTTGCTTTGATTACTGCTTTGCACACTCTTGGCATTCTCTTGATGAGCTTCAAGAGGTAGTCACCTGAAATGGTTTTCACTTCACAGGTGTGCCCTGTCAGGTTTAATAAGTGGGATTTCTTGCCTTATAAATGGAGTTGGGACCATCAGTTGAGTTGTGGAGAAGTCAGGTGGATACACAGCTGATAGTCCTACTGAATAGACTGTTAGAATTTGTATTATGGCAAGAAAAAAGCAGCTAAGTAAAGAAAAACGAGTGGTCATCATTACTTTAAGAAATGAAGATCAGTCAGTCCAAAAAATTGGGAAAACTTTGAAAGTGTCCCCAAGTGCAGTCACAAAAACCATCAAGCGCTACTAAGAAACTGGCTCACATGCGGACCGCCCCAGGAAAGGAAGACCAAGAGTCACCTCTACTGTGGAGGATAAGGTCATCCGAGTCACCAGCCTCAGAAATCGCAGGTTAACAGCAGCTCAGATTAGAGACCAGGTCAATGCCACACAGAGTTCTAGCAGCAGACACATCTCTAGAACAACTGTTAAGAGGAGACTGTGTGAATCAGGCCTTCATGGTGGAATATCTGCTAGAAAACCACTGCTAAGGACAGGCAACAAGCAGAAGAGACGTGTTTGGGCTAAAGAACACAAGGAATGGACATTAGACCAGTGGAAATCTGTGCTTTGGTCCGATTAGTCCAAATTTGAGATCTTTGGTTCCAACCACCGTGTCTTTGTGCGACAAGCAGAAGAGACTTGTTTGGGCTAAAGAACACAAGGAATAGACATTAGACCAGTGGAAATCTGTTCTTTGGTCTGATGAGTCCAAATTTGAGATCTTTGGTTCCAACCACCGTGTCTTTGTGCGACACAGAAAAGGTGAACGGATGGACTCTACATGCCTGGTTCCCACCGTGAAGCATGGAGAAGGAGGTGTGATGTGTGGGGGTGCTTTGCTGGTGACACTGTTGGGGATTTATTCAAAATTTATGGCATACTGAACCAGCATGGCTACCACAGCATCTTGCAGCGGCATGCTACTCCATCCGGTTTGCGTTTAGTTGGACCATCATTTATTTTTCAACAGGACAATGACCCCAAACACACCTCCAGGCTGTGTAAGGGCTATTTGACCATGAAGGAGAGTGATGGGGTGCTGCGCCAGATGACCTGGCCTCCACAGTCACCAGACCTGAACCCAATCGAGATGGTTTGGGGTGAGCTGGACCGCAGAGTGAAGGCAAAAGGGCCAACAAGTGCTAAGCATCTCTGGGAACTCCTTCAAGACTGTTGGAAGACCATTTCAGGTGACTACCTCTTGAAGCTCATCAAGAGAATGCCAAGAGTGTGCAAAGCAGTAATCAAAGCAAAAGGTGGCTAATTTGAAGAACCTAGAATATGACATATTTTCAGTTGTTTCACACTTTTTTGTTATGTATATAATTCCACATGTGTTAATTCATAGTTTTGATGCCTTCAGTGTGAATCTACAATTTTTTTTTTTTATGAAAATAAAGAAAACTCTTTGAATGAGAAGGTGTGTCCAAACTTTTGGTCTGTACTGTATGTATATATTTTTCATGTGTTTAATTTATAATTAATATTTATAATTATGTATGGGGATTAGACACTATATCTTATGTTATTACTATTACTTGTTGTCATATATGTGCACAATACATCCTATAACTACATGTTGATTCTCTTGAAATGTTCTCATATGCGCAGATGTAAATAGCCAGCTTCTCCTCAGCTGTGATGTGGTCGCGCGGTGCATGGTGCCGCGCCCGGAACCTTTCGCCTGTGCGTCCTTACGCCGAGACCGTCCCATGTCATGTGATTGTGGGCGTGTTGGCGGGAGACGCCGGCCAGGAGGAGAGCTGAGCGCGGTTTGACTGGGGCTCTGCGCGCCGAGATACACACAGGTGGGGATAAGTATAATTGATTATTTTTTACATCCGATTGGTGGAAGAGGCATTTAAATATGTGATTCACAGTGATTGCGTTACCCCCGGACGAAGGCACGCCGAAACGTGCGTCGGGGTAGCGCCATCCTGGTTGATATGGCACACTATCACTATTAGGTGAGTCCCTGTTTTTTAGCTTTACTGGCATTAGATATAGGTGTTTTCCTATACTTGGTCATCACTGTGAATTAATTCTATTCTATGCACTTTAGCACATGCATGTGGTCCCTAATCCTTTAGCCATGTAGCCATTGTTATTGAGACTCATCTTGTATATCCTCTATATGTACAACTCACTATATATTTAAATATTTGGTAATTGTAATTATATTACATTTGGATACGCCTGTTATTCTTTCGATATGTGTGCAGCGCCAGGATGGCCCTTTTTCTGTCACTCTCCTTTACTTTTTAACGGCTTACAATATATATTATATATATTTTTATCATGTTATAATAAAAATTATATTTTTATAAATGGTACTGGGAGCTCCGTTTTCAATTTATTCGCAAGATATTAAGATAGCCTAAGATAAGTTCAGCAGTTCATTCAGTGTAAAGTCCAAGTCCTAGCGCAAGCGCAGAAAAAAGTGTCGACATAAGACGAACGAGAAGTACTGTGACATGCGCGGTAAGTAGGGGTGTTAAGCACTTTGGCTAAGTCTGTGCGCAAGCGCAGAAGTGATATGCCGACATGGAATGAATGTAAGTATATTGACATGCGCGAGATGGAGATAAGTAGCGCGAGACATGAAAGGACACACAACATTTAATGGAGGAGGAGCGAAGCAGGAAGATACTCCAATGTACCTTCTAGATGGGTTGTAAAAGGGAATATCATTGACTGATAGCCATGACGTCGGTCCTAGTAGTTGATAAAGAGCTCCCGCCACGCCCATACATCGCACACTGCCCGTTCCCTTAAAGACGCCAAGTTAGCTGGCAAAACATGTCGAGGGGCAGTGCATGAGGTGATTTTAATACAGAGGTGTAACCTATCAAGTGCATGTATTAAAGAAAGTGAGTAGATATATGCACCTAAAGAAATGTCTGGAGCCAGAGCGCGGCAGCCAGCCTATAAGGTGTCACATTCCAAGCATGAAAATTAAGTGTACAATTTGGCCCTTTGAAGTTATCGCACGCGCCTTCTCCAACTTCCCACTTAGGCTCCAGCCTGGTGCAGCTGCCCGACCCCTACATCCCTGCGGAACGGTCTGCCTTTTCCTCTGCCTGTCATTTTCTAAATAACCCTCTGCCTAAGTCCGTAGAGAAGAGCAGTATTTGTGGAAGAAGGTATATTGCAGCCCACAATCAGTATTTGGTGGAAAAAAGTATATAGCAATAGCACCCCTCAATCAGTATTTTGTGGAAGAAGGTATATGGCACCCCTCAATCAGTATTTTGTGAAAGCAGGTGCATCGCAGCCCTCAATTAGCATTTGGTGTAAAAAGGTATATAGCAATAGCACTCCTCAATTAATATTTTGTGGAAGAAGGTATATGGCATCCCTCAATCAGTATTTGGCGAAAACAGGTATATAGCACCCCTCATTCAGTATTTGCCGGAAACAGGTATATGGCACCCCTCAATCAGTATTTTGTGGAGCAGGTGTATTGTAGCGCTCAATCAGTATTTGGTGGAAAAAGGTATATAGCAATAGCACCCCTCAATCAGTATTTTGTGGAGGAAGGTATATGGCACCCCTCAATCAGTATTTGGCGGAAACAGGTATATTACACCCCTCAATCAGTATTTGGCGGAAACAGGTATATGGCACCACTCAATCAGTATTTTGTGAAAGAAGGTGTATCACAGCCCTCAATCAGTATTTGGAGTAAGAAGGTATATAGCAATAGCACTCTCAATCAGAATTTTGTGGAAGAAGGTATATGACACCCCTCAATCAGTATTTGGCAGAAACAGGTATATAGCACCCCTCAATCAGTATTTTGCGGAAACAGGTATATAGCACCCCTCGTTCAGTATTTGGCGGAAACATGTATATGGCACCCCTCAATCAGTATTTTGTGGAAGCAGGAGTATCGCAGCCCTCAATAAATTTTTGGTGGAAGAAGGTATATAGCACCCCTCAATAAGTATCTGGCGGAAACTGTTATATAGCACCGCTTAATCAGTATTTGGCGAAAACAAGTATATGGCACCCCTCAATCAGTATTTTGTGAAAGCAGGTGTATTGCAGCCCTCAATAAGTTTTTGGTGGAAGAAGGTATATAGCAATAGCACCCCTCAATCAGTATTTTGTGGAAGAAGGTATATAGCACCCCTCAATCAGTATCTGGCGGAAACTGTTATATATCACCGCTCAATAAGTATTTGGCGGAAACAGGTATATGGCACCCCTCAATCAGTATTTTGTGGAAGCAGGTGTATCGCAGCCCTCAATAAGTTTTTGGTAGAGGAAGGTATATAGCAATAGCACCCCTCAATCAGTATTTTGTGGAAGAAGGTATATAGCACCCCTCAATCAGTATCTGGCGGAAACTGTTATATAGCACCGCTCAATTAGTATTTGGCGGAAACAGGTATACGACACCCCTCAATCAGTATTTTGTGGAAGCAGGTGTATTGCAGCCCTCAATAAGTTTTTGTTGGAAGAAGGTATATAGCAATAGCACCCCTCAATCAGTATTTTGTGGAGGACGGTATATAGCAACCCTCAATCAGTACCTGGCGGAAACTGATATATAGCACCCCTCAATAAGTATTTGGCGGAAACAGGTATATAGCACCCCTCAATCAGGATTTTGTGGAAGAAGGTATATAGCACCCCTCAATCAGTATTTGGCGGAAATAGGTATATAGCACCCCTCAATCAGTATTTGGCTGAAACCGGTATATGACACCCCTCAATCAATATTTTGTAGAAGCAGGTGTATCGCAGCTTTCAATCAGTATTTGGAGGAAGAAGGTACAGTCCTGATCAAAAGTTTAAGACCACTTGAAAAATGGCAAAAAATCATATTTTACATTGTTGGATCTTAACAAGGTTCCAAGTAGAGCTTCAACATGCAACAAGAAGAAATGAGAGTGAGACCAAACATTTTTTGAGCATTCAATTAATAGAAAATAATGATTAAACTGAAACAGGCTGTTTTTCAGCTGATCCAAATTTTAGGACTACATGCCTTTAAAAGGCCAAATCTGTGCAAAGATGTGGATTAATTGTCATTTTCTGTCAGGTAGTCACACGTTGTGATGGCAAAGGCAAAAAAACTCTCCCTTGTTGAACGTGGTCGGTTTGTTGAACTGCATAAGCAGGGTCTCTCACAGCGCGCCATCGCTGTTGAGGTGGGACGCAGTAAGACAGTCATTTGGAATTTCTTAAATGATCCTGAGGGTTATGGAACAAAAAAGTCAAGTGGAAGACCCAAAATTTTTTTAAGAGACTGGACGATCCTCGACCCAAATTAAGGCCCTTACTGGTGCTGACTGCAGCCCCATAACCATCAGATGGCATCTGAGACTGAAGGGCTTCCAAAACAAAAAACGTCTTCAAAGACCTCGTCTCCTTGAACGCCACAGAACTGCTCGTTTGGACTTTGCAAGAGAGCACCAAACATGGGACATTCAAAGGTGGAAGAAAGTTTTATTCTCTGATGAGAAAAAATTTAACCTTGATGGTCCTGATGGTTTCCAACATTACTCGCATGACAAGCAGATCCCACCTGAGATGTTTTCTACGCGCCACAGTGGAGGGGGCACCATAATGGTCTGGGGTGCTTTTTCCCTCAGTAGAACAATGGAGCTTCAGGAAGTGCAGGGGCGTCAAACGGCCGCTGGCTATGTCCAGATGTTGCAGAGAGCATTCCTCAGGACTGAGGGCCCTCGTCTGTGTGGTAACGACTGGGTTTTTCAACAAGAGAACGCTACAGTACACAATGCCCGCAGGACAAGGGGCTTCTTCCAGGAGAATAGCATCACTCTTTTGGATCAAAATCTTTGGATCTTTTGGATCTAAATCCAATTGAGAACCTTTGGGGATGGATGGCAAGGGAAGTTTACAAAAATGGACAACAGTTCCAGACAGTAGATGGCCTTCGTGCGGCCGTCTTCACCACTTGGAGAAATGTTCCCACTCACCTCATGGAAACGCTTGCATCAAGCGTAACAAAACAAATTTTTGAAGTGATAAACAATAACGGCGGAGCTACTCATTACTGAGTTCATGTTTGGAAGTTGGATTTCTGTTTTGGGGGGGGGGGGGTTTAGGTGTGGTCCTAAACTTTTGATCAGCTGAAAAATAGCCTGTTTCAGTTTATTCGTTGTTTTCATTAAATGTAATGCTTAAAAAATGCTTTGTCTCACTTCCAAATCTTCTTGTTGCATGTTGAAGCTCTACTTGGAACCTTGTTAAGATCCAGCCATGCTAAATATGAGTTTTTCATTTTTCAAGTGGTCTTAAACTTTTGATCAGGACTGTATATAGCAATAGCACCCCTCAATCAGTATTTGGTGGAAACAGGTATATAGCACCCCTCAATCAGGATTTTGTGGAAGAAGGTATATCGCAGCCCTCAAGCAGTTTTTTTTGGGGGGGCAACAGGTTTATCACACCCCTTTCAATAAGTTACTCCAATAGCGTTTGTCCCTCTATCTAGCTGCGGTATCGCAGCAGAACCGCACACAACTGCTGCACAATACAAATACATTATAATTTCTATGTTTAAAAGTATATTATAAGTATATCACACCCCTCTATATCACACCTATCTATAGCACACCTATACCAGTCCTTAAAAGTACTTTTGTGGCTCTATTAGCTAGCGTTTGGTGTCCCTAACTGTCCCTGCTCCAAAATGCAACCTCTCCCTACACTGGCAAAACACATAATGTAAAATGGCTGCCAGATCGGGTTCTGTTATTGTAATGACCGGTGTCACGCACAGGGAGGAAAACAGGGAAAGCCCTGCCTAAGGGAGAGGGAAAGGTGGTGACCCCTAACTCACCTTGCGGCTGGCACCTGACTGCTCTGACGTCCCTAGACGGGTTCCTCACCCGTGCAGCGATCACGTGCCTAAACCCTGGCTTTCCCTGAAATGAGCCCTAGATAGTGAACGGGCCAGTAGGATCGCTAGTCCTCACCACTGCACTAAGAGGGAAACACCAGGGAGAGGACAGACAAACACAAACACCCAGGTGGATGACAACAACTGTCCACAAAGGTCCAACAGGGATCCGGAGGGTAGCGTTCTGAATCAACAGTCAGAGAACGCAGCAACACAGCTCCAGTGGGTCAGGATAGATGTCCAGGCAGGAAGCTCTATCTCTGGCAACCAGAGAAGTGTGAGAGAGGAATATAAGGAGGTTTGGGAGTGCTGGACAAGGAACAGCTGAGGAGAAGGAGCTACGGATCCCTGAGTGAGCCAAAAGGGTTTGCAAAGCAAACCCAGAAAGCTACCATAAGGAAAACAGCCCTATCTTAAATAGAGCGTGCAGCCAACCGCTGCGACTTCCTGACTCCGGGTATAATGGAGTCAGGCGTGGTTCTCGATACCCTCGTGACAGTTATAGGGTTGAGAGTGTGTCCATGTGCTGAAACCTCTCAATTGGCTGTCCTGTCCCACCTGATGGATGTGTCATCGGTCAAAGTTTGTCGCCAATGCAAAGAAATATGGCGCGTGCGAATATCGCTGCATGTTCAGCGAATGGCGAACAAGCAACATTTGCTGCAAAATGACTGCTGGGTGAACCGCAAGGCCATCTCTAGTTACCTTAGCCATGCTAAAAGTCCAGGACCTGCAAGGAAATAAAAGCATACAGAGCATAGCAAAACACAGTTTACAGTAATAATTCTGGCAGTTGAAGGCAGTCGCACCCCTTATACACTCATCCCTTGCCTCCTTAAAACAAACAAACTTGGGGAGTTGATATTCATAACTATGAATTGTTAGCTCATATTTGAAGCCAATTAGACATTTTTGCTGTTTGTGCATAATGTTTAGGGCATGAAAGAATGTACACATCACTAAATGCTATAGGATACAAAGTGAAATACAAATGTCAGTATATAAAATATAGCTTTTCATAAAGTACAGTATACAAAGAATTTTTTTATTGTAACAGGCAACACTGTTCTCCTAGAACATTTTTTGAGTCATGTTTCTGGTTTAGAACTAATAAAATGTCAGGGTTGAAGGGTTCACACGTAGATTCTTTCAGTTATATGATATGTGACATTACTTTGTGAATAATGCCACCTTATGTCCTTAGTTCTTAACTAGTTTTGATCAATTAGTTAAGAGCAAAAGAGTTGACTTGATATATTAGTATTTCATAAACCTTGGTGTGACTGAAGCAATTACGTAGTATTCAGTAAGTTATAGTGTTTTGCTCAAGAGGTTAGTGGCACATTCACAGCTAAATTTCATACTATGAATCATATCCCATATTTCATGGCAGAGTACAAGAGAGCCCTATGGTCCAAAGGGAAAGTTATCAGACCTCCTGACATTATGAAAATAGAAATAAAAGTGGCGCTCAATTTGTCATTTAGATAATAAATTATACCCTTTTCTCATCAATAGACATGAAACAAAATTCACTGGATTATATTAATTAGCTTCTTCTGATTTATTAAACATATAAGGCTGATGTGAATAGTGGCATCACACATATGAATGAACTCCTTCACACCGTTAATGGTCACCGGGATCATCCTAATTCACATTCAATGGGGACTTGTTTTAAAGTATACTATTATATTTAGGTTTTAGTAAGTAGAGAGTTAATTTAGAGAGGGATCTTATGTACAATGTAATTGGAAAGTCTTTAGACTCTTTTATATGTTTTTCACCTTTCGTTATTTTGCGACCTTTTGCTAAAATGTAAAAAATTAAATAAAAATAAAAAACAAGATTCTTTGGTCTGAGGAAACCAAGATTGAACATGTTTGGAAAAAAACAGGCACTGCTCGTCACTTGCCCAACAGTGAAGCATGGTGGTGCAGCATAATGCTGTGGGGGTGTTTATCAGTGTCTGGGACAGGGAGACTGGTCAGAGTTGAGGGAAAGCTGAGTGGAGCAAAGTACAGAGATATTTTTAATAAAAATCTGACCCAGTGTGTTCTAAATCTCAGATTGGGCTGAAGGTTCACCTTCCAAGAATACAGTGACCCTAAGCACTCAGCCAAGACAACACAGGAGTGGTTTGGGGACAACCACAAGTGTGGTTTGGGGACAACTGACTGGAACCCAATCAAACATCTCTAGAAAGACCTGAAAATGACAGCCAATGTTCCCCATCTAATCTGACAGTAGTGATGAGTGGCAGCAGTGGCGGATTACAATAGGGACGTTCGGGTCGGCAGCCCCGGGCCCAGCACCGCTGGGGGGCCCAACGCTGACCCGAACGCCCACATACTGCGGCAGGGCACGGGAGCGCATAGCTCCCTGTCCCGTCGCTGATCACTGGCATTCAACGCATAGGCTTCAGGCCTTGTAGGCCTGAGGCCTATGCGGTAGTGAAATCCCGGCGCAGGCGTGCGTGATGACGTCATCGCGCGCCTGTGCCGGGACGCAGCACTGTGAGGTGCCTTCCTCTGCGAGCAAGCGCCTGGCCCTGGACATAGGTGAGTATTTATCTTTTCATTTTTTGTTCATTTTTTATTTTTTTATTTCATGTGCCTACTTGGGGGGACACACACAGGAGGACATATTAGGGAAGATAAATCGGTTACATGGGGGGAATGTGGGGGCTGTATGGGGCCAAATTATTATGGGAGGGAAAACTATGTGGGGGCAAATTACTAGGTGGGGCAGTGTGGGGGCAAATTACTAGATGGGGCAGTGTGGGGGCAAATTATTATGAGGGAATACTATGTAGGGGAAAATTACTAGATGGGGCAGTGTGGGGGCAAATTATTATGAGGGAATAATATGGGGCCAAAATACTAGATGGGGCAGTGTGGGGGCAAATTATTATGGGAGGGACTACTATGTGGGGGCAAATTTCTATATGGGAGCAGTGTGGGGGAAACTATTGTGTGTGGGAAATTGCCATGTGGGGGCAGTGTGGGGTAATTTCTATGTGGGGGCAGTGTGGGGTAATTTTTATGTGGGGGCAGTGTGGGGTAATTTCTATGTGGGGGCAGTGTGGGGTAATTTCTATGTGGGGGCAGTGTGGGGTAATTTCTATGTGGGGGCAGTGTGGGGTAATTTCTATATGGGGCAGTGTGGGGTAATTTTTATGTGGGGACAGACTGCTGAGATCATTTTGGTAATCGTCTTGTTAACTCAGGTGAGAATGTTGACGAGCACAAGGCTGGAGATCATTATGTCAGGCTTGACCTGTTAAAAGGAGGGTGATGCTTGAAATCATTGTTCTTCAATTGTTAACCATGGTGACCTGCAGAGAAACGCGTGCAGCCATCATTGCGTTGCATAAAAATGGCTTCATAGGCAAGGATATTGTGGCTACTAAGATTGCACCTCAATCAACAATTTATAGGATCATCAAGAACTTCAAGGAAAGAGGTTCAATTCTTGTTAAGAAGGCTTCAGGGCGTCCAAGAAAGTCTAGCAAGCGCCAGGATCGTCTCCAAAAGAGGTTTCAGCTGCGGGATCGGAGTGCCACCAGTGCAGAGCTTGCTCAGGAATGGCAGCATTCAGGTGGGAGCGCATCTGCACACACAGTGAGGCGAAGACTTTTGGAAGATGGCCTGGTGTCAAGAAGGGCAGCAAAGAAGCCACTTCTCTCCCAAAAAAACCCATCAGGGACAGATTGATCTTCTGCAGAAAATATGGTAAATGGACTGCTGAGGACTGGGGTAAAGTCATATTCTCCAATGAAGCCTCTTTCCGATTGTTTGGGGCATCAGGAAAAAGGCTTGTCCGGAGAAGAAAAGTTGAGTGCTACCATCAGTCCTGTGTCATGCCAACAGTAAAGCATCCTGAGACCATTCATGTGTGGGGTTGCTTCTCATCCAAGGGAGTGGGATCACTCACAATTTTGCCCAAAAACACAGCCATGAATAAAGAATGGTACCAAAACACCCTCCAACAGCAACTTCTTCCAACAATCCAACAACAGTTTGGTGAAGAACAACACATTTTCCAGCATGATGGAGCAGCGTGCCATAAGGCAAAAGTGATAACTAAGTGGCTCGGTGACCATAACGTTGACATTTTGGGTCAATGGCCTGGAATCTCCCCAGATCTTAATCCCATTGAGAACTTGTGGTCATTCCTCAAGAGGCGGGTGGACAAACAAAAACCCACTAATATTTGTGTCATTCTCAAAACTTTTGGCCACGACTGTATATGTGAAAAAAACTTTATTTACCCTTCATTAGACAAATATGGGTCTCACAGTAATTTCCAGTAGACAAGCTCTGACCTCAAACTCTTCCTCCGCCTCTCTTTTTTTGTCTGCACTGTGTACCCACAGACAATGAGGGCGGAGTGAAGAGTAGGAGGTCGGGCGCAAGCACATTAGCATAGGATGATGTGGCTTTACAGCAGCTTCAGAGGAGAGCAGTGCCTGGCGCAGAATGGAGAGGCTGAAGCGGCCTCATAGAAACATAGGTGACGCAGGCGCGATGTGATTCCGGCGAGTGAGGTTGCCGGGCGCATGCGCAGATGATGCTATTGAGGCCGATGACCGTAACTTCGTATTGGGCATGCGTGGCATCTCCGAATGTCGGGGACAGGAAAATACCGCCCAGCGAAGTGAATTCTAATGAGATGGGTGATTATAAAGATATTTTTCACGTTTTACAATGCGCACAGGGATAATACTTATATGAATTGGAAACTTATTACAAGACCAAGTAGGGCATATAAAGATCTAAATATGCTCAGAAGGCCTGACAGTGTCCCTTTAAAGGGGTTTTTCGGGACTTAGATATTGATGGATATTACAGTTCATCGATTGGTGAGATTCCAACACAAGACACCCCCAGTAATCAGCTTTTTGGGGCTCTGTCCACTCTGTAGTTTTCGGGTGCTGGTGTACTGCAGTTCAGTTTCCATTAACTTGAATGGAAGTTGGGTTGCAATACCCCGACTTAGCCTCTACACAGTGATCAAAGCTTTCTGCTTCCTGCTCCGTCCACTGTATAGTCTCTGGTGCCAGCAGCTTTCTGAAAAAAGACAATGTCTGGTGATGGAGCCCAACAATCTAATATCAATGGCCTATCCTGCGGATAGGCTATCAATATCTAAGTACCAGAAAATCAATTAATCACTCAACAGGACATCCATTTTCATTCACTGTGCCAACCCAAAATGTATGCATACTGGGATGTCTAATGTTATATCAAGATACACAAGTTTTTTAGAGATGTGAACTAATTGGAGATAATCTGTATAATTCAATCAAATAAAACTGACAATAATAAAGATTTGGGAGAGAAAAATCCAAATGGGTGTGAATTAAGTTATACATTATATTCTAGATAGGTTTGTGCTCAATTTCCAAACATTACACTTTACAGAATTCAACAGGTCGTCTAATCGCATTTGTAAAAATTAATTCATAATAGAACATTGTCTAATCTGTACTAGAATGATTGAGATAATAGATGCAGATTTGCCGCAGCTGAAATAAATTTGCATTATTTGCTAGCTTTGTCATTGATTTTCTACCTGGTTGGATACTTAGCTGCATAGTAAAATGAACATTTATTTCTATTCACCCTGAAAACACGCTTCTTCTACAATATACTAGGAATTTCTAAAACTGTCATTTGTCTTATTTTAAAACCAAAACAGGACATACTAGGGCAGATTGACCAATACTGTTGCCTTGAATAGGTTGGTGAATAGGTCAGAAAATTACAGGAGCGATCTTCCGCCAACTATGCGTGCAGGTACAAAAGTAGTCCTTCCCAAACTGGGTAAGAACCCTAAATCTCCTGATTCATATAGACCCATTTCACTTTTGCCTACAGACATAAAAATTCTGGCAAAAGTATTATCGAATTGGCTAGCCACAGCTATTTCTATAATTATTCATCCAGACCAAACAGGCTTTATGTCCAATAAATCTACTGCTATTAATCTTAGACGACTTTTCCTGAATCTCCAGGTAGCCTCGGACAATGTGGGAGGCCAGGTGGTATTGTCACTAGATGCCGCTAAGTCATGAAAAAGATGGGGTTTGGACCTAAGTATATTAGATGGGCGCAGTTATTATATTCACTACCTCAGGCATGTATGCAAGTTAATGGTTCCACTTCTGAACTCTTTCGGCTGGGTAGGGGGACACTACAAGGTTGCCCGCTTTCCCCTTACTCTTTGCCATAGCCATTGAGTCACTGGCGGCCCATATTCGAGGGAGCATTGCTATAGAGGGCTTTAGGCATGGTCACGGGGAGGAAAAGATAGCTCTTTATACCGATGATATGTTACTATTTCTTGCAAATGTTGCTGATTCACTTGGGCATACTATGTCCGCTATGCATACTTTTGGTACCCACTCAGGGCTGCACATTGACTGGGAAAAGTTGGTTCTTATGTCAGTATACCCTTGACAGCAGCATGGGGTTACCGTTACGCAGGAAATACAGTATGTCACCTAATTTAAGTACTGTATTTAGGAGTTGTGGTATCCATTAAGCCCTTTAAATATACAACCTCTCCTTGATGGAAAGCTAAAATCACAACATGGAATAACCTCCACTGTCAATCATGGGTAGGACTAACCTTATTAAAATGATACTTATGCCACCCCAGTTTGGGTCCCAGGTCATGTCTCCCAAAAGATAAATAGATTGTTTCATTCATTAATATGGAAGGCTGGCCCACCTAGAATTAAGCTAGAAAAATTGCAACTACCAATTGGGGAGGGAGGTCTAACGTTGCCTAACATGTGGCTATATTTTCTAGCCTCCCAGATGCAACATTTTGCTGGGTGGGGCTTATCAGGGTGGATTTGATTTAAATCAAACTGATTTAAATCACGATTTAAGTCACTATTTAAATCACTAGTCAGTAAGGCTTGATTTAAATCATAGTTTTCTACATAAAGACTAATTCTTGCTGGTATAACTTATAATATGTAAGTAGATGAAGATTTTTAGAATAACTTTTCATATTAGTTTGATTAGGTCGATTCTGTATTCATAGTTTTGCATGAATAGAGGGCAGTACATATTGTACGCCTCTTTGGAATAATGCCAGATCGCAACTTAATACTTGGCAGTCACATAGCATTGTATTGGTTAGCCATATGTATAGGGATGGGGTTCTTAAATCATTCACCCAGTTACAGGGGGAGTTCCAGATACCCCACACCACATTTTATTATTACCTTCAGGGTAAGCATGCCTTCAAGGCCCAGAATAAACTTAGATTTATTCTCCCAACTAAGGGTCCATTCACACGTCCGCAAGTGTTTTGCGATCCACAAATTGAAGATTGGCAAAACACGGACACCGGCCATGTGTGTTCTGCATTTTGTAGACCGCACATGGCCGGCACTTTAAATAAAAATGCCTTTTCTTGTCCGTGTCTGCGAACAAAAATATGACATGTTCTATTTTTGGGGGGAACAGAAGTGCAGATACGGACAGCACACTGTGTGCTGTCTGCATCTTTTGCGGCCCCATTGAAAATTAATTGGTCCGGATCCGTCCTGCAACGTTGTGAATGGACCCTAAATATGTTATATATGACTTATTGAAAACTGCTCTCTCCACGAAAGGGCTGATCTCTGTGGTGTACTGACAATTAATGAGTAAACAAGCCTCGTGTCTAAAGGAAGTCAGGAACTCATGGAGTTGGGGAGATATCTCTCGATGTTTGGGAATGGGTGCTACAACAAACTAAGTATCTGTCCATCAGTCCATCAACTGTCTCAACTGTTTTTACTCCATAGAGTGTACCATACTCCATATTTTTTACACAAAATTGAGGTACGTGACACGCCCCTATGTGCACGATGAGCAGGATTAATGAATGAATTCACACATGGATAGAATATTATGGATTGTCTGCCTATAGAATCTGAAGCACACAATCTCAGTGTATTAGGAATTACTAAAGAGTTTTTACCCTCTATAGTATAATAGGGACTATTGACAGATTTATGATCTATTTCCTATTTTTTTTTTTTTTTTTTTTTTTCACTTGTTGGTGGTTGCTGCACAGGGGGGTTAAGGGTTGTGGGTTTAGGGGGATATCAATGTGAAATATTGTACTTTCGATATTCTTTTGTATTCTGGAATACCATCCTTTGGCACGGGGTTGTTACTGTCATTTATGTTATGTTATAAAAATTAAATAAAAATGATCTGATGTAAAAAAAAAAAACTTATAGGGGCAACAATGCTCAAGACAGCATAGCTTCAGAAGATACCAAACGATACATTTTCTCCTAACCTAACTAAACTTTTTGCAAGTTCCACTTTTAAACTGACTAAAATGACTGGACGCATTTTCTCTAACCACACCTTTTTTGTCTCCAAAACTGTTAAGGAGTTTTGTATATATGCAGCATAGTGTCTCAGTGGTCATTGCTTGGGTCCTTGATTTGAATCCTACCAAAGATGACATCTGCATGGAGATTGTATGTTCTCCCCCTGTTGTTTCCTACAGGTACTCTGGTTCCTCCCACATTTCAAAAACATGCTGTTCTGTCTTCATACACGTTCACACAGTGTGCAGTCTGACATTCAGTATAAACCATTCCTATCTTCCAAATAAGAGGACTGTTTTCTGTAGTCTAACTGTTTTTTTGGTCAACAGGATTGTTAATTGGTGAAACTACAAGAATACAAATGGCTTGTGTAAGTAAAACATATAGAATAGCATGTACAATAATACATTGACAGAAAAAGCATATGCCCAAAATGGCTGCCTATACATAGAACTGCATGTCTAGCTAACAGAAATAACTCCCTGAGTGACACTTATGCCTAGCTAAACAGCTCTGCATAACATAATGTCCCTGAAACAAGGTAGATCTCACTCATTAGATATACTTGCACAAAGAAAGTGGAGTTTAAGAAGAAGAACTGCATGGAACAGCTCTGCTGATGTCCTGTAGTCTGTATGTAGATTGAAGACTGAGCTTCTCCTTCCCAGAATGCCTTGCACTACCCACAATGCCTAGCACCTCCCACAAAGCAATATTTTTTTTAACAAGAAA
Source organism: Bufo gargarizans (assembly GCF_014858855.1). Classification (NCBI taxonomy): domain Eukaryota; kingdom Metazoa; phylum Chordata; class Amphibia; order Anura; family Bufonidae; genus Bufo; species Bufo gargarizans. The sequence goes on along the minus strand of NC_058082.1, from coordinate 255,931,632 downwards.
AACAAGGTGCAATACATTTTTACCACCGCTAGATGGTGCTGTCACCTAATTACCGGTAATAACTACAGGAATACAGAAATTGCAGCAGAAAGAATTAGAAATGAAATAGACGTGAACTGAAATGAATCTCCCTCTGCTGGAGGCAGAACGCATACTGATAGGGAACTTACATTGTGAGCTCTTTGTAATAACTACCATAACTACCACTAATAACAGTTTATACAATCAAAGATTGGATCGTGCTACAACCTTTGCCATTTTCCCGGTTTAACATCCCGTCACGTGTGTACGATATCTGGTGAAGACAGCGCATTCAAACCATACCTCCTAATCCAGGTGAAGCGCACCACCTAGTCCACGTGGGACGCCGAGGTCTAGTTCAGGTAAGTCCACAATCGATCCACAACTAAAGAGCTACATAGGGGAGAACAACAAAAAAGGTAAGCCAAAGGAGTCGCGGGACGCCGCGCTTAGACATAGGTTACCCGAAAACTTCCCTCTGCACGTAAGTTCTATGACAGACTCCCTCTGACATGCCATATACCTACAGGAGGGATCTCTGCTCTTTTTTTCATCGAATATTTCAATTTTTACTAGCATTTTACTAAGTGATTGTGTATGGAACTAAAATTTGGATCAGCTACAATCCGAAAATCTGCTGCAAATTTATGTCAATCGAGTTTTTATAATTTTTTCTTTATGAAAGGACTATATGTGCTAGACTGACAAATCATTTTGGACACTGACGCTCTGCAAATTATTGGATACCTAGAGCTATCCTTTGTCCTCTGTGTGGATTGCTTATATCTTCAATTGGTTTATATTGTCTTACTGTTTCATTCTTATTATTTTTATTCTGTGATTTTATTAATGATATATCCATTACTTTGAATATACATAATTAAAAACTCTATACTACTCCAAATTACAGTGTGCCTGCTAATCTACTTCCATTTTTAACACTATTTACTATTGACTGGGTGAGTCATAGCAGTTAGCACCTCGAACCACTGTGGCACACGGTTGAGCCGTCCAATAATTTTTTTTCATATTATGAAACCATAGTCACTCATAGTAACATAGTCTGGAAGGCTGAAGGCTGAAAGAAGATATCCGTCCATGCAGTTCAGCCTGTTATCATGAAAACTTGATCCAGAAGAAGGCAAAAAGAAACCCTAGATTAACTCCCTCAATCAACGACCCTTCTCCAGAAATCTAATAACTATAACCTGTAATATTATTTCACTCCAGAAATGCATCCAGGCCCCTCTTGAACTCTTTTAGTAAATTCACTAGGGGTGAAAAATTTAATTCGGCCAATTTGCCGAAGTTTGCCAAGAAATTTGATACATTCAAATTAATTTGTTGCAAATCACTATGAATCAGGTATACCCATACGTCATGGTGGCTGTTGGAATGTATGGAGCAGGCTACTGCAGTGAGCCCATTCCATACACACAGATGCCGGCTGTATGATACAGCAGACACCTGATCGCAATGACAGGAAATGGCGATCCCACCAAAACTGTCATCTAACCCCTCAGATGCCGTAATTAACACAGATCGCGACATCTGTGAGGTAAGGCAGAGTGATGCGGCTCCCTTTGCCTTACAATTGGAGACAATGGCAGCCTAGGTGCTTTTGAAGCCTCCCATAGCTGCCATGGTAACCTCCCTGCTGTGCTGTGCATGAGGCAAAGCTCAGCAAGGAGCATATCAAAATGCTATTCACACCAATAGATCTCTATTAGGGAGAATGGGACAAAGGATAAAAAAAATCCGAGGTTCTAGCCCCCTAAGGGGGTTAAAAGTTGTCAGTGTAAAAGTTAAAAAAAAATATTAAAAGTTTAAATCACCCCCTTTTCCAATTTTACATATAAATATATAAACATGTCTAAACTATTAAAATATTTTTTTTAATTTCCTGTGCGCTGATCACTATAATGAAAAAAACCACATGATTTGCAGTTTTTTCCCCACATTTTCCCCCCTAAAAATTGAATAACAGTGATCAAAAAGTCGTATGTTCCACAAAAATGGTAAAGTTAAGACTGGTCATTCAAAGAAAATTTATATTTTTTTCAAAAGTTTTTTTTTTTTTTTAAAGTAAAACAAAAACAAAAAAAAATAGTTTGGTATCGTCATTCGTATTGACCCACAGAATAAGGACGTTATATCATTTTTAGCGCACAGTGAATGATGTGATGTACAAACCACAAAAACCTTGGAGGAATAATATATATTTTTTTTATTTCACCTCACCAGACATGGTAAATTGAATGGTTCCCCAAAATAGTACAACTTATCCCCCCCCCCCCAAAAAAAAAAGCTGTCATATGACTATATGAATGGAAAATGTAAAAAGTTATGGCTATGGGAACGTTGGGAGGAAAAAACGAAAATGCAAAACCCAAAATGGGCCCCATACGATATGCTCTGAAAACAATATAAACAATGAAGAACTTTCAAGAATGGACTGAGAATAAATATAAAAATTTACACATTAAAATTGTAAATAACTCTGTTCTGTCAAATGGAAAACTACTGAAAGAACAGAAATTATGTCACAACACTGTAGACATGAATCACTTTTTAAACAAAAATGAATGATTTCCATATTCCAAGTGTAAAATTAAAAACCATAGAAATATATACTATGAACCGGATGGTATTTCACTTAAAAAATGTACGAGGGTTATAACAAGATGGGCCGACTATAGTGGATGGGTCAAACATGGCCGCTGGATTATTGCCATGAGTGACATGAGCCTAAAAACTAGTAGCTGCCATATAATACGTTAGCCAAACTGGGCTGATGCTGGTATGGGGTTTGGCTGGTTAGGTGTGTGGCACAATATGCCAATCATTGCTGTTGTGGCTTACAACCTCCTGAAAATGCCCCATGAGTATAACATTAAGGGGCCACATGAGGCCAATAGTTTATAACTATATAAATTTTACCTAATAATTAAAGTTACACTTAACTCTAACCTTTGCATCCTGAAACTACATATGAAGAGTACCTTGTGGCATGGCAGGTGACTGGCAGTTGGATCCAATACCAATAAAACTGATAAAATAGGAGAGAAAAATGGTCATGGGGTATTCCCAGAGTGACAGAAGAAGAATGCCCTCCCTCCCTAGTTGCGGAACTACTTCTCCAACCCCAACCGCTCTCCTGCACTACAAGTGGAAGACTCTTCTGCCATTCTGCCATAATGTCATCAGAAAAATCCAGCCCCTCCTCTCGCTGCATCTTGTTGACTTTTCTTGGACATGGAGACCACAAAGGAAGAAGTAAAGCCATCAAAAGATGAGGATGGTTATCATAAAGACCTGCCCCCTTAAAGGGGTACAACGCGTGCACTATTTCCATAATTAACTACATGAAAAGGGAGGGACTGTACTACTGGTAACTTGGCCAGGTGCACGTTCACCTTCTGCACGGTTGGATGAGTGCACGCATACTGTTGTCTTTTTACAATCACCTTGGTGATCGATTGGTGTTGAAACAAGTGATGAGGAGAGGAGCAATAGGTAACACAAGGCATTCACTATGATAAATGTTGCTACACTGCACACATGTACAAGGCAAAGTATTTAACCATGGTCTAATACTGCTGCTATGTAATGCAACAGGTAACAGAAGGCATTCGCTATAATCAATTTAGCTCCACTGCACACATACAGGGCAAAAAAATTACACTATCCGCGAATATGGAAGCAACGTAACTGTATCACTAAAATGAAGGATAAACTCTGAATGTGGGTGCACTAGAATGTGATGCACACAGCGATTACACTCAACCTGGAGTCTCCATGCTGTCTCTTTACGCTTATCCTACAGTCTCAAAAAACTATCCCTGCACTCTCCCTCTCCAAAATTCCTTTTTAAAACAGTTTTCAGCAACACTGTCCCTAGCGCATGAGCTCTTTCCACATCTCTCCCTATGCTCAGCTCATGTTGAAATGGAGGCGAATGTGCGGGAACAGGGTTTTATTGGGCTGTGATATCACTGCAGCCTTCTCGCAGCCGTTTTGTCTGGTATTGCACGCAGCCCCATTCACTTCTATGGGGCTGAGCTGCTCTTAGGCCACATTACAATAAACGTGTCGTCACTGGCCTAGGAAAAGCTTTGAGAAGGCTGCCATGCTCCTGTCACCACCGTTGCCTTCTCAAACTGTTGATCGGCAAGGATCCCAGGCGTCGGTCACCCACCAATCAGATACTCCTGGAAAAACCCTTTAATTATAATGTAAAAAGTTCTTCTGCAGACTATGAAAATGAAAGTCTGCTTTAGAATTTCTTCAGTTTGTAAAATTATTTGTAATTTAACTTTTTCAATCCTGCCAGAATAGAAAAATCCTGCGGAAAGTGGGCACATACAATGGGCGTTGTTGAATCATTCACTTGAAAATCAGAAAACCCAAAACAAACTTTCATTTTAAAAGCTAGCAAATAAGATTTATCTCAGCTCATATACTTCATTTTATTAACACTTTTAAATACATCAGTTGCTATTTACTGGAATGATATTTTAGAGATATGCAAATCACGCACAAGACAGCAGAAAAGCTTGCTCTATACTTTTAATTAACCAAATTAGTGGCTTATCTTATGAATCTGCATTCCTCTGAAGCATGAGGCTTCATCTCCCTATGACAGACTATAAATATGGATGAACAAATACCTGGGGCCATATTTGAAATTACACGTGTATGAAAGTTTCAGATAAGATTTCTGGTTATGTTGCTTAGGATAGGTTCTTAGAGGAGAAAGCAATACATCAGATTTTCTGTGGATGTAAAATAACACCATGGTGAACCCACACTATCCAGGGGTGGGAATGATTCATGATAGTTGCACAGTAAAGTAATGACTCTAAACTTTTTAATACACCTATTAATACCCCATTTTACAGGTCATGTGTACAGGTTCTACATTGTGGGAAATCATTACCCATAAGGGTGCATGGTGTTTAACATAGAGAAAAAAATGGCTCTGACAGATTCCATTTCATAAAAGTATCCTCAACTAGAATGTGGAAGAATTTCCTGGAAATATGGTTACATATGGAAGCACCATGCAGTGGCATAATGAGTGAGACTATGGAACTCTCTACCTAAGGAGGTGGTGATGGTGAATTCTAGTGTTGAGTGAAGAGAAGCATTCGAAGCAGAACTCGGTCCGAAATTTGGAAAAACTTAGCAACAAAGCCAAATTTCCTCACGCTTTGTGGTTACAAATCAGGTTTTCCCAAAATGGCAGCTGCACATGTTACAAAGTGAAAGTAAGAAGCTCAGGAACATGAGATCACCGATAATGTCGTGCAGCCAGCCAATCAGCAGATAGCCATCCCCTGTCACAGTCCTATAGAACTCTGATCCCACAAGGTCGCCGCCATTTCACTGTGAGCTGAGCATAGGGAGAGACGTGGTAAACGCTCATGCGCTAGGGACAGCGTTGCTTAAAACTGTTTTAAAACAGAATATTAGAAAGGGAGAGTGCAGAGTGATCGTAGGGAGAGTTTTTTGAGACTGTACGGAGAGCGTAGGGAGACAGCAGGGAGACTGCAGGTTGAGTTTAAGTGCCATGTGCATCACGTTTTAGTGCACCCACATTCAGAGTGATTGTTATTTTAGTGATACAGTTAGTGTGCCTGAGTATATAAGGCAGTTGTAATTGCTGTGTGCATTGTGTTCTAGTGCACCCACATTCAGAGTGATTGTTATTTTAGTGATACAGTTAGTGTGCCTGAGTATATAAGGCAGTTGTAATTGCTGTGTGCATTGTGTTGTAGTGCACCCACATTCAGAATTAATCCCTTACTTTATTGATACAGGGACATTGTGTTCGTATACCAGGGCAGTGTCATTTTTTGCTCTGTATATTTGTGTGGTGGAGTGAAATTGATTACAGCGAATGCCTTTTGTTAGCTGTTGTGTTACATATCAGCAGCTTTAGGCAATGGTTAAATATTTTGCCCTGTACAAGTGTGCAGTATAGCAAAATTTATCATAGCGAATGCCCTCTGTTATCTGTTGCATTACATAGCGTCAGTATGACGCCACAGTTAAATATTTCACCCTGTACATTAGGGTGTTTCATTTTGTAATGGAAAAAAATAAAATGTTTAATTTTAGCAGACTTTGCGCCCCGAGTCTCAGTGAGGTAAAAGATATACAGTATATGCCAAATTTCAAGAAGATTGGATAATATTTAGAGGTTGCACACTTTGATCAGTTTTGTAAAAGTAGGCAAAATGTAACCAACTTGCCTGTCTGAGCTCCAGCATTGCAGTCTGGGGCTCGGACACTGCAGCGCGGTGCCAGACATGCTTTCATGCCAAGCCCCTTGGTGACTCGGCATTTAGACCATGCTCATCTCGATGCTGTATAGGCCATGCCCCCTCTTGACCTCCTGCTTTGGCCACACACCCTTAGGTCACACCTGAGCTACGCCCCCGGTGATGTCAGTGCTCAGGTCATTAGCTCCCTATTTAAGGCAGCAACTGGCAATCACCTTTGCCAGTTATAGGTTTTCCTTGCTGTGCTCTGCTGCCTGTGTATTAATTAAACTGTGGCTTTTGGACTTCAGCTATTCCTAGACCTCTCTCTCTGATTAGCAATTCTGTACTTTCTTCCTGTCCGGTATTGACCCTTGGCTTCTTATTGCTTCCTCCTTCCGCTTTGTGATTTTGTTGTTATTGATCTCCCGGCTTGACTGTTTCTGGCACGACTTCCCTTGGCATTTGTTTGTCTGTCCTGTGTGTGATTGTATCTCTGCACTTACCAGTATAGGGACTATCGACCAGTTGTGGACTTGTCGCCTAGGACTTGTTCTGCAAGTAGGCAGGGTCAGTGAGCTGAGTTCAAGTTAGGGCTCACTGTGTAAGTGCGTGTCCCTGCCTAGTATTGGGAAAACTAGAAATCACAAAGTTAAAATAATATTAAAACTAGATACTAAGATTAATAGGCAGTATGATAGGCAAAACATGTGGAAACCAAATTAAGCAATACACACATTACCACATTGAAAGATCTTCCTAAGTCATAAATATGCCTTTCCCATGGAAGTTGCAATAAACTTTGTAATGTTCACCAGTTAAATCATCGTATAAATGGAAAAGGATACAACTTTGTAATATACTTTGTATTTAGCTTTTCATCACTTTAAGGATACTAGGGTATGTTCACATCTGCGCTGAAGGTTCCTCTCATTCGGGGCCCCTGTCATAGATTTTGTCAAAAACAGGTGAGAGAAAAGTCCTCTGCTAAAAAAAAAGTGGATTCCTGAACGGAAACCAAAAGAATGGGGACTGTTTGGCTCCGTTATGTGCCAGATCCAGCACTTTTGTTATTTTCATTGTTCTGCTACTATAATGGAGCAGAACAATGGAAATCAATAGCACAATTGTGAAAGTGGTTTCAGTAATATAAAACTAATAAACCTTCTTATGTAGGAGTTTAATTTTTTATTTATAATAAGCAAAAAGTTGTAAGATGTAGAAAATGAGTTTATGATCATAGCAAAGAGTACTATACAGTGAGGAACAGAAGTATTTGAACACCCTGCGATTTTGCAAGTTCTCCCACTTAGAAATCATGGAGGGTCTGAAATTCACATTGTAGGTGCATTCCCACTCTGAGATACAGAATAAAAAAAATAAAAAAATCATCAATTCACATTGTATGATTTTTAAAGAATTTATTTGTCTTGCATTGCTGAACATAAGTATTTGAACACCTGAGAAAATCAGTGTTAATATTTGGTACAGAAGCCTTTGTTTGCAATTACAGAGGTCAAACGTTTCCTGTAGTTCTTGACCACGTCTGCACACACTGCAACAGGGATTTTGGCCCACTCCTCCACACAGATCTCATCTAGATCTGTCAGGATTCGGGGCTGTCGCTGAGCAACACGGAGCTTCAGCTCCCTCCAAAGATGTTCTATTGGATTTAGGTCTGGGGACTGGCTAGGCCACTCCAGAACCTTGATATGCTTCTTACGGAGCCACTCCTTAGTTATCCTTGCTGTGTGCTTCGGGTTGCATCTTCAATGCTCTGACTGAGGGAAGGAGGTTGTTGCTCAAAATCTCATGATAAATGGCCCCATTCATCCTCTCCTTAATACAATGCAGTCGTCCTGTCCCCTTCGCACCCCCAAAGCATGATGTTACCACCCCCATGCTTCACAGTAGGGATGGTCTTCTTGGGATGCAACTCATCTTTCTTTTTCCTTCAAACACAACAAGTGAAGTTTAGACCAAAAAGTTCTACTTTGGTCTCATCTAACCACATGACTTTCTCCCATGCCTCCTCTGGATCATCCAGATGGTCATTGGCAAACTTCAGACGGGCCTGGACATGTGATGACTTAAGCAGGGGAACCTTCAGTGCAATGCATGATTTGAAACCATGACAACATAGTGTTCTACCGACAGTGATCTTTGAAACTGTGGTCCCAGCTATCTTCATGTCATTGACCAGCTCCTCCCTTGTAGTTCTGGGCTGAATCCTCACTTTTCTTGTCATCAGTGATACCCCACAAGGTGAGATCTTGCATGGAGCCCTAGTCCGAGGGAGACTGACAGTTGTCTTTAGCCTCTTCCATTTTCTAACAATTGCTCCAACAGTTGATCTATTTTCACCAAGCTGCTTGGCAATTGCCCCGTAACACACCGCTCCAGCAGGAAATGGGATCCAGCAGCCACACAGTGGCCCCACTGTGCGGCAAAGCCACCTAGCCCCCGGATCCCATCACTCCACCAGCACAGCACAGAAGCAGCGACGGCCACCGTCCAGCGCCACGTGTGAACTGGTGCAAAGGGATCACCTGTTCACAGCTTCTCAGGAACTCCAACTGAGATGTGGTAGGAATTATTAGACTCTTTGCAGACTTCTGCTAATTAAAATCACCTGAGCCAAATGGGGAGGAGTGCTGATTCAGAGGGGGGGCAAGATTTTTGGTCTTGCCCATGGTAGTAGTTGGCATCTGACTGACTGTGGGGTGGGCAGGGGTCTTTAAAGAGCTCAGACAGGTGCTACTAAGTTAGATTAATGAGTGTAGTAGAGGTGGACTTTAAGGCACAGTAACAGGTCTTTGAGAACCAGAATTCTTGCTGTTTCTCAGGTGTTCAAATACTTATGTTCAGCAGTAAAGACAAATAAATTCTTAAAAAATCATACAATGTGATTTCCTGATTTTATTTATTTTTTATTCTGTATCTCAGAGTGTGAATGCACCTACAATGTGAATTTCAAACCCCATGATTTCTAAGTGGGAGAACTTGCAAAATCATAGGGTGTTCAAATACTTCTGTTCCTCACTGTATGTGGATAAATGGAAATGCCAAAAAACAGCGCATTGAATAATTCACTAAATCTAATGAAAAGTAAATCTATTGCTTGTCTGATCTAAGGATAAGTCAGTTCTAGGCAGAATCAGGCTTGGAAAATATCTGCAGGAAGCCATTCGATCAGATGCAAGCCTATAGTTGAATATTGTCTGGCAGCAACATTAAAGGCTGGTGTTAATTTTAACCTAAGTCCAAATTAATTAAAAGTCTTTAAAGACGCTTTGAAACCTGGAGCTTTAGGAATTGACCTTGGTGTGCGAATGTCACACGTGACTTAGAAAGGCTTGTATTTTCATGCTGTACACTTGTTTCAATGGTAAGGGCATGGGTTCAAGCAAATTAGGAATGCTCAGTTTTATCTCCAAGCCAGAATCTGCTCTTCTCATCTCTGGCACAGACTGCAACATGCACATATACAAAGCAATAGGGGTTATACCGCATCTATTAAAATGACAAATAAATCTTCCCAGCATATTATTCTGCATGTTTTGCTATGCTGTCTGCTCCGCTGGGGTCATTTGAAAAAAATGCTGTTTTATATTTCCTCTCCATCTATTTTTTCCTATGTAAATTTCCACTGTCTGCTTTGCTAAAATATTTAAAGGGGTTCTCTGGGCTTTAAATATTAACGATATATCCTCAGGATAGATCATCAATATCAGATCGGCGGGGGTCCCACACCCGGCACCCCAGGGAGATGCTGGTGCCTGCCCTTCATACGTCCGATTGGTGGGGGTGCCGGATCCCCGACAATCTGATATTGATGACCTATCCTGAGAATAGGTCATCAATATTAAAAGTAAAAGTTCTTGTTTAGACATCTTCTGAAATCTCACTGAAACATGTCAAAGATGTCATCCATAAGCATCAATGAGCAGGAACTTCCACCAATTGCTGGAATGAAGGGGCCTGTGCCTGCAATGACATGTCATAAAATGTCTAAAAGAGAAGCTTAGGGTTCGTTCACATCTCCGTTAGGTAACTCCGGTAGTATGTTCCAGCAGAAGAGCAGACTACCAGGTTTATGTACCCGGGATAGCTGGACCCCCATCCACTATAAAGGGATCTGGCAAGTTTCCAGCATAAGTCTCACCTTCCCCCAGAAAAATAGCACTGTATGCAGCAGTATTTGTCAGGAAGAAAACCGGCATTTATGCCAGAAACCTGACACTTCCCTCTGTTTTTTGTACTATTATCTAGGCCCACTGGAGAATTTTCTAACCACCTAGGAGAACATATGCACGTAGTTTGTATGTTCTCCACATGTACAGGATATGTAAGTTTCCTTGGGGTTCTTCATAAAAAGGCAATTACCCCCCCTGTGGTTCTAGGGCATTGGACAACTGTATCATCGTCAGTTCAGTGTGGTATTACAAAGCAACCCCACCAAGCTACATGCACCCCCAAATTGTGGAAAAACAGTGCCATGCAATGCACACTGTGGCAAATTTTCCTTTATTTAATCAAGCCCTCACCACTCCTTTAACCTTTTGAGGACATGGTGATTTTCCAATTTTGTTTTTTATTCTCTGCCTTCTCAGACCCTTAACTTTTTTCCATTCACATAGATGTATCCTGGCTTGTTGTCTTTTTGCAGGACAAGTTGCATTTTCTAGTGTCATTATTTAATATTACATACAATGCAGTAAGAAGCTGTAAAAATTCCAAATTGGACGAAATTGGAAAAAAAACCACAATGGCATAATAGTTTTATGACTTTTGTTTTTACAGTGTTCCTTATGTGATAAAACTGATCTTTTCTCTTGATTCTCTTGGTCAATACAATTGTAGTCATACCACATTCATATCGTTTTTCTTGTGTTTTAAAAAATAAATAAAAAACTTTGGATTTTTTTTTTCTTTGCATCGCCATATTTTGACCTCATAACATTTTTATAATTCCATTTATGGAGTTGTGTGAGGGCGATCTGCAGTTTTAATTGATACTATTTTGGAATGTGTATGATGTTTTGAGGATGTGGAGGTGCATATCAGTTAAACAGTATATTTATTATTTTATGCTGCCGATTCAAATAAGAGCTACCATTACAAAACATGGAAAGATTGGGTCCACCAGATCAATAGCCACTAATAGGGCATATAGAAAGAGGTTTTCTCGATAGAAATATGGAACCATGTAAAAGTTTTCAGGTTTTGTTTTTAATATCACCTGTCTTTTTCTACATACATATACATTATATGGCCACTGTTCTGGGAAGACTTTCTACAAGGGTGTACATGGGAATTTGTGTCCGTTCAGCCAAAAGAGCATAAAGTATGTGGGGTCAGGACTCGATGTTGAATGAGAAGGTCTGGCATGAAAATCAGCATTCCAATTCTGGAGTTGAGGTCAAGGCTCTGTGTAGCCACTCAAACTCCTCCACACCAAACAAGTCAAACCATGTCTTTTTGCAACAGATTTTTTCCAAAAGGACACAGTAATTCTAGAACAGCAAGGGCCTCTCCAAACTACTTGAGTTATATAATTGACAAAAATGGCTTTGTATGCCACAGTATAAACATTACCCTTTAAATAAGAGGCCTATCCCAAATCATGAAGAGCAGCCCAAGACTATTACCCCTTCTGTACCAAGTTTAATAGTAGACAATAATCATTTTGCTAGGTAATGGTTTCAGTACTCCTCATAGTTTCGGCAGCACTCCTCCCATGTTTTTAACTCAGGAGACTGCATAAGGATTAATACATACTTGGTCTCAGTGACCACATAGTTTCTGTGACCACATAGAAAGATGAGCTTAGTAGATATGTTCACCTGGTGCAGTGCTGTATGCCGGCTGTTGATGTTGCTGTGGTGATGTGGTTGTGGGTTGGTGTGGCCTAGTGCCAAGGGGGCTTAGCATTTGGTGCAACACAAAATTAGTGTAGGGACCACTCAAAAGAGGCCAACTTGATGTAATGACAAGGCCTTACCCAATTCAATCAAAACATATACTAAGTCTCTCATATACATTGTCAGTATGGGATCTGCGTCTCCACGGCAGGGTGGCAGATCGCTGTCTACACATTGCAACACTATGGGTCCCAGTACTGGCTTAACTTGTAGGAGACGCAGGTGCCCGCCAGCATACCGCCGCATCCGTCCTCTTTGCCAGGTGTCATCTGATGAGCTATAGCACACGCGCGCGCACCTCTCCCTTTCTTATAGGAGTAGGCAGCTGGTTCCTGATTACCATCCCCACCCGGAGGCGGGACTATTTTGTATTTAAGGCAGCTTCACTCATCATGAAGTGCCCAAGCGTGGTTGTTGTACCTCTTGACTCCTGCTGAAGCATTCCACTGTGTCTGTTTATTGGATTTCCTGGATTCTGACCTCCGCTTCATTTGACTACGCATCTGCCTGCTGTCTGTTTATTGGATCACCTGGATTATAGACCTCTGCGCTGCCTGACAACCAGACTGCTTATATCTGCACTGCCTGATTACGCATCTGTCCATCTCCTCCTGTAAGTCTGCCTGGATCCAGACCCTGCGCTGCCTATGAGACTGCTTATATCTGCATGCTATATTGCTCTGAACTTTGTGTTGCCTGTATCTGTCAAGTGACTTTTGAATACTGTCTGCCAGTAAAGACCATCTGTTCCTTTATTCTGCCTTTGTTGGACTCTGTTCACACTACTGCAGGTAGCTGCATTCAAGGTAACAGGTGCAGACACCAGGGTCCTGTCTCTGAGAGTCAGCAGTCAGCAATATTGGACTAATTCCAGTCCTCTATCAGCTGACACAGAGGATCCACATCCTCTGGTCGTAACAGTACGCTTGGGCCATGGATCCCGCTGGCTCTAAACCAGGAATGTCTGAAGTACTACATGAACTTGAACAACAGCGTACCACCCAGAAACAAGTGATAAATTACTTGCAGCATGTAGCTGCTCGCCTGGACTCCCTTGCTACAGCACAGTCTGCACAGGCTCCTACTGCTCCTGCTGTCCCTGTTGCGGTTGCAGCACTGCCAAGCGTTTCCGGACCACGATTATCTGCTCCGCCCCGTTACAACGGCAACCCGAAAGCCTGTCGTGGATTTCTTAACCAGTGTACAATTCACTTTGAACTGCTTCCTCATCACTTTCAATCAGACCGCGCTAAAGTGGCGTTCATTATCTCTCATCTCGAGGGTGAGGCTCTGGCCTGGGCGAATCCAATATGGGAGAGATCTGGTCCTATCACCAATAATGTGGCACTATTTATGGGCTCTTTTAAGAGGGTGTTTGAGGAGCCAGGTCGAGCTTCTTCTGCGGCCTCCTCTCTGCTGCACGTCCGTCAAGGAAGCTGGTCGGTGGGCCAATATGCGATTCAGTTCCGCACCTTAGCGTCTGAAGTTTCGTGGAATGAGGAGGCTTTGGTGGCGGCCTTTTGGGAAGGTTTGTCTGGACGTATTAAGGATGAACTTGCAGGTCGTGATGTGCCTACCTCCCTTGAGGCTCTAATCTCTCTGGCTATTAAAATCGACATACGGTTTTCGGAGCGAGCTCAGGAGGCCCGTCGAGAAAAAAAGACTTCCACAACAACTGTTTAAGTCTAATATGTCTCAACCTCCATTACGCACCTCCTTTTCGGATCCTGAACCCATGCAGGTGAATTCCACTCGGCTCTCGGATGAGGAACGTCGTCTTCGCATGTCTTCTGGACTCTGCCTCTACTGTGGTGGTCCGGGTCACCGTGTCCGCAATTGTCCCCAGAAGTCGGGAAACTCCAATGCTTAGGGTCTTTGGGAGAGGCGGCCCTAGGCGAAAACTGTTACACTCTCCAAATTCCTGTGACTCTGGTTCTTGGGGGCATCAAGGTCTCCATATCTGCTTCCTTGGATTCCGGGTCTGCGGGGAACTTTATACACCAAGCTATGGTGAGTCAGTACCACATTCCTGTACGCCTGCTTAAAAATCCCCTGCTGGTGACTGCCGTCAGTGGACAAGTACTGACTGATCCAGTCCGGTTCATCACTGAGCCGTTGGAACTGCAGGTAGGGTGGTTACATGTTGAAAAGATTTCTCTATATGTGCTCCCTGAACTGTCCCATTCTCTTTTGCTGGGGTTGCCCTGGCTTAGGATGCACAATCCAGTAATCGAGTGGAGCTCTGGAGAGGTTCTTCAATGGGGTCAGCTGTGCCAAGGCAAGTGCTTATGTTCTATTCAACGAAGGGTCCCTATATCCCTCCCTAAAAACCTGGAGGCCTTGCCGGTGGTCTATCATTCCTTTGCGGATGTGTTCGATAAAAAGAGGCTGAGACACTACCTCCCCATCGCCCCTATGACTGCCCAATTGATTTACTATCTGGGACTTCTCCTCCTCGGGGTCGTGTTTATCCTCTGTCTCCGGCTGAATCGCAGGCAACAGCAGATTACATTAAGGAGAACCTTGAGAGGGGTTTCATCAGGAAGTCTTCCTCACCTGCAGGGGCAGGATTCTTTTTTGTGAAAAAGAAAGATGGGTCTCTTCGCCCCTGTATAGACTACCGTGGTCTGAATAAGATCACCATCAAGAATAAATACCCTTTACCGTTAATTTCTGAATTATTTGATAGACTCCGTGGGGCTCGGATCTTCTCTAAGCTGGACTTGCGGGGGGCATATAATTTAATACGGATTCGTGAGGGTGACGAATGGAAGACAGCCTTTAATACCAGGGACGGCCACTATGAATACCTTGTGATGCCCTTCGGGCTCAGTAATGCCCCTGCTGTCTTCCAGGAGTTTGTCAATGACATTTTTCGAGATCTGCTCTATTCTTGTGTTGTTGTCTATTTGGATGATATTCTTATTTTTTCCAGAGACATCAGAACTCATCGCAGGCATGTGCAGATGGTCTTACAATGCTTACGAGAGAATCGTCTGTACGCTAAATTGGAAAAGTGTGTCTTTGAAAAGTCGTCCCTGCCCTTCCTGGGGTACATCATCTCGGATCATGGTCTCAAAATGGATCCTGGAAAGGTGGCAGCAGTGCTCGACTGGCCCCGTCCCTCCGGCCTGAAGGCAATACAAAGGTTCCTGGGTTTTGCCAATTATTATCGTCAATTCATCCGTAATTTTTCTACCCTGACAGCTCCCATTTCTGGCCTGACCAAGAAGGGTGCCAATCCCAAACTATGGTCCCCTGAAGCAGAGACCGCATTTTCCTCCCTCAAGCAAGCCTTTTCTTCAGCTCCAGTCCTTAGACGCCCAGAACCCAACAAACAGTTCTTCTTGGAGGTGGACGCATCCTCCGTGGGAGCCGGGGCCGTCCTGTCACAGAAGAGTGCCTCAGGTCGTATGTCTCCTTGTGGTTTTTTTTCTAAGTTATTTTCCGCTGCCGAAAAAAACTATTCTATTGGGGACAGGGAACTCCTAGCAATTAAGTTGGCTCTAGAGGAATGGAGATATCTTCTGGAAGGTTCTAGCCTACCGGTCATAATTTACACCGATCATAAGAACCTCACCTATTTGCAGACAGCTCAACGACTTAATCCTCGTCAGGCCCGTTGGTCTCTCTTCTTTGCCCGATTTAATTTTCAATTGCATTTCCGGTCCGCGGACAAAAATATCAAAGCGGATGCTCTCTCCAGGTCCTTTGAAACCACAGATTCAGAAGACGAACCCCAGTTTATCATTGAACCAACTAAAGTAGTCCCAGTGGCTCCAGTTAACCTGTCCAAGGTTCCCCCAGGTAAGATCTTTGTTCCGGAATCTAAACGAAGGAAGGTTTTACGGTGGGGGCATGCATCCAAGATTGCCGGCCATCCAGGTCAACGGGGGACCTTGAATCTCATCTCTAGACATCTATTGTAGACTTTGTGGCTTCCTGTACCTTGTGTGCCCAGAATAAGTCTCCCAGACTGAAACCTGCAGGTTTATTATTGCCTCTTCCGGTGCCTGAGGTCCCCTGGCAGCATATTGGTATGGACTTCATAACCGACTTACCTGTCTCTGAGGGCTGTACAGTCATTTGGGTTGTCGTTGACCGTTTTTCTAAGATGTCGCACTTTATTCCGCTTCCAGGTCTGCCATCTGCTCCTCGTCTTGCTGAGCTATTCATTTTACATATCTTCCGCCTTCATGGATTTCCCCTCCATATCGTCTCGGATAGAGGAGTACAATTCACCTCCCGGTTCTGGAGATCTTTATGTAAGTCTCTGAATGTCTCTTTGGACTTTTCTTCTGCCTATCATCCACAGTCTAACGGCCAGGTGGAACGCATGAACCAAATATTGGTCAGCTTCCTGCGACATTTCACCAATGCCCATCAAGATGACTGGGTGAGGCATCTTCCCTGGGCGGAATTTGCTCATAACAATAGAGTCAACCAAGCCACAGGTAAATCTCCATTTTTTGTGGTCTATGGACGACATCCAAGTGTTCCTCTTCCCGTGCGGCCTTCTTCTGGAGTTCCTGCGGCATATTCCTGTGTGGAGCAGCTGTTTCGGGTCTGGTCTGACACTAAAGTATCGCTTCGGAGAACAGCGGACCAGATGAAAAGGTCTGCGGATAAGAGGCGCAGACCTCCTCCTCAGTTTGCCATTGGAGACAAGGTATGGCTTTCTTCTAAGAATATCCGTCTCAGACTTCCCTCTTACAAACTGGCTCCGCGATTCTTGGGACCCTTTTCTGTGATCAAGAAAATTAATCCTGTTGCCTACAAGCTCAAACTACCTGCTACCTTGCGGATTCCCAACTCATTTCATGTTTCATTACTTAAGCCAGCTGTCTTTAACAGGTTTTGCAAAGGCACTTCACAGAACCCTCCTCCTGTCACTATGGATGATGAGTTTGAAGTTAAGGACATTCTAGACAGGAGGATTATCAGAGGTAAGACCTTCTATTTGGTGGACTGGAAGGGCTACGGGCCTGAAGAAAGGTCATAAGAATCTGCAGAGAATATTCATGCCCCTCTGTTGCTGAAGAAATTTCTCTCCAGGTCAGCCGTGTGGAGGAGGGGGCGTAAGAGGGGGGGTACTGTCAGTATGGGATCTGCGTCTCCACGGCAGGGTGGCAGATCGCTGTCTACACATTGCAACACTATGGGTCCCAGTACTGGCTTAACTTGTAGGAGACGCAGGTGCCCGCCAGCATACCGCCGCATCCGTCCTCTTTGCCAGGTGTCATCTGATGAGCTATAGCACGCGCGCGCGCACACCTCTCCCTTTCTTATAGGAGTAGGCAGCTGGTTCCTGATTACCATCCCCACCCGGAGGCGGGACTATTTTGTATTTAAGGCAGCTTCACTCATTATGAAGTGCCCAAGCGTGGTTGTTGTACCTCTTGACTCCTGCTGAAGCATTCCACTGTGTCTGTTTATTGGATTTCCTGGATTCTGACCTCCGCTTCATTTGACTACGCATCTGCCTGCTGTCTGTTTATTGGATCACCTGGATTATAGACCTCTGCGCTGCCTGACAACCAGACTGCTTATATCTGCACTGCCTGATTACGCATCTGTCCATCTCCTCCTGTAAGTCTGCCTGGATCCAGACCCTGCGCTGCCTATGAGACTGCTTATATCTGCATGCTATATTGCTCTGAACTTTGTGTTGCCTGTATCTGTCAAGTGACTTTTGAATACTGTCTGCCAGTAAAGACCATCTGTTCCTTTATTCTGCCTTTGTTGGACTCTGTTCACACTACTGCAGGTAGCTGCATTCAAGGTAACAGGTGCAGACACCAGGGTCCTGTCTCTGAGAGTCAGCAGTCAGCAATATTGGACTAATTCCAGTCCTCTATCAGCTGACACAGAGGATCCACATCCTCTGGTCGTAACATACATATTTATAAATTCAATGTATAAATTAATTCCAGCGAATGAGAAACAGTGCTCACACGAGCGCTAAGGTCCCTTGAAACAGCTGGTGGCCAGGGTGCCATGAATCAGATTCCAACTGATCTGAAATTGATGACCTATCTTGAGGAGAGATAAGTGAACCAGTTAAGATTTGCTTCATTTGAAGCTCACCAAATAAAATAAAAATTATGTTACAAATCAATTGCGAGTGAGAGAGAGATACAGAAATGTAAGGGGTAATCTTTTTCATTATGGAAAGCCCATGGTACACGTACGCAGTATTGTAAACCAGTTGATGACCCTACTTTGCCAAGTAGTGCGTGTGTGCAGTATTGTAGTCCAGGTAATGCGCCTAGCATGCCGAGTACATGTGTGCAGTATTATAGGCCAGGTGATGCCCCTCTGGGTTGCTGGAAAAATACTCAAATTAGCTTTCCTAAACCTATCTTACGCCAGCACATGTTAGACATTATAATTTGCATACACTTTACCCAGAAATCCAGAGGAGCATTGTCTAGCCTATTATAGCCTACAATATAAGTAGTTGTCACATGTATCTACTGATCTCCATAATGGAAATAGTACACACTCCCTAAGGCCTTGGGGCTATAAATGTTGTTTTCATCTCTTTATTTCTAATTAAGGGTTTTTGTCCTAAAAGAACTACTTACAGATGTTAGGCCGATTTAGCTAAGCATTGTTAAAAGTCAAGAAGGCATGTCTGAAAGTTTGCTAATTCTGGTTCTTCTAGAAAGAGAACTAGCTTACAGTGACTGCAGTACTCATCGATTCCTGGTCTTCCAACAAGCGCCATACAGCACTGTCCTGACTGCGTACAGCATCAGGATGTAGTGCAAGCACTATGACCTGTTGTTGTATGCAGTCAGGTCACATTGCAGCACAGGCCCAGATAAGGTCAGGGAGTGGTGGTGAGTGCATAAGAGACTGCCAGAATGGTAGGTTAATTTATTTTACCTCTAATAGGGGTGTGATATGATATGTGTGTCTGATTAGAGATCTGAGGTCAGATGAAGATTGGGGGTCTGTTCTGAGGTCTGATGAGAAATATATTTTTTTTATTTTCGTCCTCTAAAACCTAGATGCGTCTTATCATCAGGTGCATCTTATAAGATGGGAAATACAGTATATATATTATTCTGGAAATGCATTTTTTTCAAGTTTGTACTTTGTCACTGATTGTAAATTAAGTTTGCACAATAAATATTCAGATGTGCACCTATATACACACCGGTGATCAGACAAATACATTCTTACAACCTCATCTACATTTCTAATATTTGTGAACCATTGAATAGCAGATACAGTTTAGCACCACCCCAGATATAGAATTTTCCTATTTTTGTTACTTTTTACTTGATTTATGTATGCAGCTGTTTTCCATTTTGATTACGCCTTAGAGAAATCCAGCATGAAATACAGCAATGACTGCTATTTCACCTACTGTCACAACCACTTTTGTCTTCATTAGGTGGCTGAGCAGTTGTCACATATGGGATATTGCTTGTAAACACAACACTTTATAGCATGAATGTATTTTAACATCATTTAATGAAATCTGTAATGATGCGTGATGTATGCCTAGTTACAGGGCAATGTGTATAGGACATACAGAATAAAGAATTATACATCATCTTCAATACAAAACCCAAGCAGGTTAAAACAGATTTTTTTAAAAAAACACCAGCCTAGTTGTTGCACTACTTCCATCAATTACGCGGTGTTGCTTATATACTGTAGCTGCAACATGTTCTGTAGTCAGGTCTGCCATCGGGAATTTCAGGGCCCACCCTACACATGCCCATTCCCTCCCTGCACATCTCTACCTTCAGCATGCTGCCAGTACCTAGTCATAAATGAAAATGTATAAATACCTCTTACATTCAGTGATGTATTCTCTAAATTAAACATTCTCTTTCCTCATCATCTTCATTCGGACCCGACCGCCAAGATGTCTTTCAGCCATGTCTCATCTCTGCAGAGTTTGTTACACAGGCATTTTAAATTCTTCACTATTATATCATCCTCCACGCCTTCTTCTCAATACAAACTCACCATCCTGGTGCTCCAACGCTGTGTTCGTTGTGCTTCACAATGCCACCAAATGCTGTGCTGCAGAAAAAAAAGCTCCAATAGCAATAATGCCTAACATAGTGCCCGCTAAAAGACCTCCAGTAAAAATAATGCCCCAGTAGTTCCCCCAGTAATAAAAATACCCCTATCATGCCCCCAGTGATAATAAGGCCTCCTGTATAGCCTAAAGTAATAATAATGCCCCATAACACCTCCAGCAATAATGCCACTATAGTTCTTTTAGTAATAATAATGCCTTTTATCATGTTCCCACTGATAGTAGTATGGGTTGCATTAGAGAGCTCAATCACTTTAACAGGGTTGTCTGGTTTCATGATATTAATGACTAGAGTTGAGCGAACACCTGGATGTTCGGGTTCGAGAAGTTCGGCCGAACATCCCGGAAATGTTCGGGTTCGGGATCCGAACCCGATCCGAACTTCGTCCCGAACCCGAACCCCATTGAAGTCAATGGGGACCCGAACTTTTCGGCACTAAAAAGGCTGTAAAACAGCCCAGGAAAGAGCTAGAGGGCTGCAAAAGGCAGCAACATGTAGGTAAATCCCCTGCAAACAAATGTGGATAGGGAAATGAATTAAAATAAAAATTAAATAAATAAAAATTAACCAAAATCAATTGGAGAGAGGTCCCATAGCAGAGAATCTGGCTTCACGTCACCCACCACTGTAAGAGTCCATTTTCATAAATTTAGGCCCAGCACCCAGGCAGAGGAGAGAGGTCCCGTAACAGAGAATCTGGCTTCATGTCAGCAGAGAATTAGTCTGCATGTCATAGCAGAGAATGAGGCTTCACGTCAGCCACCACTGCAACAGTCCATTGGCATATATTTAGGCCCAGCACACACAGGCAGAGGAGAGAGGTCCCGTAACAGAGAATCTGTCTTCATGTCAGCAGAGAATCAGTCTGCATGTCATAGCAGAGAATGAGGCTTCACGTCAGCCACCACTGCAACAGTCCATTGGCATATATTTAGGCCCAGCACCCAGGCAGAGGAGGGAGGTCCCGTAACAGAGAATCTGGCTTCATGTCAGCAGAGAATCAGTCTGCATGTCATAGCAGAGAATGAGGCTTCACGTCAGCCACCACTGCAACAGTCCATTGGCATATATTTAGGCCCAGCACACACACAGGCAGAGGAGAGAGGTCCCGTAACAGAGAATCTGTCTTCATGTCAGCAGAGAATTAGTCTGCATGTCATAGCAGAGAATGAGGCTTCACGTCAGCCACCACTGCAACAGTCCATTGGCATATATTTAGGCCCAGCACACACAGGCAGAGGAGAGAGGTCCCGTAACAGAGAATCTGGCTTCATGTCAGCAGAGAATTAGTCTGCATGTCATAGCAGAGAATGAGGCTTCACGTCAGCCACCACTGCAACAGTCCATTGGCATATATTTAGGCCCAGCACACACAGGCAGAGGAGGGAGGTCCCGTAACAGAGAATCTGGCTTCATGTCAGCAGAGAATCAGTCTGCATGTCATAGCAGAGAATGAGGCTTCACGTCAGCCACCACTGCAACAGTCCATTGGCATATATTTAGGCCCAGCACACACACAGGCAGAGGAGAGAGGTCCCGTAACAGAGAATCTGTCTTCATGTCAGCAGAGAATTAGTCTGCATGTCATAGCAGAGAATGAGGCTTCACGTCAGCCACCACTGCAACAGTCCATTGGCATATATTTAGGCCCAGCACACACAGGCAGAGGAGAGAGGTCCCGTAACAGAGAATCTGGCTTCATGTCAGCAGAGAATCAGTCTGCATGTCATAGCAGAGAATGAGGCTTCACGTCAGCCACCACTGCAACAGTCCATTGGCATATATTTAGGCCCAGCACCCAGGCAGAGGAGAGGAGGTCCCGTAACAGAGAATCTGGCTTCATGTCAGCAGAGAATCAGTCTGCATGTCATAGCAGAGAATGAGGCTTCACGTCAGCCACCACTGCAACAGTCCATTGGCATATATTTAGGCCCAGCACACAGGCAGAGGAGAGAGGTCCCGTAACAGAGAATCTGGCTTCATGTCAGCAGAGAATTAGTCTGCATGTCATAGCAGAGAATGAGGCTTCACGTCAGCCACCACTGCAACAGTCCATTGGCATATATTTAGGCCCAGCACACAGGCAGAGGAGAGAGGTCCCATAACAGACAATCTGGCTTCATGTCAGCAGAGAATCATTCTGCATGTCATAGCAGAGAATCAGGCTTCACGTCAGCCCAACATTGCAACAGTCCATTGGCATATATTTAGGCCCAGCACCCAGGCAGAGGAGGGAGGTCCCGTAACAGA
The DNA here is from genome assembly GCF_014858855.1 of Bufo gargarizans. NCBI lineage: Eukaryota > Metazoa > Chordata > Amphibia > Anura > Bufonidae > Bufo > Bufo gargarizans. The sequence continues at coordinate 255,909,105 of NC_058082.1, read as the reverse complement.
GAATCTGGCTTCATGTCAGCAGAGAATCAGTCTGCATGTCATAGCAGAGAATGAGGCTTCACGTCAGCCACCACTGCAACAGTCCATTGGCATATATTTAGGCCCAGCACACAGGCAGAGGAGAGAGGTCCCGTAACAGAGAATCTGTCTTCATGTCAGCAGAGAATTAGTCTGCATGTCATAGCAGAGAATGAGGCTTCACGTCAGCCACCACTGCAACAGTCCATTGGCATATATTTAGGCCCAGCACACAGGCAGAGGAGAGAGGTCCCGTAACAGACAATCTGGCTTCATGTCAGCAGAGAATCATTCTGCATGTCATAGCAGAGAATCAGGCTTCACGTCACCCAACATTGGAACAGTCCATTGGCATATATTTAGGCCCCGGCACCCAGACACAGGAGAGGTTCATTCAACTTTGGGTAGCCTCGCAATATAATGGTAAAATGAAAATAAAAATAGGATTGAATGAGGAAGTGCCCTGGAGTCCAATAATATATGGTTAAGGGGAGGTAGTTAATGTCTAATCTGGACAAGGGACGGACAGATCCTGTGGGATCCATGCCTGGTTCATTTTTATGAACGTCAGCTTGTCCACATTGGCTGTAGACAGGCGGCTGCGTTTGTCTGTAATGACGCCCCCTGCCGTGCTGAATACACGTTCAGACAAAACGCTGGCCGCCGGGCAGGCCAGCACCTCCAAGGCATAAAAGGCTAGCTCTGGCCACGTGGACAATTTAGAGACCCAGAAGTTGAATGGGGCCGAACCATCAGTCAGTACGTGGAGGGGTGTGCACACGTACTGTTCCACCATGTTAGTGAAATGTTGCCTCCTGCTAACACGTTGCGTATCAGGTGGTGGTGCAGTTAGCTGTGGCGTGTTGACAAAAGTTTTCCACATCTCTGCCATGCTAACCCTGCCCTCAAAGGAGCTGGCATTGACACAGCTGCCTTGGCGACCTCTTGCTCCTCCTCTGCCTTGGCCTTGGGCTTCCACTTGTTCCCCTGTGACATTTGGGAATGCTCTCAGTAGCGCGTCTACCAACGTGCGCTTGTACTCGCGCATCTTCCTATCACGCTCCAGTGCAGGAAGTAAGGTGGGCACATTGTCTTTGTAGCGTGGATCCAGCAGGGTGGCAACCCAGTAGTCCGCACAGGTTAAAATGTGGGCAACTCTGCTGTCGTTGCGCAGGCACTGCAGCATGTAGTCGCTCATGTGTGCCAGGCTGCCCAGGGGTAAGGACAAGCTGTCCTCTGTGGGAGGCGTATCGTCATCGTCCTGCCTTTCCCCCCAGCCACGCACCAGTGATGGACCCGAGCTGCGTTGGGTGCCACCCCGCTGTGACCATGCTTCATCCTCATCCTCCTCCACCTCCTCCTCATCCTCGTCCTCCTCGTCCTCCAGTAGTGGGCCCTGTCTGGCCACATTTGTACCTGGCCTCTGCTGTTGCCAAAAACCTCCCTCTGAGTCACTTCGAAGAGACTGGCCTGAAAGTGCTAAAAATGACCCCTCTTCCTCCTCCTCCTCCTCCTCCTCCTGGGCCACCTCCTCTTGCATCATCGCCCTAAGTGTTTTCTCAAGGAGACATAGAAGTGGTATTGTAACGCTGATAACGGCGTCATCGCCACTGGCCATGTTGGTGGAGTACTCGAAACAGCGCAACAGGGCACACAGGTCTCGCATGGAGGCCCAGTCATTGGTGGTGAAGTGGTGCTGTTCTGTAGTGCGACTGACCCGTGCGTGCTGCAGCTGAAACTCCACTATGGCCTGCTGCTGCTCGCACAGTCTGTCCAGCATGTGCAAGGTGGAGTTCCACCTGGTGGGCACGTCGCATATGAGGCGGTGAGCGGGAAGGCCGAAGTTACGCTGTAGCGCAGACAGGCGAGCAGCAGCAGGATGTGAACGCCGGAAGCGCGAACAGACGGCCCGCACTTTATGCAGCAGCTCTGACATGTCGGGGTAGTTGTGAATGAACTTCTGCACCACCAAATTCAGCACATGCGCCAAGCAAGGGATGTGCGTCAAATTGGCTAGTCCCAGAGCTGCAACGAGATTTCGCCCATTATCGCACACCACCAGGCCGGGCTTGAGGCTCACCGGCAGCAACCACTCGTCGGTCTGTTGTTCTATACCCCGCCACAACTCCTGTGCGGTGTGGGGCCTGTCCCCCAAACATATGAGTTTCAGAATGGCCTGCTGACGTTTACCCCGGGCTGTGCTGAAGTTGGTGGTGAAGGTGTGTGGCTGACTGGATGAGCAGGTGGAAGAAGAGGAGGAGGAAGCCGAGAAGGAGGAGGTGGCAACAGGAGGCAAAGAATGTTGCCCTGCGATCCTTGGCGGCGGAAGGACGTGCGCCAAACAGCTCTCCGCCTGGGGCCCAGCTGCCACTACATTTACCCAGTGTGCAGTTAGGGAGATATAGCGTCCCTGGCCGTGCTTACTGGTCCACGTATCTGTGGTTAGGTGGACCTTGCCACAGATGGCGTTGCGCAGTGCACACTTGATTTTATCGGATACTTGGTTGTGCAGGGAAGGCACGGCTCTCTTGGAGAAGTAGTGGCGGCTGGGAACAACATACTGTGGGACAGCAAGCGACATGAGCTGTTTGAAGCTGTCTGTGTCCACCAGCCTAAATGACAGCATTTCATAGGCCAGTAGTTTAGAAATGCTGGCATTCAGGGCCAGGGATCGAGGGTGGCTAGGTGGGAATTTACGCTTTCTCTCAAATGTTTGTGAGATGGAGAGCTGAACGCTGCCGTGTGACATGGTTGAGACGCTTGGTGACGGAGGTGGTGGTGGTGGTGTTGGTGGTACATCCCCTGTTTGCTGGGCGGCAGGTGCCAACGTTCCTCCAGAGGCGGAGGAAGAGGCCGAGGCGGCAGCAGCAGAAGAGGCCGAGGCGGCAGCAGCAGAAGAGGTAGCAGGGGGAGCCTGAGTGACTTCCTTGGTTTTAAGGTGTTTACTCCACTGCAGTTCATGCTTTGCATGCAGGTGCCTGGTCATGCAGGTTGTGCTCAGGTTCAGAACGTTAATGCCTCGCTTAAGGCTCTGATGGCACAGCGTGCAAACCACTCGGGTCTTGTCGTCAGCACATTGTTTGAAGAAGTGCCATGCCAGGGAACTCCTTGAAGCTGCCTTTGGGGTGCTCGGTCCCAGATGGCGGCGGGCAGTAGCAGGCGGAGTCTCTTGGCGGCGGGTGTTCTGCTTTTGCCCACTGCTCCCTCTTTTGCTACGCTGTTGGCTCGGTCTCACCACTGCCTCTTCCTCCGAACTGTGAAAGTCAGTGGCACGACCTTCATTCCATGTGGGGTCTAGGACCTCATCATCCCCTGCATCGTCTTCCACCCAGTCTTGATCCCTGACCTCCTGTTCAGTCTGCACACTGCAGAAAGACGCAGCAGTTGGCACCTGTGTTTCGTCATCATCAGAGACATGCTGAGGTGGTATTCCCATGTCCTCATCATCAGGAAACATAAGTGGTTGTGCGTCAGTGCATTCTATATCTTTCACCGCTGGGGAAGGGCTAGGTGGATGCCCTTGGGAAACCCTGCCAGCGGAGTCTTCAAACAGCATAAGAGACTGCTGCATAACTTGAGGCTGAGACAGTTTCCCTGGTATGCATGGGGGTGATGTGACAGACTGATGGGGTTGGTTTTCAGGCGCCATCTGTGCGCTTTCTGCAGAAGACTGGGTGGGAGATAATGTGAACGTGCTGGATCCACTGTCGGCCACCCAATTGACTAATGCCTGTACCTGCTCAGGCCTTACCATCCTTAGAACGGCATTGGGCCCCACCATATATCGCTGTAAATTCTGGCGGCTACTGGGACCTGAGGTAGTTGGTACACTAGGACGTGTGGATGTGGCAGAACGGCCACGTCCTCTCCCAGCACCAGAGGGTCCACTAACACCACCACGACCATGTCCACGTCCGCGTCCCTTACTAGATGTTTTTCTCATTGTTATGGTTCACCACAACAACAAAAATATTATTTGGCCCAATGTATTGTATTCAAATTCAGCGGGATATAAATTTGAGGCCTAGTATTTAGGCGCTGGGTGACCGGTATGGATTTACTAACAGAATTAGACTTGGAAATGCACAGTAGCGTGTGTGTGAAGTTATTCTGAATGACCCTATGTGCAGCCTTGAATATTATATACCCTTTTAGGGATAGATTTCAAATAGCTCTGATATAGCAGAAACCACTAAATTATGAAATTGCTAAATTGGGAATTGTATTTCAACCCAGAACAAAAAATGTGCTTTGACGGACACTAAATAACTTTCCCAGCCACAACAGGACAGCGGTAACGAGAGATTTAGCGGGATATAAATTTGAGGCCTAGTATTTAGGCGCTGGGTGACCGGTATGGATTTAGTGACAGAATTAGACTTGGAAATGCACAGTAGCGTGTGTGTGAAGTTATTCTGAATGACCCTATGTGCACCTTGAATATTATATACCCTTTTAGGGATAGATTTCAAATAGCTCTGATATAGCAGGAACCACTAAATTATGAAATTGCTAAATTGGGAATTGTACTTCAACCCAGAACAAAAAATGTGCTTTGACGGACACTAAATAACTTTCCCAGCCACAACAGGACAGCGGTAACGAGAGATTTAGCGGGATATAAATTTGAGGCCTAGTATTTAGGCGCTGGGTGACCGGTATGGATTTAGCGACAGAATTAGACTTGGAAATGCACAGTAGCGTGTGTGTGAAGTTATTCTGAATGACCCTATGTGCACCTTGAATATTATATACCCTTTTAGGGATAGATTTCAAATAGCTCTGATATAGCAGAAACCACTAAATTATGAAATTGCTAAATTGGGAATTGTATTTCAACCCAGAACAAAAAATGTGCTTTGACGGACACTAAATAACTTTCCCAGCCACAACAGGACAGCGGTAACGAGAGATTTAGCGGGATATAAATTTGAGGCCTAGTATTTAGGCGCTGGGTGACCGGTATGGATTTAGTGACAGAATTAGACTTGGAAATGCACAGTAGCGTGTGTGTGAAGTTATTCTGAATGACCCTATGTGCACCTTGAATATTATATACCCTTTTAGGGATAGATTTCAAATAGCTCTGATATAGCAGGAACCACTAAATTATGAAATTGCTAAATTGGGAATTGTACTTCAACCCAGAACAAAAAATGTGCTTTGACGGACACTAAATAACTTTCCCAGCCACAACAGGACAGCGGTAACGAGAGATTTAGCGGGATATAAATTTGAGGCCTAGTATTTAGGCGCTGGGTGACCGGTATGGATTTAGTGACAGAATTAGACTTGGAAATGCACAGTAGCGTGTGTGTGAAGTTATTCTGAATGACCCTATGTGCACCTTGAATATTATATACCCTTTTAGGGATAGATTTCAAATAGCTCTGATATAGCAGAAACCACTAAATTATGAAATTGCTAAATTGGGAATTGTATTTCAACCCAGAACAAAAAATGTGCTTTGACGGACACTAAATAACTTTCCCAGCCACAACAGGACAGCGGTAACGAGAGATTTAGCGGGATATAAATTTGAGGCCTAGTATTTAGGCGCTGGGTGACCGGTATGGATTTAGTGACAGAATTAGACTTGGAAATGCACAGTAGCGTGTGTGTGAAGTTATTCTGAATGACCCTATGTGCACCTTGAATATTATATACCCTTTTAGGGATAGATTTCAAATAGCTCTGATATAGCAGGAACCACTAAATTATGAAATTGCTAAATTGGGAATTGTACTTCAACCCAGAACAAAAAATGTGCTTTGACGGACACTAAATAACTTTCCCAGCCACAACAGGACAGCGGTAACGAGAGATTTAGCGGGATATAAATTTGAGGCCTAGTATTTAGGCGCTGGGTGACCGGTATGGATTTAGTGACAGAATTAGACTTGGAAATGCACAGTAGCGTGTGTGTGAAGTTATTCTGAATGACCCTATGTGCACCTTGAATATTATATACCCTTTTAGGGATAGATTTCAAATAGCTCTGATATAGCAGGAACCACTAAATTATGAAATTGCTAAATTGGGAATTGTACTTCAACCCAGAACAAAAAATGTGCTTTGACGGACACTAAATAACTTTCCCAGCCACAACAGGACAGCGGTAACGAGAGATTTAGCGGGATATAAATTTGAGGCCTAGTATTTAGGCGCTGGGTGACCGGTATGGATTTAGTGACAGAATTAGACTTGGAAATGCACAGTAGCGTGTGTGTGAAGTTATTCTGAATGACCCTATGTGCACCTTGAATATTATATACCCTTTTAGGGATAGATTTCAAATAGCTCTGATATAGCAGAAACCACTAAATTATGAAATTGCTAAATTGGGAATTGTATTTCAACCCAGAACAAAAAATGTGCTTTGACGGACACTAAATAACTTTCCCAGCCACAACAGGACAGCGGTAACGAGAGATTTAGCGGGATATAAATTTGAGGCCTAGTATTTAGGCGCTGGGTGACCGGTATGGATTTAGTGACAGAATTAGACTTGGAAATGCACAGTAGCGTGTGTGTGAAGTTATTCTGAATGACCCTATGTGCACCTTGAATATTATATACCCTTTTAGGGATAGATTTCAAATAGCTCTGATATAGCAGGAACCACTAAATTATGAAATTGCTAAATTGGGAATTGTACTTCAACCCAGAACAAAAAATGTGCTTTGACAGACACTAAATAACTTTCCCAGCCACAACAGGACAGCGGTAACGAGAGATTTAGCGGGATATAAATTTGAGGCCTAGTATTTAGGCGCTGGGTGACCGGTATGGATTTAGCGACAGAATTAGACTGGGATATGGCCAAAAAATAACCACACTATTGCTGGTTAAATGCACTTGGTGACGGGCGCAGCTTGCCCCTGATGTAGTATATGGCCAAAAAATGAACAGACTATTGCTGGTTAAATGCACTTGGTGTCACAGCTTGACGAACCTCACTACTGAGGGTTAAATGCACTTGGTGACGGGCGCAGCTTGCCCCTGATGTAGTATATGGCCAAAAAATGAACAGACTATTGCTGGTTAAATGCACTTGGTGACGGGCGCAGCTTGCCCCTGATTTAGTATATGGCCAAAAAATGAACAGACTATTGCTGGTTAAATGCACTTGGTGTGATAGCTTGACCAACCACACTACTGAGGGTTAAATGCACTTGGTGACGGGCGCAGCTTGCCCCTGATGTAGTATATGGCCAAAAAATGAACAGACTATTGCTGGTTAAATGCACTTGGTGACGGGCGCAGCTTGCCCCTGATTTAGTATATGGCCAAAAAATGAACAGACTATTGCTGGTTAAATGCACTTGGTGTGATAGCTTGACCAACCACACTACTGAGGGTTAAATGCACTTGGTGACGGGCGCAGCTTGCCCCTGATGTAGTATATGGCCAAAAAATGAACAGACTATTGCTGGTTAAATGCACTTGGTGACGGGCGCAGCTTGCCCCTGATTTAGTATATGGCCAAAAAATGAACAGACTATTGCTGGTTAAATGCACTTGGTGTGATAGCTTGACCAACCACACTACTGAGGGTTAAATGCACTTGGTGACGGGCGCAGCTTGCCCCTGATGTAGTATATGGCCAAAAAATGAACAGACTATTGCTGGTTAAATGCACTTGGTGACGGGCGCAGCTTGCCCCTGATTTAGTATATGGCCAAAAAATGAACAGACTATTGCTGGTTAAATGCACTTGGTGTGATAGCTTGACCAACCACACTACTGAGGGTTAAATGCACTTGGTGACGGGCGCAGCTTGCCCCTGATGTAGTATATGGCCAAAAAATGAACAGACTATTGCTGGTTAAATGCACTTGGTGTCACAGCTTGACGAACCACACTACTGAGGGTTAAATGCACTTGGTGACGGGCGCAGCTTGCCCCTGATGTAGTATATGGCCAAAAAATAAACAGACTATTGCTGGTTAAATGCACTTGGTGTGACAGCTTCACCCTGATGTAGGCTTTAGCCAAAAAACAACCACACCATTGAGGGTTAAATGCACTTGGTGACAGGCGCAGCTTGCCCCTGATTTAGTATATGGCCAAAAAATGAACAGACTATTGCTGGTTAAATGCACTTGGTGTGACAGCTTCACCCTGATGTAGGCTTTAGCCAAAAAACAACCACACCATTGAGGGTTAAATGCACTTGGTCGCAGCTTGGATGCACTTGGTCGCAGCACCGCACAAGACACAAAATGGCCGCCGATCACCCCAGAAAAAAGTGACTGACAAACGGTCTGGGCAGCCTAAAAACAGTGAGTGAGCATTTGAATTTCAGCAGCTCAATGATGCACAGCTGCAGATCGATCGATTAATCAAGTGAAGTCCTTTGGAGGAGTTAATCTGCCTAATCTCGCCCTACTGTCGCATCCGCAACCTCTCCCTACGCTAATCAGAGCAGAGTGACGGGCGGCGCTATGTGACTCCAGCTTAAATAGAGGCTGGGTCACATGGTGCTCTGGCCAATCACAGCCATGCCAATAGTAGGCATGGCTGTGACGGCCTCTTGGGGCAAGTAGTATGACACTTGTTGATTGGCTGCTTTGCAGCCTTTCAAAAAGCGCCAAGAAAGCGTCACAAAAGTGCCAAGAAAGCGACGAACACCGAACCCGAACCCAGACTTTTACGAAAATGTCCGGGTTCGGGTCCGTGTCACGGACACCCCAAAATTCGGTACGAACCCGAACTATACAGTTCGAGTTCGCTCATCCCTATTAATGACCTATCCTCGGGTGAACAGCTGTTTAAAGGCCTTAGTGCTAGTACGAGAGCTGCATCCTCTTCAATGTTTACCCCTCTTTAACCAGCTCAGCTCCCCTAGCTTAAACCCCCTTAATGACCAGACCACTTTTTACAATTCTGCACCACACTACTTTCACGGTTTATTGCTCGGTCATACAACTTACCACCCAAATTAATTTTACCTCCTTTTCTTCTCACTAATAGAGCTTTCATTTGGTGGTATTTCATTGCTGCTGACATTTTTACTTTTTTAGATATTAATCAAAATTGACCAAAATCTTTGCAAAAAAAAAGAAATTTTTCACTTTCTGTTGTAAAATGTTTCAAATAAAACTACATTTCTACATAAATTTTTCTCTAAATTTATTGTTCTACATGTCTTTGATAAAAAAAAAATGCAATAAATGCATATTTATTGGTTTGGGTAAAAATTATAGCGTTTACAAACTATGGTGCAAAAATGTGAATTTATGCACTTTGACTTTCTGAGCACCTGTCATGTTTCCTGAGGTTCTACAATGCCCAGACAGTAGAAACACCCCACAAATGACCCCATTTCGGAAAGTAGACACCCTAAGGTATTCGCTGATGGGCATAGTGAGTTCATGGAAGTTTTTATTTTTTGTCACAAGTTAGCGGAAAATTATTTTTTATTAAATTTTTTTCTTACAAAGTCTCATATTCCACTAACTTCTGACAAAAAATAAAATTTTACATGAACTCACCATACCCCTCGCGGAATACCTTGGGGTGTCTTCTTTCCAAAATGGGGTCACTTGTGGGGTATTTATACTGCCCTGGTATTTTAGGGGATCTAAAGCGTGAGAAGAAGTTTGGAATCCAAATGCGTAAAAAATGCCCTGTGAAATTCTAAAGGTGCTCTTTAGAATTTGGGCCCGTTTGCGCACCTAGGCTGCAAAAAAGTGTCACACATGTGGTATCACCGTAGTCAGAAGAAGTAGGGCAATGTGCTTTGGGGTGTATTTTTACATATACCCATGCTGGGTGAGATAAATATCTCTGTAAAAGACAACTTTTCCCTTTTTTTTTAATACAAAGTTGTCATTTTACAGAGATATTTATCTCACCCAGCATGGGTATATGTAAAAATACACCCCAAAACACATTGCCCTACTTCTCCTGAGTACGGCGATACCACATGTGTGACACTTTTTTGCAGCCTAGGTGCACAAAGGGACCCAAATTCCAATGAGTATCTTTTAGGAGGGCATTTTTAGGCATTTGGATTCCAGACTTCTTCTCACGCTTTAGGGCCCCTAAAATGCCAGGGCAGTATAAATACACCACATGTGACTAGTGTTGAGCGCGAATATTCGAATTGTGAATTTTTTTCTCGAATATCGCAATTTCGAGATTTCGCGAATATTTAGAATATCGTTCTATATATTCGCGAATTAGAATATTCGTTTGTTTTAATTTTTATTATTATATTTTTTTCTTTCCCACTTCTCTAAAGTTGTTCTTACCTGTCCTTTGGATTCCTGGCTTCCTGGCTGCTCCAGTCAGTGGTGTTTTCAACTTACTGCTATATTCCATATTAGCTAAATTACAATCTAATCTATATGTGTATTTTACGAAATTTCGCAAATTGCGATGCGAATAATATAACACGAAATAATCGCATGAAGATTTCAATTTAGCACTGCTATATTCCATATTCTAGCCTAATATGGAATATAGCTGGGCTAAGTTAGCACTGCTATATTCCATACTAGGCTAGAATATGGAATATAGCAGTGCTAAGTTGAAATCTTCATGCGATTATTTCGTGTTATATTACTCGCATCGCAATTTCGACTTTTGCAAATGTTCTTAATATTGCTCTAACTTCGTCTTTTAGAATATTACGAATATTCTAAAAGACGAAGTTAGAGCAATATTACGAAATTTCGTAAAATACACATATAGATTGTAATTTAGCTAATATAGTGCTATAATCCCTTTTTTTGCCTCTAAATTTTTTTTGCCTCTTCTGAACTTAAGTTTTGTAAAATATGTACACTGTTAAAAAATATTACTATAGCAGTATATTAGCTTAAATACAATCTATGTGTATTTTACGAAATTTCGTAATATTGCTCTAACTTCGTCTTTTAGAAATTTCGTAATATTGCTCTAACTTCGTCTTTTAGAATATTCGTAATATTCTAAAAGACGAAGTTAGAGCAATATTAAGAACATTTGCAAAAGCCGAAATTGCGATGCGAGTAATATAATACGAAATAATCGCATGAAGATTTCAACTTAGCACTGCTATATTCCATATTCTAGCCTAGTATGGAATATAGCAGTGCTAACTTAGCACAGCTATATTCCATATTAGGCTAGAATATGGAATATAGCAGTGCTAAGTTGAAATCTTCATGCGATTATTTCGTATTATATTATTCGCATCGCAATTTCGGCTTTTGCAAATGTTCTTAATATTGCTCTAACTTCGTCTTTTAGAATATTACGAATATTCTAAAAGACGAAGTTAGAGCAATATTACGAAATTTCGTAAAATACACATAGATTGTATTTAAGCTAATATACTGCTATAGTAATATTTTTTAATAGTGTACTTATTTTACAAAACTTAAGTTCAGAAGAGGCAAAAAAAATTTAGAGGCAAAAAAAGGGATTATAGCACTATATTAGCTAAATTACAATCTATATGTGTATTTTACGAAATTTCGTAATATTGCTCTAACTTCGTCTTTTAGAATATTCGTAATATTCTAAGAGACGAAGTTAGAGCAAATCACGAAATTTCGTAAAATACACATATTAGCCTAGCCATAGTCAATTAGCATAGGAACGTTGCCTTATACTATCAAGATAAATAATCGCAATACGCGAAAAAAAAAAATTCGGATATTATTCGCGATAATTGGAATAATTACGAATATTCGATTTCGACGAATATAACACGAATATTCATTCGAATATTCGCGAAATATCGCGAAATCGAATATGGCACCTCCCGCTCATCACTACATGTGACCCCATTTTGGAAAGAAGACACTCCAAGGTATTCCGGTCACTTATGGGGTATTTATACTGCCCTGGCATTATAGGGGCCCTAAAGCGTGAGAAGAAGTCTGGAATATAAATGTCCAAAAATTTTTACGCATTTGGATTCCGTGAGGGGTATGGTAAGTTCATGTATTTTATTTTTTTGTCACAAGTTAGTGGAATATGAGACTTTGTAAGAAAAAAATCTTTAAAAAAATCCGCTAACTTGTGCCAAAAATAAATAATCTTCTATGAACTCGCCATGCCCCTCAAAAGTGATCTTTATAGCGCAGCAGCGATTTTACAGTGTTTTTGCAGTGATCAGAAAAAAAATTATGTCACTGCGGTGGGGCGGACTGAACGCAAGTGTGCGAACAAAAGATCAGGCCTGATCGGGCGAACACTTCGTTTTTTGTAGAGCCTATAGAACATGTCCTATTCTTGTCCGCAATTGCGGACAAGAAAGGGCATTTTCTATATAGTTCTGGCAATGGCAGATCCGCAAAACACATAAGGACATCTGAATGGAGCCTTACAGGGGGGTGATCAATGACAAGGGGGTGATAAGGGGTTAATAAGTGACAGGGGGGGTGTAGTATAGTGTAGTGTGGTGCTTGGTGCTTATTACAGAGCTGCCTGTGTCCTCTGGTGGTCGATCCAAGCAAAAGGGACCACCAGAGGACCAGGTAGCACGTATATCAGACGCTGTTAACAAAACAGCGTCTGATATACCTTTCAAGGGTTAAAAAAAAATCGCATCTACAGCCTGCCAGCGAATGATCGCCACTGGCAGGCTGTAGATCAACTAGTTAACCTTCGGATCCTGTAAAAGAGCGCCAGAGCGTCAAAGAGGAATAACCCGGCCGCCCGCAGGAGGCAATCCTGCGTTAGGCAGTCGGGTAGTGGTTAATGTTTACATTATAACAGTGGTGAATGGTGATTACAGCTTCCTCTCCCATTCATTGGAATTAATTTATAAAATTAATTTATAAATATGTACACAAGGGACTTAGTATATGTTTTGATCAAAATGTGCAAGCCCAGTAGTAATAATTTCATTTAACCCCTTAAGGACACAGGGCGTACCGGTACGCCCTATTTCCCGAGTCCTTAAGGACCAAGGGCGTACCGGTACGTCCTGACTTAAAATCGGCATTCCGGCGCCGCGGGGGTTAATCGGAACGGGATTTCGGCTGAAATCATTCAGCCGGCATCCCGTAACAACGCAGGGGGGGGTCATTTGACCCCCCCGTATCGGCGATCGCAGAAAACCGCAGGTCAATTCAGACCTGCGGTTTTCTGCGTTTCCGGTCCATTCGGGTGTCCGGTGACCCGATGAACCGGAAAAAGACTGCGATCGGTGGCGTAATTATACACCACCAATCGCAGTCCGAGGATTTGAGGAGGCGGTGCTGGCCCTGGTGCTGAACACTGCTGTCCAGGGTGCTGATTGGTGCAGGGGAGAGAGGCGCGAGATTCAAACTTCCTGCGCTCCTCTCTCCCCTCCTCTTCCTGTTCTGCACGAGCACCCGGCAGCATCGTCCAGCACCAGCTCCTGTGTCCCCCTAATCGCCATCCATCACCCTCCTGCACCCATCGCCACCCAGGTAGGTTAGGGTCAGTGAGGGAGAGGCATCGTTAGGCAGGGAAAGAAGGGAAAAGTTAGTTAGGAAAAAAAAAACAAAAAAAAAAACTTAACTTTTACACAAAACTTTTTTTGATCCATCTATCAGACCCCAGACCCCCCCCTGCCACTTGCCCCCCCCTACCAGCCCCCCACCACCACCAGCCCCCCCACCCCCTCCACCCATCCCCCCACCACTCCCCCCAACCCCCCCCCCCCACCACCACCACTAGCCCCCTCACCACCACTTTTTTTTCTGCGTTCGCTGACTGGTCGGCACTTTTTAGCGTCCGTCCACTGTTAGCGCATCGCCTGCCCCACCGCTGATCAGCGTTGTACCGCTAATCAGCAACTTTTTTTTTTCCTAACACTTGCCCTTTTTTCCTTTTTTTAGTACGCGAACACCCGTTGCCCCCACACACACGCACATATAATAAAGTTTTACACACACGCACACCTACACGCACACACACCCATGGCCCGCCGGGTGTTCTCGGCCGAGGAGGCATATGCCCAGATTGCCTCCGACTCCGAGAGCCCCAGTGAGGATGAGGATGACCCCACATTCCTCTTATCATCAGCATCCTCCTCATCATCATCGGATGACGATGAGCCACCAAGGCGGCGGAGACGCCGCCAGGCGGAGCCAGGGGCCGCACATGCTAGGGATCCTGTGGCCCACCCTAGTACGAGCCGCCCTGGGGTTCGTACTGGTTTCCCGGCCCACCAAATAAGTTCACCGGAGACCCCTGCCGATGAACTTAGCTGGTGTCCCCCAGTGGACTTTGAGCCTGAGATTCCGGATTTCGCTGGCAATCCTGGAATCCAGATTCCCACAGTGGGGTTTACTGAAATTGACTATTTTAGTTTTTTTTTCAGTAACCCACTGGTGAATTTGATGGTGGAGCAGACGAATCTGTACGCCCAACAGTTCGTCGCTCAAAACCCAGGCTCAGTTTTGGCTAGACCCGGTGGCTGGACGCCGGTCAGTGCAGCCGAAATGAGGACATTTTGGGGCCTCGTGCTGCATATGGGTCTAGTCCAAAAACCCAGTGTCAGGCAATACTGGAGTGGGGACGTCCTGTACCAGACCCCACTGTACAGTATGGTCATGACACGCTCCCGGTTTGAGGCCATCCGGAAATGTCTGCATTATTCCGATAATGCAGCATGTCCACCCCGAGGTGATCCTGCCTATGACCGGCTGTATAAGATACGGCCTGTCATCGATCACTTTGGGGCCACATTTCAGCAGGCCTACGTACCTGGAAGGGAGGTCGCGGTTGATGAGTCGCTCATTGCGTTCAAGGGGAGACTCAGTTTCCGCCAATATATTCCCACAAAGCGAGCGAGGTATGGCGTGAAGCTATACAAAATTTGTGAGAGTACCTCAGGGTACACTTACAAATTTCGTGTGTACGAGGGGCGAGATTCCCGTATTCAACCCCCAGAATGTCCCCCCACTCTGGGTGTTAGCGGGAAACTCGTGTGGGACCTTATGTACCCACTGCTGGATAATGGTTACCACTTGTACGTGGATAACTTTTATACCAGCATTCCCTTGTTCAGGTCCCTTGCCGCCAGATCTACGTTCGCTTGTGGGACCGTGCGGAAAAATCAGCGCGGCCTCCCTGCCTACCCCCTCCAGGTACCTATCCCCAGGGGTGAGACCCGTGCACTTACCAGTGGAAACCTGTTGCTGGTCAGGTATAAGGACAAGAGGGATGTCCTTATGCTGTCCACAATCCACGGTAACGGCACCACCCCAGTCCCTGTGCGAGGTACCGCGGCAACGGTCCTCAAGCCCGATTGTATCGTCGACTACAATCGGTATATGGGAGGAGTTGATCTCTCGGATCAAGTCCTCACGCCATATAACGCCATGCGCAAAACCCGGGCATGGTACAAAAAAGTTGCGGTCTACTTGGTGCAGGTTGCCATGTACAACTCTTTTGTACTATCCCGAAGCGCTGGCAGCACAGGGACATTCCTCCAATTCTATGAGGCAGTCCTCAAGGACCTGATCTTTTCGGACCGGGAAAGAGCAGGCCGGAGTACCTCGGGAACTGGAGGCGCCCGGATCGTCCCTGGCCAACACTTTCCAGGTGTGGTCCCCCATACTGGAAAGAAGGGACGAACCCAAAAAAAGTGCAGAGTGTGTCGCAGGAGGGGGATACGGAAGGACACCACCACTCAGTGCGACACGTGCCCCGATCATCCGGGCCTCTGCGTTATCGATTGCTTCAGGGAGTATCACACTTCCATGGAGTACTAAATTTTTATAATCCCCAACAGTTCACTAGAGAACATAAAACACTATGGCTCTCAGACTTTGGAGACACGAAAACTATTTTTCTTTCCCCCAAAAATATTAGTTTTAGTGCAGGCATCCTCAAACTGCGGCCCTCCAGATGTTGTAAAACTATAACTCCCAGCATGCCCAGACAACCTACAGCCATCAGCAGGGCATGGTGGGAATTGTAGTTTTACAACATCTGGAGGGCCGCAGTTTTAGGATGCCTGCTTAGTGTCTCCAAAGTCTGAGAGCCATACATATTGGGCATCGTCGCGTGCGTAAAAGTCGTCGCTATAAAAATAACTTTTGACCAAACGCCTCGGATGAACGGTGTTAAAAATATAAAATAAAAACGGTGCCAAAACACCTATTTTTGGGCAAAATTTCAATTTAAATCCATTTTGCCGGTAATAAAGCAAGGGTTAACAGCCAAACAAAACTAAATATTTATTGCCCCGATTCTGTCGTTTGCAGAAACACCCCATATGTGGTCGTAAATGGCTATATAGCCGCACGGCAGGGCATAGAACGAAGGGAACGCCATACGGTTTCTGGAAGGCAGATTTTGATGGACAGTTTTTTTTTTGACACCATGTCCCATTAGAAGCCCCCCCTGATGTAGCCCAGACTAGAAACTCCAAAAAAGTGACCCCATCTAAGAAACTACACCCCTCAAGGTATTCAAAAGTTACTTTACAAACTATGTTAACCCTTTAGGTGTTCCACAAAACTAAATAGCGAATGTAGAAACAATTTTAGATTTTAATTTTTTTGTTACATTGCCTCAAAAAAGAGTAATATAGAGCAACCAAATATCAAATTTACCCCAAAAATAGTCCCAAAACAACAACCACCTTATCCCGTAGTTTCCTAGATGGGGTCACTTTTATGGAGTTTCTACTCTAGGGGTGCATCAGGGGGCTTGAAAGGGTACATGGTGTAAATAAACCAGTCCAGCAAAATCTGCCTTCCAAAAACCATATGGCGTTCCCCTTCTTCTATGTCCTGCCGTTTAGCCAAATAGTAGTTTACCACCACATATGGGGTGTTTCTGCTAACTACAGAATCAGGGCAACCCATTTTGAGTGTTGTTTGGCAGTTAACCCTTGTTTTACTCCTAGAAAAAATTGATTATATTGGAAAATTTTCAAAAAAATTGAAATTTCATAATTGTTTCTCCATCTGCCATTAACTCTTGTGGAACACCTAAAGGGTTAACAAAGTTTGTAAACCCAGTTTTGAATACCTTGAGGGGTGTACTTTCTTAGATGGAGTCACTTTTTTGAAATTTCTATTCTAGGGGTGCAACAGGGGGCTTCAAATGGGACATGGTATAAACAAAACCAGTCCTGCAAAATCTGCCTTCCAAAACCCATATGGTGTTCCCCTCCTTCTATGTGCTACCGTTCGGCCAAACAGTAGTTTACGACCACATATGGGGTGTTTTTGCAAACTACAGAATCAGGGCAACCCATTTTGAGTGTTGTTTGGCAGTTAACCCATGTTTTACTCCTAGAAAAAATTGATTATAATGGAAAATTTTCCAAAAAATTGAAATTTCATAATTGTTTCTCCATCTGCCATTAACTCTTGTGGAACACCTAAAGGGTTAACAAAGTTTGTAAACCCAGTTTTGAATACCTTGAGGGGTGTACTTTCTTAGATGGAGTCACTTTTTTGAAATTTCTATTCTAGGGGTGCAACAGGGGGCTTCAAATGGGACATGGTATAAACAAAACCAGTCCTGCAAAATCTGCCTTCCAAAACCCATATGGTGTTCCCCTCCTTCTATGTGCTACCGTTCGGCCAAACAGTAGTTTACGACCACATATGGGGTGTTTTTGCAAACTACAGAATCAGGGCAACCCATTTTGAGTGTTGTTTGGCAGTTAACCCTTGTTTTACTCCTAGAAAAAATTTATTATATTGGAAAATTTTCCAAAAAATTGAAATTTCATAATTGTTTCTCCATCTGCCATTAACTCTTGTGGAACACCTAAAGGGTTAACAAAGTTTGTAAACCCAGTTTTGAATACCTTGAGGGGTGTACTTTCTTAGATGGAGTCACTTTTTTGAAATTTCTATTCTAGGGGTGCAACAGGGGGCTTCAAATGGGACATGGTATAAACAAAACCAGTCCTGCAAAATCTGCCTTCCAAAACCCATATGGTGTTCCCCTCCTTCTATGTGCTACCGTTCGGCCAAACAGTAGTTTACGACCACATATGGGGTGTTTTTGCAAACTACAGAATCAGGGCAACCCATTTTGAGTGTTGTTTGGCAGTTAACCCTTGTTTTACTCCTAGAAAAAATTGATTATATTGGAAAATTTTCCAAAAAATTGAAATTTCATAATTGTTTCTCCATCTGCCATTAACTCTTGTGGAACACCTAAAGGGTTAACAAAGTTTGTAAACCCAGTTTTGAATACCTTGAGGGGTGTACTTTCTTAGATGGAGTCACTTTTTTGAAATTTCTATTCTAGGGGTGCAACAGGGGGCTTCAAATGGGACATGGTATAAACAAAACCAGTCCTGCAAAATCTGCCTTCCAAAACCCATATGGTGTTCCCCTCCTTCTATGTGCTACCGTTCGGCCAAACAGTAGTTTACGACCACATATGGGGTGTTTTTGCAAACTACAGAATCAGGGCAACCCATTTTGAGTGTTGTTTGGCAGTTAACCCTTATTTTACTCCTGGAAAAAATTTATTATATTGGAAAATTTTCCAAAAAATAGAAATTTCAAAATTGTTTCTCCATCTGCCATTAACTCTTGTGGAACACCTAAAGGGTTAATAAAGTTTGAAAAAACAGTTTTGAATACCTTGAGGGGTGTAGTTTCTAGAATGGGGTCATTTTTGGGAGGTTTCTATTATCTAAGCCTCACAATATGACTTCAAACCTGAACTGGTCCATAAAAAGTGGGATTTTGAAGATTTCTCAAAAATTTCAAAATTTGCTTCTAAACTTCTAAGCCTTGTAACATCCCCAAAAAATAAAATATCATTCCCAAAATGCTACAAACATGAAGTAGACATATGGGGAATGTAAAGTCATCACAATTTTTGGGGGTATTACTATGTATTACAGAAGTAGAGAAACTGAAACTTTGAAATTTGCTAATTTTTCAAAATTTTTGGTAAAAAATGTATTTTTTTATGCAAAAAAAATAACTTTTTTGACCCAATTTTAGCAGTGTCATGAAGTACAATATGTGACGAAAAAACAATCTCAGAACGGCCTGGGTAAGTCAAAGCGTTTGAAAGTTATGAGCACTTAAAGTGACACTGGTCAGATTTGCAAAAAATGGCCCGGTCCTTAAGGTGAAAATGAGCCCGGTCCTTAAGGGGTTAAGTGCCCTCAAAAATAATAAAAAAAAACATAGTCCCCCCTATAATAATAATGTCCCCTATAGTGCCTCCTCTAATAATAATGCCCACTGTAGTGGTTCTGCAATTAATCATGCTCCCTATTGAGCACCCAGTTTTAATAGTGTTCACAGTATTAAACATTTCCTCATAGTTCCCCCAATAATATCCCCTATAGTGCCCGTAATAGTAAACATGTCCCTATAGTGACCCCAGTAATGCCCTATACTGTTCTCAGTAAAGCACATGTAAAAAATAAATAAAAAATCTAATAATTACCCTCATTTAACTGCAATTGGTTAACACATGATTTTAGATTGTGGGATATTGAATTTATTGGCAGTGGTAGAACTAATGGAATTATAGTCCTGAAGCAGCCTGTGAGGGCCAACTCGCGCCAACTTTTTTCTATATCAGGGTATCTATATACACTGGATGTAGGTCCTCAGTAGCTGATGACTTCAGTGGGACCAGACTATTTAATGTGTCCATTCTGGAAAGAGGGACGTCCAGTCAGTTCAGTCGAGTTTGCATAGGTATGGGGACATCGGGAGGATTAACGGGATTGTTCTGCCTAAAGCTATTTATAGTGTATGGTACGTGCACCTTTAGTACCTGCATACATTTCTGCCTGATAGAAGGAAAAAAGCATCGACATATAACATTTCTATCTCATGGCTGCAGAAAGCAGCGGTAGCAGCAATCAGAGCTGTGTTCATTGTGTGTAGCTGTAGCAGATAAGTGTTATTGATCAGGACAAGGGAGGAAAGTCTGGTGTTTACATATATATATATATATATATATATATTTATATATACACTGTATATATACAGTTGTGTTCACAATAATAGCAGTCAGACATCACTAACCTTATCAATCACTGTTTTTGGTAAAAATTTTATTTCTACATGGCAAATAATTTACTAGCAGGTGTAGTAGAGTAATAGAGACCCAACAGTCATGACATGCATGCTGCTGATTCTCTGTAATTAAATCACTAATTGAAAGGGGCATGTTCAAAATAATAGCAGTTTGGAGTTCAATGAGTGAAATCATTCATTCTTTAAAAAACAGGAGACAATTAATGCCCTTATTTAAGGAAGGAAGGCAGCAAATTTTGTACATGCTGGTTACAGTGCATTTCTCTCTGAAATTCTGAGGAAAATTGTCAGTTCCAGACATTGTTCAGAAGAACGGTGTACCTTGATTAAAAAGTTGATTGGAGAAGTGAAAACATATAAAGAAGTGCAGAAAATGATAGGGTACTCAGCTAAAATGATCACAAATGCTTTAAATGGCAACCAAAACCTGAAAGACGTGGAAGAAAGCGAAAAACTACAATTAGAATGGATAGAAGAATAGTCAAAATGGCAAGGATTCAGAGCCAACAAGCAGCACCAGGAAGATCAAAGAAGGTCTAACGTTACCTGTGAGTACTGTTACAATTAGAAGACGCCTATGTGAAGACAAGCTATCTGCAAGAAGCCCCCGCAAAGTCCCACTGTTGAAAAAAAGACATGTGCTGAAGAGGTTACAATTTGCCAAAGAGCACATTGACTGGCCTAAAGAGACATTTTGTGGACTGATGAAAGTAAGATTGTTCTTTTTGGGTCTAGTGGCCGGAGACAGTTTTTCAGACGACCCCCAAACACTAAATTCAAGTCACAGTACACTGTGAAGACAGTGAAGCATGGTGGCGCAAGCATCATGATATGGGGATGTTTCTCATACTAAGGTGTTGGGACTATTTATCGCATACCAGGGATCATGGATCAGTTTGAATACATCAGAATACTTGAAGAGGTCATGCTGCCTTATGCTGAAGAGGAAATGCCCTTGAAATGGGTGTCCAACAAGACAATGACCCCAAACACACCAGTAAAAGTGCAACATCTTGGTTCCAGACCAACAAGATTGACGTTATGGAGTGGTCAGCGCAATCCCAGAATCTTAATCCATTAAAAAAAACTTGTGGGTGACATAAAAAATGCAGTTTCTGAGGCAAAACCAAGAAATAGAGAAGAACTGTGAAATGTAGTTCAATCATCCTGGGCTGGAATACCTGTTCACAGGTGCCAGAAGTTGGTTGACTCAATCATATGTACAGCAGTTCTCAGAAACAGTGGTTATATAACTAAATATTAGTTAAGTGATTTAAAGGAAAGCAAAAATCTTCAACAGTTTGTAAAGAAATATACAAATACTGCTATTTTTTTAACATATTTTTCTTCATGTTTTGATATGCAATATAATGTGTAGTGTTCCCAATGCATTTGTGTGTAAAGCTATTAGAAGGATTTTGAGCTTTATTCACTTTTTTTAAACACACTGCTATTATTTTGAACACAACTGTATATACAGTGGATATAAAAAAACACCCCTGTTAAAATGTCAGGTTTCAGTGATGTAAAAAAAAATGAGACAAAGCTAAATCATTTCAGAACTTTTTCCACCTTTAATGTGACCTATAAACTGTACAACTCAATTGAAAAACAAACAAATCTTTTAGGTAGAGGTAAGAAAAAATATAAAAATAAAATAATATGGTTGCTTAAGTGTGCACACCCTTATACTAATACTTTGTTGAAGCACCTTTTGATTTTATTACAGCACTCAGTCTTCTTGGGTATGAGTCTATCAGCATGGCACATTTTGACTTGGCAAGATTTGCCCACACTTCTTTGCAAAAACACTCCAAATCTGTCAGATTGCGAGGGCATCTCCTGTGCACAGCCCTCTTCAGATCACCCCACAGATTTTTAATCGGATTCAGGTCTGGGCTCTGTCTGGGCCATTCCAAAACTTTAATCTTCTTCTGGTGAAGCCATTCCTTTGTTGATTTGGATGTATGCTTTGGGTCGTTGTCATGCTGAAAGATGAAGTTCCTCTTCATGTTCAGCTTTCTAGCAGAAGCCTGAAGGTTTTGTGCCAATATTGACTGGTATTTGGAACTGTTCATAATTCCATCTAGCTTAACAAAGGCCCCAGTTCCAGCTGAAGAAAAACAGCCCCAAAGCATGATGCTACCACCACCATGTTTCACTGTGGGTATGGTGTTCTTTTGGTCATGTGCAGTGTTGTTTTTGCGCCAAACATATCTTTTTAAATTATGGCCAAAAAGTTCAACCTTGGTTTCATCAGACCATAACACCTTTTCCCACATGCTTTTGGGAGACTTCAGATGTGTTTTTGCAAAATGTAGCCTGGCTTGGATGTTTTTTCTTCGTAAGAAAAGGCTTTCATCTTGCCACTCTACCCCATAGCCCAGACATATGAAGAATACAGGAGATTGTTGTCACATGTACTACACAGCCAGTACTTGCCAGATATTCCTGCAGCTCCTTTAATGTTGCTATAGGCCTCTTGGTAGCCTCCCAAACCAGTTTTCTCCTCATCTTTTCATCAATTTTGGAGGGACGTCCAGTTCTTGGTAATGTCACTGTTGTGCCAAATTTTCTTCACTTGATGATGACTGTCTTCACTGTGTTCCATGGTATATCTAATGCCTTGGAAATTCTTTTGCACCCTTCTCCTGACTGATACCTTTTAACAATGAGATCCCTCTGATGTTTTGGAAGCTCTCTGTGGACCATGGCTTTTGCTGCATGATGCGACTTAGAAAATTATAGGAAAGACCAACTAGAGCAGCTAAACTATATCTGGGGTTAATCAGAGGCACTTTAAATGATGGCAGGTGTATAGAGATGGCCTTGCGGTTCACCCAGCGGTCGTTTCGTGGCGAACTTTGCTCGTTCGCGGCTCGCCGAACATGCTAACATATGGCGATATTCACGCCCACCATATTCTTTTACATTGTGAAGAACGTTGACCGATGTCACATCCATCAGGTGGTACAGGACAGCCATTTGAGACGTTTAAGCACATGGACATAACCTCTACCTTATAAATAAACCTGATCTGGCCGCCATTTTACATTCAGTCTTTTGCCAGTGTAGGGAGAGGTTGCTGTGTGGAGCAGGGACAGGCTGTTAGGGACACCAAACGCTAGCTAATAGGGCCACAAAAGTCCTTTTAAGGAATGGTATAGGTGTGCTATCGATAGGTGTGATACACACAGGGGTGTGATATACTTATAATATACTTTTATAATGAGTCAAAAACACATAGATCTATATAGTGATCACCTGGAAGTCAGGGGCTTAGGGGCTTAGGGGCTAGGGGCTTACTAGGGTCATTTTTATATAGGGTAAGGTTCCGTGGACGGGGACACTCTTATCAGGGTGGGTGCTCTGTGTTTAGGCTATCAGGGCCAGAATAGAACCCCCTGTAGGGCAATATCAGGGACAGTTCTTTGCCCACCCTGTCCTTCAATACCACATCATCATCTAGCCCAGGGATGGATGCTTTTTGCTTTCCCTCCTGGATTCATCGATGTGCCCTGGAACCCCCCGGATTTTGGTAGGACATATAGTTTCAGATTTGGCTAGTCCGATCACCTGATTTAGTGCCGCCGTGCACTTGTTATTGCCTACCACATCTATGCTTTTTGCTTAACTTTAATAATTTGATTTATTTTCATTTTGAGGGATATCTTTTAATAGTAACATTATTAAAGGTTACATTTTATCTTTATGTATATTGTAATGGATTGCCTTCCTTGTACAATGTTATAATATACTTTCTAACATAGAAAGTATATTATAGTGCATTTGTATTGTGCATCAGTTGTGTGCGGTTCTGCTGCGATACTGCAGGTATATAGAGGGACAAGGGTTATTGGAAAAAATTATTTTTACTTGTGTGATACACCAGTTGCCCCCCAAAAAAAGTGACTGAAGCTGGGGTGGTATATACCAATAATATACTTTCCATATAGTGCATTTAGGTAGCGCAACAGTGTACATTTAAGAGAATTTCCCTTTAAGATGCATAAAAATGTCCCCTGATTAAGACAAATTTTTTGTTGGAATGTTTGTCATTTATCCCCCTCTAGTATGTCACTGTCCATATTGTGGGACTATTTGTGCACTTCTACTAAGTATTTGGTGGCTGCAAATATGAACTGAAGGTTTTTTTGGTTCGCCTGCCATTAAAGTGAATGGGGCCCGCCCGAACTTGCGGTTCGCGAACATTTGATCGCGTGCGCTAACCATCCCGGCCGATGTTCGTCCATCACTACAGGTGTATGCTGACTCCTATTTAACATGACTTTGAATGTGATTGCTTAATTCTGAACACAGCTACATCCCTACTTATGCAACCACATTATTTTAGTTTTTTTTTGTTTTCTTCCCTCCACCTAAAAGATTTCAGTATGTTTTTCAATTGAGTTGTACAGTTTATAGGTCACATTAAAGGTGAAAAAAGTTCTGAAATGATTTATCTTTGTCTAATTTTTTTACATCACAGAAACCTGACATTTTAACAGGGGTGTGTAGACTTTTTATATCCACTCTAGTTCCATTTTGCTAATGCTTTCACGCTTTCCATTCATTTTACTTTCCTTCGTATACTGAACGGCAATGACAAATGGGCTACAAGCATAGAATTCTTAGGTGACTTTTATCTTGCACTTAGTTCTGCTTCCAGACCATACAAGCTAGAACGCCAGCTACAGGTGATCCACTGACTTCCCACCACTGCTCTTAAAGGTTATCATGGTGCACAGCAAGATGGCAATGAATGGAGGTCTATCCTCTTCAGCGATAAGTCCTGCTTTTGTCTCACATGCAACGATAGTCAGAGATTGGTCTGGAGAATAGTGATGAGCGGCCAAACTGCTGTTCGGCTCGAGCATCAATATGCTCGGCACATGGCGGTACTCGCCCGAGTACCGCATGTGCTCGAGCGCCATGCTCGAGTCTCCTCCCCGTACGTTTCTTCGCTGCTATGCAGCCAATAAACGTGCAGTTAAGTATCGTTACTGTAATGCCGTAGCCTTGTTGGTTTACTGGCATTACAGTGATTGGCTGGCCGGAACACGTGATCGGGTGCTATATAGCACCCGCTGGCGTGTGTTCGACTCATTATTAGTGAGGGAGAGCTGCGCTTAGGAAGGGACAGATAGTGTAGGGAGTGTGATCGCGATCTATTTCATTGAAAAATGTTTCAAAGATCCAAAAGTCCTTTCGAGGACTATTTTGTGTGGTGGCAGCAATATAATATAGCCATCAATTTTTTTTCCCATCCTTGATATACTTTTTCTATAGAGGGTGTCTGTAGTGACGTGTGACATCTGTGAAATACCTTGTGTGTGTCAGGGCCAGAGATATAAAAAATATAAGTGAAAACTAGTATATTTTTTCCATACTTTTACGTACTTTTCTTATAGAAGGGTGTCTGCAGTGACTTCTGACATCTGTGCAATACCTTCTGTTTTGTCGGGGCCAGAGATAGAAAAAATATAAGTGAAAACTAGTATATTTTTTCCATACTTTTACGTACTTTTCATATAGAAGTGTGTCTGCAGTGACTTCTGACATCTGTGCAATACCTTGTGTGTGTCAGGGCCAGAGATAGAAAAAATATAAGTGAAATCTATTTTCCTTTTTCCATACTCTTACGTACTTTTTCCATATACTGTGCTTGCTTTGAACTGTGACATCCATGCCACATCTTGTGTGTCAAGCATGCATATAACATTTAATATGAAGAAGGCGAGCATTAAGCGACGGGGAAGTGGCCGTGATGCTGATGGTTCACGCAGAGGCCGTGGCTCTGGGCGCATTAAAACTGTGCCTGCTGCCAGAGCAAAATAAAAACAATCATCTACGATACCTAGCTTCATGTCCCAGTTTGCAGGGCGTCGCAGGACAAAACTCTTGAAGTAAGACCAGTGCTACCAGGTGGTCGGTTAGATTGCAGCAGATAATTCTTCCAGTCGGTTAAGCACCACCCTGTCTTCCACCAAGTCCAGTCTCAGTAACCAAGAGTCTGGTTAACAGAATCCTCACCCAGATCCTCCTTCCTCCCACCATGGAGAGTCTGGCCAAACAAGTGATCCCACACTCGGATATTCCGAGGAGCTTTTCATCGCCATTACTTGATTTGGCCCTCTAGCCAAGCACGCTTGAAGAGGGACATGAGATCTTGTGCCCTGATTCCCAACCTCTACAGCATCCACAGTCACAAGAAGATGATGGTGGGGAATGGCAATTAGTGTGTAATGAGGTGGATGATGATGAGACACAGTTGCCATTGAGTCAACCGCAATTACTGTCTCAAGAGGTTGATGAAGAGGATGATACAGAGTTGTCAATCACTGAGGTTGTGGTTGGGTCAACAAATCAGGAGGATGATCAGAGTGAGGAAGTGGAAGAGGACTTGGTGGATGATGAGCTCACTGACCCAACCTGGGAAGGTGGAAAGCCGAACGGGGACAACAGTACAGAGGGGGAGCGATCTGCAGCACCGCAACAGGCTGGAAGAGGCAGTGTGGTGGCAAAAGGGAGAAGGCTGAATGCACCAAACAGGCACGTAACTGTTCCACAGAGCACCCCCTTGCGTAAATCTCCCTTGCCAAGGGGTAGGTGTTCCGCAGTATGGCCCTTTTTTGAGGAAAGTGCGGACGACATAAGAATAGTAGTTTGCAACCTGTGCCACACCAAAATGAGCTGGGGAGTAAACACTAGCAACCTCACCACCACGAGCATGATCCGCCACATGGCATCCAAGCACACTTATAAGTGGGTCCACGACTGGGTCCACAATCTGTGTCTGCGGGTCACACCACTGCCTCCTCTTCCCCTATGGTACATGCTGGCCAATCGCCTGTCGAAGGCGCAGGCGAGGATGCCTCCCGCCCTGCACCTGTACGTTTGCAAGCACCATCAGCGACCACATCCCCTTCCCTGTCCCAGCGCAGCGTCTAAATGTCCTTACCCAAGGCATTTGAACGCAAGCGCAAATACCCAGCCACCCACCTACAGGTCATAGCACTAAATGCACACCTTTCAAAATTACTGGCCCTGGAAATGTTGCCATTCAGGCTTGTGGACACTGAGGCCTACCACAGCCTGATGTCGGCGGCCGTCCCGCGGTAACTCTGTCCCCAGCCGCCACTATTTTTCAAGGTGTGCAGTGCCCGCCTTACACCAACATGTGTCCCGAAACATCACACGTGCCCTGACCAACGCACTTATTGGGAAAGTCCACTTAACCACAGACATATGGACAAGTGCATTCGGGCAGGGACGGTATAATTCCCTGACGGCACACTGGGTGAACGTTGTGGAGTGAGTCGTACCCTGGGATGGCACAGGTGCTACCGACGCAGAGGATTGCAGGCCCTAGGCCGATCAGGGTTTCTAACAGCACCTACGTTAGTGGCTCCAACCCCCACTTCCACCTCCGAATTATCCATGTGCAGCACCAGACGGCCATCAGCCGGAACCTGGAAGCAGTGTAGCACTGCAGTGGGGAAGCGTCAACAGGCCGTGCTGAATCTGATATGCTTAGGGAACAAACAGCACACCACCACAGAGCTGTTGCAGGGGATAAGAGACCAGACTGAGCTGTGGCTCTCCCCACTCAACCTACAACCAGGCATGGTTGTGTGTGATAATGGCCGTAACTTGGTGGCGGCTTTGGAGCTCGGCAAGCTCACATACATCCCATGCCTAGCCCACATCTTAAACTTTGTGGTTCAGCGGTTTCTCAAAACCTACCCCAATTTGCCTAAGCTACTGGTGAAGGTGCGCTGCATCTGAGCACATTTCCGCAAGTCATCGACAGCTTCAGCCGGTCTGTCAACGCTGCAACAGCGCTTTAAACTGCCAGATCACCGGCTGTTGTGCAACGTGAGCATGTGCTGGAACTCCACGTTCCACATGGTGGCCAGACTTTGTGAGCAGCAGAGGGCAGTAGTGGAATACCAGCTGCTACATGGTTGTTGCATTTCCAGTCAGCTTCCGCTAATCAGAAGCGAGGAGTGGGCATGGATGTCTGACCTCTGTGAGGTTTTAAGAAACTATGAGGAATCAACACAGATGATGAGCGGCGATAACGCTATTATCAGCGTAACCATCCCACTTCTGTGTCTTCTCAAAAGTTCGCTGCCCACAATTAAGGACGACGCTTTGCATGTGGAAGAGGTGGAAATGGGGGAAGAAGACATTACACAGGGTGATAGCCAGACCACCCTCCGTCTGTCTTCTCAGCGCGAATTGGAAGATGAAGAGGAGCAGGAGACGGTTGCCTCCGCTACAGAGGGTAATACCCATGGAAGTTTCATTCCATTTGTTCAGAGTGGGTGGGCAGAACAGGAGGAAAAGGATAAGGAGATGGACAGTCATCCTCCTGATGACAACAGTGAAGTCTTGCCTGTTGGTACTCTGGCACACATGGCTGACTTCATGTTAGGCTGCCTTTCCCGTGACCCACGCGTTATACGCATTTTAAACAACACGGATTACTAGGTGTTCACCCTTCTCGACCCCTGCTACAAAGAGAACTTGTCATCTCTTATTCCTCAGGTAGAGAGGACAAGCAAAACGGTCCAATACCAGAAGGTCCTTGTTGAAAAATTGCTCCAAAAATTTCCATCTGACAACGCTGGTGGCAGAGTCCGTACTTCCTTGGGCAACTGAGGAGGGGAGACTAGGGAAACACACAGCAGTTCCAACAGAGGCAGAGCAACACTATCCAAGGCCTGGAACAGTTTCATGACACCCCGCCAGCACCCTCGCGCTGATGCGCGGCCTAGTGTCACAAGGAGAGAAACATTTTGGAAGATGGTGAAGGATGGTGAAGGAGCGCCAGCGTAGTGCTGCTGGTGGCATTATAACAGATAAGCGTATCCACCTGTCAACTGAAAATGCTGACAGGTTGACTCCTATAAAAATGAACAAGGCCTAGATTGCCCCTGACTTCTCGACTCCACCAGAGTAAAGTGGATGAACATAAAGGCACTTTAAATGTGTTGTATGTACTGAATATTCTGTATTCCCATGCACCCCTTCCACCACAAAAAATAGCTCACCCGCAGGCCCTCTCATATAATTTTTTACAGGGTCAGCTCACCTGCAGGCCCTCTCATATAATTTTTTACAGGGTCAGCTCACCCGCAGGCCCTCTCATATAATTTTTTACAGGGTCAGCTCACCCGCAGGCCCTTTCATAAAAATTTTCACAGGGTCAGTTTACCCACAGGCCCTCGGCGAAAATCTTTTAGAGGGTCAGCTCACCAGCATGCCCTCACCCATAATGTTTTAGATGGTCATCTCAGCAGCAGACCCTCTCCCCTAATGTTTTTGAGGGTCACCAGCAGGCGATTAATCATACTTTTTCCATAGATGGTGTCCGCTGCGGACAGTTAAATTATCCATGCCACATCTGCTGTGTAAAGTGTGCGGATATAAAAAATAAAATCTTTTAGAGGGTCAACTCACCATCAGGCCCTCAGCGGAAATCTTTTTGAGGGTTTAGCTCACCAGCAGGCCCTCAGCGGAAATCTTTTCAAGGGTCAGCTCACCAGCAGGCCCTCAGCAGAAATCTTTAAGAGGGTCAGCTCACCTGCAGGCCCTTGTTTATCTGTGAGATACAGTGTACCTTTGCCTAAGACGCTGCAAACAGTGTCATTACCTGTGGTACCTTTCCTGTAAAACATTTCCTCTTCCTAAATACCTATGACATTCCCTGTAATTTTTTTATACTTATTCCAATGACAGGGCCTCTTAAGAGTCCTGTATTGTTATTTATCGTCACTACCTCCCTGAGTCGGAAGTGGTTAATTTGCACGCCCCTGCCTGCCTTTCTCGGAAGTGATAGTCATAGCCGTTACTCAGGCTCCCTCTCCAGAAGTAAACCCTGATTCCCCGTTACCCGTGGTCACCATGGTAGGCGCATAAAAGAACATCGAAAGTTGATAGGGCAGACATCCAAATGGATTGTCGATATCACGGGGACGCGCGATCACGCAGAAGTTATTTAGAGTCAACAAAGCGGCAGAAGGCCCTTGCACATAATGTTTGAGAAGGTCAGCTCACCATCAGGCCCTCACCTGCAATCTTTTACAGGGTCAGCTCACCAGCAGGCCCTCACCTACACGCCCAGTCTCACTATCCAAGAGTCTGGTCAACACAATCCTCACCACCGGAGGTCACGTAACTACTTAGCACGGAGGAGTATTGGTTATCGGAATGAACCACACAAATTGTCTCGATCCACCCGCTCACAACGGCCATGCACCACCACCCACATAATCGAGAAAGAGGTATCAATCTGTCAATCCTTTCCGTGTCAGAGCCGGGTAAGGTTTCCCGTGCGTAGTCAAATTAAGCCGCAGGCTCCACTCCTGGTGGTGCCCTTCTGTCAATTAGTTTAAGTTTCAGCTTTGCAAACATACTCCCTCCGGAACCCAAAGAGTTTGTTTTCCCAGAAAATGCTCGGCGGGTAATGGGAATAACTCCGCCAGATCGTCTGTGGGATCGTCTTCGAACCTCCGACTCATTATTGATTAATGAAAACATTTGTGGCAACAAATGCTTTGGCTGTGGTTCATCTTGCGGCGGTCCAAGACTTTCACCTCTAGCGGTACAATATGGATGCCACCGGCTGTCCCTCTTAATCATGGCCCCAGTTCCGAAAATCAAAAAATATTTGGCTGAACTTGCACTTTATATATACATAAATATTCAGGAAAAATGTTTTACTCTACAATCGATTTTATCTTTGGTTTTGAGCGTATTATTGTCAGTCTGTAAAAGTGGCTTACTACTCGGACAACATTGCTCCCAGCAGCGACATGGGAGTCCAAGATGCATGCAGACATCCTCCCCATGCTGTTCCCAAATCGTTTAGGTGGTGTTTCCATAAATTTCTGAACTTTTCATATAAACCAGGCACCCTCCCCTCTTCAGAGCAGGGGGTGCCTGGTTTAATGCTCGGGTCCTCCCATTGACTTCCATTATACTCGGGTGCTCAGTAGAGCACCAGAGCAACCCGATGTGTTCGGCCAGCGCACCAGAGCACTAAGGTACTCGATCATCTCTACTGGAGACTAAGTGGGTAACATAATGAAGAAGCCTTCACAAGGGAACATCACACCGTTCCTACTCCTGAGATTATGGTGTGGGGTGTCATAATGCTCAGTAGGTGGACCCCTCTATTCTTCATTTCAGGTACACTAACACATTTGTCATTACATTGATTTGGTTGTGGAACCAGTGATAAAGCAATTTCTCCAAAATGTCCCTGGAGTTCTTTTTTAACAGGACAACACAAGGCTGCATGTTGCTCGTCCTACTGTGAGCAGCCTGCGTGGCCTAAACATTCTACCATGGCTTGCAGCGTATCTGTATTTGTCTTGCATTGAGCACATCTGGGACGTTACTGGTCGACACTTGCAAAGGGGGCTGCCAGCAACAGATCTGGATTTGTGTGCCCAAGTGCATTCTCCATAGCAGAACATTCCTCAGACAACCATGCATGCCAAGGAATGTAAGAGCATTTCTGAGCTATACTCAATACTGAATAAATTTAGATATTTTGAATATTTTCTTTCCATTTATATATCATTTGCATATCATTAACATGTCTATTGATCCCATAATTTCCATAAATACAAGAATTATCCATCTTGGTGTTGCAATTTCAAAGTTGAGGAACGTATAAGATGATCAGACAGTCTCAGGATCTACAAACATTTAAATAATAGTATAAAATTATTTTGATAGAGAAGACAGTGACTCACATTTAGTAATGCGCCTACATTTTGGCACAAATTGTGCCAAAAATTGTCACAACTGAGCATCTATGTTTGGAAAAAGTTTCTGAACCTGGAATGAAATGGGATGTGGCTTAATTGGAAAGGATGTGGCTTTATGTAAAAGGAGCGTGGCCAAAGATGCAATACTTTGCATCAAAATTGTGTGATAAATTCTGTCTTAAAGGAAGCCAATCAATAGTTGATATAAAGTTAGGCAAAACTGTCTATCCATGCACTATATTTATTATCCAACATGTCTACCCTGCCTAGGCTTACACCATCTACAAGCTTAGTAATTATGCCCTCAGTTCTTCACTAATTAAGAGTGAGGGCAAGTCCAAAGCAGTACATTGACTTGTATGCAATTGTTGGCACTGCAGCTGTCACATGCGGTTATTGGCTACTGTGGGTGGTCATGATTTCGTTGCATGCATCCAGCTGCACCATCAGGCCATACCCTGAAGCTGAAACTACACCTAGACTTTTTGCAGACCCTTTTGATTGACATTAACTGTCGAGTGACCACTTGCATGATGTCTTGTGCACTGCAGCTGTCACTCAAATCAATCAAAAGTGCCACAAAAAGTCTAGTCAATACAGAAAATCGCTATGAAATATCTGTTTTCAATCACTACCTGATGAGATTTCTTTGCAATGATAAAAAGTCGCAACTTTTGTCCTTTATGAAGTTTAATAACAATCGCTTGTTAATGTTTTGTTTATTCTATAAAAAGTCTTAGTACCAAGAAGTCTAGATGTAACCTTAGCCTTACAAGTCTAGTACATGCCATATGTGCACCCATACAGTTGTATAGGGGCCCTGCAGGCAAGGGAACCAACTCTTACCCTAAAAAAGGGGGTCCTTTCCAGAGCCAGAGCTCCACTATAACATGCAGAACCACTCACCAATGATGCAGTAATGAAGACAGAAGACATCTTAGCTTGCCGGAGGCCTGCTGAACAGTTCAGACAGGAACATTAGAAGACTTCTTATTTGTTGAGCTGCAGGACAGTAAAAGCAGTAAACATTACTGACAGCTAATGGCCAGGAACAGAAATTGCTTTGGACAATCAGGTGACATTTCAATTAATATTTGGTCAGAGTTTTTCTATTGAAAATAATCTGTTAATCAGTACTAATCATGACAGATCAATAATTTAACCTCCTTTTACTTTAAGTGAACCAAATACTACACTCTGTAATCCTGGGTGATGTTATCTCAAATGTGAAAATTAATTTTAGTGACTTTAGATGAAGTGGTGATAAAGTGGACGAGATCTTAGTTATGAATCTCAATTAAGGTAGGGAAGAACTGTTAATACTGGTCGGGTGGCTACATCAGTCATTTGTTATACATAGTCCATTGCACTGTCACTGATTGCATTTCATACATTGTATCAAAAATCTTGCAGCACCATCATGTGGCAGACAGTTGCACTGCAACAGCTGAAAACTGATACATGAAATGACCTTAGTGGAAAGTCACAATATCTTAAGTGGTGTCGTACGAAGGCTGTGCATGGGGCCTGTACTATACTGAAAGGTAAAATGTTTATTTTGAATTATTAATAATAAAAGTAATGGTCCCTTGGATCTGGCTTAGTTTTAAAATAAAATAAAAATCAGATTTTTATAACAGTAAGATGTCTAAATAATACTGCCAGACAGATGCATTTTGTGCAGCTGCCATTTCATAGAATTAGACAATAAGCATGGGATAGTGGGTACAAACTCTAGGTGCCCAGCCTATTAGGCCAATGACACTCCCTTTTCATTGATAAGCAATGTAACCGCACAGGTCACAAACACGCCTAAGGTAGACCCTATATAGAGAGAAAGATATGAGATATCTAGAGAGATAGATAGGTATAGATAGATGGCCAGCCTAAGTGGTCTCATCAATGGCCTCATTGGTCTTCTTTGCAAGACCCATGCGACCAAGTACTGGCTCCAGCAGTATATAGAATATCACTGCAGCAGTCTGTCTGGGTGAAAATGGGGATATGGGCTGTCTGGGTGGGCTGTCTGGGTGAAAATGGGGATATGGCCAGGTTCAGAGCTCTTGCAAGGGGTAATCCTTCTCCACCTATATGGCTTGTACAGGGACTCAGGGATGCTACTTGTAAACACATATGAAATAAAATAAGAAGTGCAGATTACAGAAACATGTACATTCACCATGTATTAGAGACTTGACATCTCAGCAAGTCTGGGCTCTAGGATTATACTTACTGGTGAATTGGAAATTTGGTTTCCTGGAAGTCTCCATGACAGCGCCTATAATTTCCCCCAATGTCTTATTCCTTTGATTTAAGTATTAAAATAAAACTGCTTATCTTCTGCCTCTTGGTTTCCTCTTGAAAAATCACTAAAGGTGGGAAGGTGCTTTTTAACCTGTGTTTTTCCTGTCCCTTGCAGGGTGGGGAAATTTTCCAGGAACACAAACCACCAGTAAGTGTAATTCCACTTTTCATAAAGTAATAGCATATTGCTATGGTATGTCATAACTTTACGACTGGTAGGGGTCCAACTTCTGGGACCCCCAGCAATCCGGAGGATGAAGGATCCACCCCTGCACTAGGCTGCAAAAGAACAACTTAACTGCAAGACTACTTTTGAGGGAAGAACAGACTACAGAAGATTTAGAACCTTCAAGGCCATGCACTGGATTCACACAGTAAGTTACCGCTTATTATCATTAAGACTTTTCTGCTTGCGGAAAGGGTTAATTGCCTCAGGGACCCACCACACTTTGAGACAGACTGGCCATTTGGATTTAAGATCTGCACCCCTCAACCCGGCAATTACAGAAAGAGCAAATGAGAACAGAACTTTATGCCTGTGTTTTTTTGGGAAAGATTACAAAGTGTGTTTAGATTGAGACTCGGGGAGGACTACTACTATCATCATACTGCCTACACACACCTTTTGGAAGAAGCCTGCTCACTGTAACATACTCCAGAACTGTGCCTTTGTTGCTGCATGAACTACTACTGCCATTATCTATTCCGTAAAGAGAGAACGGCACCCCAACTATCACCAGGCGGGAGTTCCCAAAAGCCCCAGGGTGTGCCTCGAGGGAAGAAAGAGTGTGCCCTCCATCCACTGCTTTATGGCCCCAGGGAGTGCTAAGGTGAAGAGAGCCACCGTGAACAACTTTTTCTTCTGTCTGTTCCACCATTACCATCCCATCCTCCTCACAGCTCTCCTCCAGCAGGTCAAGGCATCATGCCTTGGGATTTGTTTGAAGAACAGATCAGTTATAGCAGTCATGGCTCCACTATGAACAGAAGCTATAGTGCTAGTGTACGCAAAGCTTATCTCAATAGGAATTACAGGTAAAGCCAAGCATGTTGTAACAAAGAGATGCTGGCTATCTGTCCATTCAGTCTCACAGTGAGCCAAAAACAGGTGCAGGTCAAAAACACAGAACAGGCTCATATTTCCATTATAAATCGAAACAGTACCTCAGAAAATTATGCAAAATATAATGAGGGCCTAGTAGCAACATTGAAATACTCCTACAGTAGATCAAAACCAAAAGCCCAAATAGAATACACTGAGTATAATATAAAATATATCAAAATTTTGCAGGGATCTGGTGGGGGACTGCTTCAACTGATCCCCATACTTTTTTTCACCTTTAATATTTTTTATGTGATCATATTTCCATTATACCTTATCTCTGTGTAGCCTCCTGGCTTTGTCTGACAATTACTGATGGAAATCCCAGACCAAACACTGACTATGTAAAAGCAGCCTAAGGGCTCATGCACACGGCCTTTGCAGTTTTTGCAGTACACAAATTGTGTATCCGTAAAACATGGATACTGGCTGTGTGCATTCCGCATTTCCTCTGTAGAACTGTCCTATCCTTGCCTGCAAAATGGACAAAAATAGGACATGTCCTATTTATTTTATTTTTTTGTGGGCCCGTAGAATGGATATACAGATGCGGACAGCACATCTTTTAAAGCCGCATTGAAGTGAATGGGTCCGCATCCGATGCGCAAATTAAAAAAACATGGTCATGTGCATAAGAGGCTCTTGTGCACTGCTCCTAAACAGAAATCTACAGCATCTCTGAGCCAGAAAACTGATATAATTGAAAATAACTTTGTTGTGGTGGCTAGACAACCCCTTTCCACCCTTACCACATGGAAATGTGCTGAGGGAGACGTAAAAAGATACTTGCGACTATTTTTTTAAAAGTTTCATGTAAAAAATCAAAAACACATGTTTGCAATGTTTTAAGACAACTTTTCTGTTGTAAAGTGAATAACAAATCTTCCCTATAATGTGGTCATACCCAGTGTCGGACTGAGGTGTCCAGGGTACACCAGTAAAATTCATTCTGAAGGCCTACTCTACACCTACAGACAAATATTACCCAGACCTCCAAAGTGTCCCTCTTTTGGAAAGACAGTCCCTATTTTTGACCCAAGTTCTCTGCCCCTCTTTGCTCCATAAATGTCCCTCTTTTTGATATGATGTATAGATTTGCTTTAATACATATATAATATTGATCCAGAAAGTGTTTAGCTCACGTCTGTATATTAGAGCCTTGTATATTTTATTATTTGATGAGGTTTGGGTTTTAGACATGTTTATATATATATATAGATAGATAATTTGTGCGCTAGTGTAAAACAAAACCATGAAGTGTGTAGGAAAAACTGATCTTTCACATAATGAACCATAAGTGTCCATCTTTGACAGTCCAAAAAGTTGGGAGGTATGTATTACCTGACCCCACTGCACCGACACACAATATTAGTAGTCCTGGTGCTCCTGTAAGTATCCTGTTGACTAGCACATGCTACGGACCAGGGATTTATGTGAGCCAGGAACACATTTTCACACCACATAAGGCAGAAGCAAGATACTGCAAGATGGGAGTCTCTGCAGTGATTTCCAGTAGGCGACCCTGGGAAAAGAGGATATTGACTGGCCTGCCTGTGTTCCTGCAAGTCATCTCAGCCCCCTGATGCTTCTATAATAATAAACTGATTAGTTTGTTAAATAATCTACCCAGTTTTTTATATGAATATAGGCTGATTGAGATGCTGGATGCTGACTGACTAAATGTAGTAAAGTTAGAGTACTGTTCCATGTCCCACTTTTGCAGGGGATGAGGACTACGGGTCCACCCTGGCTCATGCGCCCACCAGGGAATTCATCTGCTCCCCTATGGGCCAATCGGAGTCCGATTATACTATGAATGTCTGAGATAGGAAACCTTTTTAAAGGGGTTATCCCATGAATAATGCAAAAAATGAAAACCAGACATAATATAGTACATGAAAGTCACTTTATAACAAAGCTAAAACCAGTCCTGTACCTCACATGGATTCAGAGATCTCCCCATTCATTGCTATGCTAGATTTAGATCAAGATAAAAGCTCAAGGGGAGGGTCTTTTCTACTGTAGCTAAGGGGGCGTGTCTATGCTCTCCCTATCACAGCTCAGGTAGTTGAAAGATGAAACTGAGCATGTGCGGCCTTCTTAATGAGGCGGTCAAAGAAATAAGAAATTAGGTGGTGCTATATAAATACATTTTATTGAATAACTTGGTAGCTAAACAACATTTTTAATTACAGGTGCTAGTTTGAAAACTGTAGAATATTTTTCGTGGGACAACCCCTTTGAGGGAAAGATTCACCTTTAGTAAACCTTCTCTTGTATATTAAGGATTCCCTATTCCCAATTTACTAATATACTTCTATTATCAAAATCATTGCCCTTACAAGCTCGGTTGAGTAAAGTAATTGAGTAGAACAACTTCTCCCGTAGACACTCTCCCAGGACACATCAGCTCTCCTCTTTCATCTGACTCATATACATGGAGAATTTATGGTAATAAAAGTACTATATAATGCTAGTATTGTAGTTCTCATTTTAGAGACTTGCTATATTCCATAGCATAGTGACAAGGCAAGATCATGGCAACCATAGACCGAACACAGAAAGACAAACAGGAATTGTGCAGACACTAATTACATTAAGTTCAGCGTGAGATCATATCAATAATGCACATTTATCTTATGTAATTAGTACTTTTACATTAACATTTGATAGGCAGGATTTTCAGTCCAGAATCGTGTGCACTGAGTGCTTTAGGCAAACAGTAGTACTCCACATGATACAACTGCTTTAAGTTTAAGACCTGGGAAGTCTGACTTCTTTTCCGTTCTTTCTTTTTAAACTTTATTAATCAGATGTGCTATCTCATTGAATCCACCAGCTATTCCTGTGGCAGGTCTCTTGCCCAGGTCCTGAGCCGCACAGCTGGGGTCCGCTTCACTGGATGAGCAGTTTTAGATTAGAAATCATTTTTTCTATAATGAGCACAACAAATTGAT
Organism: Bufo gargarizans; assembly: GCF_014858855.1. Taxonomy (NCBI): domain Eukaryota; kingdom Metazoa; phylum Chordata; class Amphibia; order Anura; family Bufonidae; genus Bufo; species Bufo gargarizans. The sequence continues at coordinate 255,870,977 of NC_058082.1, read as the reverse complement.
TTCTCCTCTTGCCCCCTATAGTGTATGCATCCTGTCTCATCAGCAGCATGCCCTGTCCCCTGCCAGCTCATTTAGCACTCACTGATGTGGCTGCTATATCACTTAATTATGGCAGAGTTTTAGACAATGCATAAATGAGTGTTTAAAAAGTTCTCCGCATACACCAGAATAAAAAAATAAAAAGAGACATCTTAAAAAAAAAAAACTAAAATATGGATAAAACTCTGATGATTGCTCCCATTTGTTGTTCTTTGAGGAAATTGCTGCCAGCAATGTCACCCTCTAGTAAACACTACTAATACTAATGAAAGATCATAGTAGTTTTCATGCATTAGCACGAAGGGCGATAGTAGGCATGACTTTGTCAAACAATTTACATTTCCTCCAAATGATTGCCTGCTCAGGTCCACAATTATGTGTCATCGTTGGACATGCAGAATGGCTACTCACATTATCCTCTAATCGTTTTTAAGGCACATAATGCTATATAAAAATACAATTACCGGATTTACAAGTAAAAATCAGCGGTCTGTGTGGATGTAGTTTTAGACAGTTCATCAGAACTGAAACTGTGATTGTCGAGATCTTTGTGATTACAAGGGATGGACCAATTAGGGTTTGTGAACGTTACATGAAAACTCTGGAAGCTGTCAGATGGGCCACTGTAATATTGGTTGGTTTTATTGGTCAAATTGTAATTTGTTGTTTCACTCATGCTATCCTGGCCTTCGGCTTCTGACAGAAAGCCCCAGTGAAATGTAACTATCCCAGAACCACACACACCTTTCTTTTTTTTTTTTTGGGATGTTGGGGTCCGCTCCGGGTGGTCAGGACAATGAGCAGAGCTTCAGTCTGGAGTTTGGCGAGATACTCAGGAGGGCCCAGGACCAGCATACCGGTTGTGCATGTCTCGTGGATCTTCCAGGACTGAAAGGCCACCTTTCATATGGTACTGGTTTAGTCGCTTTACCTTACAAAACACCTTACAATGCTACAGTGCCTAAACCGCTACATATTATTACCTAATGATGAACACATCACTGATCATCTGCTGAGTTTTAACATACCCTTTTTTATTTCTGTTAATGTTATTTAAATGTAAAACGTTAATAAAAACAGTAAAAAAAAAAAAACTCTGGTAAGCAAATGTGTTAATATGACAAAAACAATACTTACCGCTTCCCCCTTCCCCGCTACTTCCTGCACCGTTCTCCCATTCTCCCCACCGCTGTTTGTTTTGCTGGGTGCAACAGTGACATGCAGCACACACCATGTCATCACTGCAGCCGATGCGGTATGCCGCTAAGGTCAGTGATTGACTGCTAGGTGACATGGTGTCTATTGGACGTAGCTGCACTCAGGAAGATGATGCAATCACTGCAGACCCTGAGGAAGTGGATGAGGAAAACAGTGGTAACACTTCCTATTTTAGCACATTTATACTGTTGCTCCCCAAGTTTTAACTTACTTCGGACATCCCTTTTAAAGACATTTGCCACTGATAAATTATACTGCCCATATCTGCAGCAGTAATATCTTTTAACTATGTACCGAATATTTTTAGCATTATAAGACACACCTGATGATGAAGATGCACCTAGGTTTTTGAGGAGGAAAATAATAAGAAAAAAAATTTGAACCAAATGGTGTACTTTTAGTGGGCTGTGAACTAATGGGAGTCTGTGAATGACACACAGTTATGGGGGATCTGTGTATGGCACTGTTATGGGAGGTCTGTGGATGGCACTGTTATGGGAGGTCTGTGGATGGCACTGTTATGGGAGGTCTGTGGATGACACTGTTATCGGGATCTGTGGATGACACTGTTATGGGGGGCTCTGTGGATGATGCATTGTTATGGGGGATCTGTGGATAACACTGTTATAGGGGATCTGTGAATGGCACTGTTATGGGAGGGGATCTGTGGATGATGCACTGTTATGGGGGGTCTGTGGTTGATTCAATGTTATGGGGATCTGTGGATAACACTGTTATAGGGGATCTGTGAATGGCACTGTTATGGGAGGGGATCTGTGAATGATGCACTGTTATGGGGGTCTGTGGTTGATTCAATGTTATGGGGGATCTGTGGATAACACTGGTTTAGGGGATCTGTGAATGGCACTTTTATGGGGGGATCTGAGGATGATGCACTGTTTTAGGGGCGATCTGTGCATCCACTGTTAAGGGGGGGATCTGTGGATGACGCTGTTATAGGGGATCTGTGGATGACACTGTTATGGGGATCTGTGGATGACACTATTATGGGGGGATCTGTGGATGACACTGTTATGGGGGATCTGTGGATGATGCACTGTTATGGGGGGTCTGTGGATGACGCACTGTTATGGGGGGTCTGTGAATGGCACTGTTATGGGTAGATCTGTGGACACACATATGGCACTTTATGTTGGTATTACTGTCCCTATGTCCTTCTGTGTTTCAGTCAATAGTGACTCCATTACAGTAGGCCCTGGTCACAGAAGTCTTCTCAGTTCACCCCCTAGCAGTGGTGGTGCTTTGTTAAACTAAACACCTGTAGTAGTACTCACTATAAAAGAAGTGGGCATACAGGCAGGGTCATGTCACTCACTCGGTAAGTATACTATTTGTAAAGCTGCCCAAACTACATACTCAGATCACTATCTTTAGAAAAACCTTAGTGGGAGTGGAGTGGAGCTTATTTTTTATTTTTACTGAACTCCCACCCCTTTGCGATGCGTCTCTCATCCCCCCCGTGTATTTATAGTTGGAGCATTAGATGAAAACCAAGCTCGTGCAATCAAAAGCCTTGCAAGGAATGTTATTTTTACCAAAATAATCCGTTTGTACTTATGGCACCCCACCTAGGAAAGGTCACTCAGAATCCAAGACTCTACTGTGAATGGAATCACAACTTTAAATTTTTGGTTAATATAATTATGTATTGCCCCCAATATTCTTTTAGTTCTATACAAGTCCAAAGCATGTGCATATGATCGGCCTCAGGTGATTCACACTGTGGACAATTAGAAGTGTTTCTCAAACCCCATTTATTAAGCCCTAAAGGTGTAACGTAAATTCTCTGTAAAATACTGTATTAAATTGAACCAATATATGATTGAACTTGAAAGAAGGTATGAAGGAATAGCTCACTCTTGTGCAAAATGAGGGCTAGGTGCTCTAGGCCAGAAAAACTGTATCACCCATACAGATAGATTTTCAAAATAGTGGAATATGAAAATCAACCACGAGATCAAGCAACTTGTATCATCATTCTATTCTTTATTATATATATTTTTTATCTCTATATTTTTTATCTCTACATTTATAGGTCTTAATCTATATATCTTTTTATACATGTCATATCTTTGTTATATATGCCATATGCGTTTTATTTATATACTAATGTGATATCTGATGAATTGATTAGTTTCCCCTAGCTATGTATTTATTTATATATATACTCCCTATGGCTGCTACATATATTTATATTTGTATTTTATTGTTTATGGCTGCTACACATATGTTTTAAAATAATTATTACAGTATTTATTTATGAACCAAACAATATATTGAAAGCTTGAAGGTGCAAAAGAATGCTGCTAAATAATGCACTGAAACCGCATAGCATAGCATAGCATTTACAACAAATGGAATAATGAACAAAAAAATGGAATTGGCAATCCGAACCGCTTTTTGGGTTTCTCCATGCGGTCTATAAAGTCATTCTAAATTTTGGGAGATCAGCTGCCACTGAAGAAGGGGAAGAGGTCCCCGAAACGCATTTGGCGTAACCGGCTGATATACTCCCATTATAATCAAGGCCTTGTTTCAAATACACAGTAAAATTAATCTGTGAACATTTCATTCCAATAACTGGAGCGCTCCAGTGAAAAACTCTATTTAGGATCTGCCGAACACAGCTTTTCGTGATCAATTGCTAACTAGAAGCATATCGGATCCCGCGATACTCTGTAAGAGCTTTGGACCGGAGATACGTCACGGATCACGTGAGTTACAGAACACTCCGTGATACAGACGGCTAACCCAGCAGCACGCCATATACCGCACTGCTCCGGCGTCTACCTCCAAACGCGGGACCACGCGCATCATACAAACAAACTAAGCGTGAGTAATTCTACTCCATATCCTAGCCGGATCAAGGTAAGATCCGACACTATTTTCTTACCTCGGAGTATTCAATTACAGTGACTGTAAACAACCGCTATTTAACAGATATCATATCTGCGGTGTATTTCTGCGCAAGACGCACAACTATCAGACTATCATCATTTTTTATATACGGTTTGCATTCCTCACACAACTTTGTGAATACAAGGACAATTACCTCATTCAATCTAGCCTGGTCCGTTATAAGCTATGCAATTGATATAATGAATTACTAACAGAACTAATACCTACCAGTGCTGCTATCCATCAATTTGTAGTGTTTTTTATATTTTTTATATTTTTATTTCATTGTGTATTTTACTGTATTTTGATTTTGAATTAAATTGTGATCACTTTACATACTAAAGTTTTATTACATCGATATTTTAACATAAGAATATACAATTTTTTAGCATTTATATTCTTTTCCATAATACCACGCATATAGAGTGCCAGCCCAATTTATTTAACTTTCATTTTCAATATATGATTGAAATTGTGAGAAACTAATCCCATATTAACCAAAAGATTATCCCAATCATCTATTTGAATCATTGGGCAATCCCTTCTCCAAGCCTTTTGTCCAGGAGACTGTAGATTAATAAATCGTTCTTTAAGTGTCTATAGCACTGTGAAATTGTAACCCTCTGTGCTGGCTTTACTGTTAGATCATGCAAAAATGTGGAAGTATCTATATAAAAAAGGGATTTTTCTTTAATACTAGAAAGTGCCGAACATAATTGAAAATATCTAAACCAAGATAAGTTGGATATGTTTTCTCTTTGTGCTAATTCCAAAATAGAAACAATATGCCCTTTCCAACCACTTGTGCACGATAACGAATATTATTCTTTTGCCAATACTGATCTCCAACCAATTTGTCTAAGGCTTGTAGATACTAATTGTGCCAAAGGGGCGTACAAAGTAGGGATCCCTTTATTCCCAGCCAGTCTCTGATGGTAGTACAAGACTTAGTAAATAACTTCACAGCGGCCCTATATTCCTGTTGGGGACTGATTAATTGACCAGATTCCAAAAGAGCAAAGATATTATCTTATCATGTGAAAAATTCTTCACCAAAATGTTACATAGTGGGCTCTTCTCCCATTCATAATACAGCCATAACTGTGATGCTATAAAGTAGCCCTTAAAACTGGGAAGATTAAATCCTCCCTGTTTCCTCGGCTTGAAGAAATGCTCCAATTTAAGCCTCACTCGCTTTCTCCCCCACAGACGATCATTAATAATTCTCTCAATCAATTTAAAAAAATCGATCTTTAATCCATACTGGGGAGTTTCTGAAGATATAAAGTATTTGGGGCAAGATAACCATCTTCACCAGGGATATTCCATCAGCTCTAGATAACAGGAGTGGAAGCCATATTTTTATTTTGGATCTCAATTTTGTTATCAATGGGATCAAATTAAGCTGTAAAAAATCTTCAATATTTGAGAAAATGGTAATCCCCAGATATTCAAATAAATCAGAGATCCTCAAATTGTTAATCTGCTCCTCAGAAAGAAGTTCTAGTCAGTCTAAAGGCAAAAGGATGGTTTTAGACCAATTGATATGAAGGCCCGAGACTTCACCGAAAGAGTTAACAACTCGAATAACCCTCAGAAGTGTAGTATTAGGCCTCATGCACACGGCCGTGTTCCGCGGCCGAGAGCGGACCATGGAATCCCGTCCGTGATTCCTGCTGACAGCATGAGCGCACAGCGTCATTGGTTGCTATGACATTGGTTGCTATACTGCTGTACAGTAATACACTATACTAGTGTATTACTGTGTATTACTATACTAGTGTATTACTGTACAGCAGCAGCTGCATGAAGCGCACGGCGTCATAGCAACCAATAACGCCGTGCGCTCGTGCTGTCAGCAGGAATCCCGGCCGGGTCTCCACAGTCCGCTCTCGGCCGCGGAACACGGCCATGTGCATGAGGCCTAAGTATGTTGTATAAAAAATAAAACATTGTCGGCATATAAGGAAATACGATCTTCTGTTCCCAGTATCCCAAACCCTTCAATCCCAGGATTCTGCCTGACCCTTACAGCAAGGGGCTCAAATATAAATATCAAATAATAATGGAGAGAGTGGACTTCCCTGACGAGTGCCTCTCTCCAAGGGAATACAGCTTGTGAGCATCCTATTAATATTCAACCTCGCCTAAGGGGATTTGTAGAGAAACTTAACCATGTTTATAAACTTGATACCAAATCCCATCTTCTCTAATACCCTCCAGAGGAATCTCCACTCCACCCTGTCGAAGGCCTTAGAGGTATCCAAAGACAGGGTAGAGCAAGAGACCCCCCAGGAGTCCTGAATATTTGCAAAAAGACGGTGCAAGTTATAGTGAGTACCTTTACTAGAAATAAACCCATTTTGATCAGGGTATATAATAGATTGAATAACTTTAGACAACCTAGTGGTAAGAATCCTTGAAAAGAGCTTAACATCTGTATTTGGTAACAAAAAAAAATCGGCCTATAAGAACTCATATCTAAAGGGTCTTTAACTTTTTCTAATATTAATACTATTACAGCCTCTGTCATAGATTCCGCAAGAATACCGTGATCTACTGCCTCAGTAAATACCTTCAGAAGACGGGGAAAAACAACCTCTCTATATTTGCGAGAGAAAATTCAAATGGGAATCCATCCGATCCTGGAGAAGAGTTTCCCACACAGGCTTTCAAAGCAGCCTCTAGCTCTTGCAGGGAGAGGTCAGCATAGAGAAATTCTCTTTGAACATCTGTAAGGACTGAAAAAGAATTAGAATCCAGATATGAATCAATCGCTTCATTTGGAACATTATCTTCAGTTTTGTACAGCTCGTAGAAGTATTTGACAAATGCCTCTTTAATGCATTCCTGATCTTGAATAATTATGCCTTCAGAAGAGCGAATGCTAACTATCTCTTTTTTTGGATCCTGATTAGAGATCACCCTAGCCAACATGTTTTTGTTCCCTAAAAAAAAGCCTTTGCTGGGCCTTATCCAGAAGAAAATCAGAAAGGGCTTGACTTGACCTCTGCATAATTTCCCTATTTTGTTCTGTGGTTTTACTAAAGAACTCATCCATACTAGCTGCCGCTTCTTCTTGCAGATCTCTCTCTTTCTTAGCATAGCTTTTCTTTAAGTAGGAGATATTACTAACAAACACCCCCCCCCCCCTCATAAAGGCCTTAAATGCATCTCATACCAAGTAGGTCTTTATTGAATTATAATTGGTATCCCAGAAGGATTTTATCTCCTGTTTAATCAATTCATGGGATTTAATCTATATGGGGACCTAACAATATGTGTATCATCCAGCATAGTTATCTCAATAGTGAGAGGTAAATGATCAGACAAAGACCCAGCCTCATATTTCATAGATTTTATGTATTTCAAATAATTTTTATTTATCAGGGCTATATCTATCCTAGACATTGACCTCCCAGAATTACTAATACAAGAATATGCTTATTTCCCCTTCCCTAGATTTCCCCATATATCTACAAAGCCGGATTCCTGGCAAAAACGGAACAGAGGAGACCCTGTCCTTTTCTGGATCAATAACACAGTTAAAGTCCCCTGTCAAAATGACAGGGCATTCAGACCATTGGTCCATAAAAGTTAATAAACAATTAAGTACATGAAGAGAGAAAGGGGGCGGAATATAAACAAAGGCCAAAATGCATGATTTTCCAAATAGATTTCCATAAAGAAATACAAATCTCCCCTGCTTGTCGGAGGAGGAGGAGGAGGCCCGGCAGACAAAATCATGAATCAATAGTGTTACTCCTCTTGAATAGTCACAGAATCTCTCCCTCTGTAAAATGGGTCTCTACTAAACTAACAATCGCTGGAAGATGTCTCCGAACCCGATCACAAACTGCCTGTCTTTTTAGCCTATCGCCAAGACCCTGCACATTCCAGGTGAGGATTCTAACTGATGTCAATCAACTAAAAAAGAAAACCAAAAACAGATTAAACTTCTTCCCCACACAGCCTGGGAGACGCATCGCTACCCACCCCACAAACTACATACCTCCTCCCTCCTCCCTCCCCCCAATCCTTGATGTGCCACAAACTTAGGACAGATCTCTCAACTAAGACCACATATCCTCATTTTCCTCCACCCTCCACAATGACGAAAAAGAGGAAAAAAAGAAGGATCAAATATTATTCTGATCAAACCATTCTGCCACCAAGTCAGGAGTATCAAAAAACAAAGTCCAACATTTCTTTCAATAGTGCAGATCCATCTTTAGACAGAACATTTACATCATTTCTCTCCGCCGACTGGTTGTAGTGTTCAAGTACTTCTTCCATTCTATAGCCACTTTTTTTTTTCCTACATCCAAATCATGCAACCGTTTTTGTCCTACTCTTGTAGTTACAGCCTTTGGGGACCTCAAAAATTGTTAAATTTTGGCCGATGTATATTGAGCAGAGCGCCTATTTTGCATTGGGGGCTTTTTTTTTTCCTCTTTTTTTCCCCTTTTTCCGCTTCCTCTTTCCCTCTTTTTTTTCCCTTCCTTTTCTTCTTCTTTTTTTTTTTCCTTATCCGTTCTCTTTCTTTACTCTCCTTCCTTTCCTTCCTTCCCCTCTTTATCTAGAGAGAAATGTCAAGAGAAAAAAAACATTCTAATCAAAAACTATAAAAATGGAAGGGAAAACGAGAGAGCTAAAAAAAGGGGGGAAAAGCAACATAAGTTCATCCAAATAATTCATCCCAAGAGGAGCCAGTTCCAATCAAATAGCTCATTTAACGGAATATCAGGTAGCCCGAACCTTTAGTGTATGAAACAAACACAGGAGGGATGGAGACCACACAGAAGGAAACAAAAGGGAGGGAGGGTCAGCGGAGCAGGCCGGGGAGGACGCAGAACAACGTCTGTTCAAACCTTAGTACTGGAACCACCAGGAGGGAAACAGAGCAGGAAAGGGGAGACGAGGCAATCCAGCAGAAACCAGAGACAGGAGCACTCCACAGAATCCCGGACAGAAGCGGATAGTCACTGCTAGGGAATCTGAACAAGCATTGGCCGGCACAATTCGCGAACCCGTGTTCGCGATTAAATGTTTGTGAACCGCACGTTCGCAGCGGGCTCTTTTTACTTTAATGGCAGGCGAACCTGAAAAACCTTCAGGTCATATTTGCAGCCAGCAAACACTTACTATAAGTACACAAATAGTCCCACAACATGGACAGTGATATACCAGAGGGGGATCATTGGCAAAAACTCCCACAAAAAATATTTATTTTAATCAGAGGCCATTTTTATTCGTCTTAAAGGGAAACTCTCAAAAATGTGCCCTGCTGGAGCCTAGAAACATTTTTTTTTCCATACGGTTTGATGTGCAACACTCCACGTTTTTGTATCCTGCAGAATGCATATGTTAACGTAATTTTTTTTCTACCATGGAACTGTATGGTGAACGGACACCACTGTATGGCATCAGTCTGAGGCATCTGTTAATGCATACATTTTTGGTATGCATTAAATGGACTGCAAAAATAGGATATGAACACAGCCCTAGTGTTAGAATAAGCACCAGTACACAGCAGAGCAGCGTGGCGGAGATGGGAGTACGCCATGTACTGACAGAGCGCTACCTGGTCCTGGTGGTCTGGTGAGGACTGTGCTTCCCAAGGATCATTTTCTACTGGGAAATACAGGGCACAGTATAATACACTAGAATATATTTACTATAAAGATATTATTCCTTCCCCCGAATAATAATACAATTAGGTCAGGCATGTCCAAACTGCGGCCCTCCAGCTGTTGCAAAACTACAACTCCCAGCATGCCCTAATAGCTGTAAGCTATACAGGCATGCTGGAAGTTGTAGTTTTGCAACAGCTGGAGGGCCGCAGTTTGGACATGCCTGAATTAGGTGGTCATTTATTATATAGAAATACGTCTATGTTAGGCGTATTTCTGACAGATTGTGGAGCAAAGGTCCTTAGCACCGCAATCTGCATATTTTTCCCGCTCATGCCAGGTCTGAAAAAGGATGGCGCGGGCAGGGAAAGGGATACAGTTATGGCCACCCATTTATTGGATACCACCGCCATACTCGGAAGAGAAGAGAGTGTCTGGTTCATAATAAAAGGTTAGAAATTAATGGATATCCCATCAAAATGGTTTGGAAACAGCATTACAAGGGTAGCTGGATGCATCTTAGACTCCTATAACATATGACATACAATAGACAGCCACACAAAGGGTATATGCCAAAAGCAGGTATGTGCCCAATCTATCCATGAGACTGATGACAGCAGCATACCTTACAATGGCAGCCTTGTGCACTATGAGATATTTCAAACCAGCTCTGATTTGACTGAGAGCCAGTAAGCCTCAAAGTTATTTTGCATCTGTTGGATGGCTTGGGTGAACCTGCACACCTAGATCAATATCATTAGGGTGACAAAAAGTTTTCAGATTGTCCTAACATAATATTCAATAACCTTTCTATACAGTTTTGTCATGTAAAAACTAATTTGCAGAAACATGGGCTTATGGGAAAGACATGCAAATGAGTAGAATCTGCCATGTTTGTCAGCTGTCATAAGACTCTGAAAACTAATAGATGGCGCTATGGAGTTATGAACAGCGCCATATATTTGTTTCACAGTCTTATGAAAAATAGTTTTGTCAGAAGACTATGAAACCAATAGATGGCGCTGTTTATAACTCAATAGCGCCCTCTATTGGTTTCATAGTCTTCTGACAGGAATATTAGACTGATTCTTATGACAACAAGCTTATTAGTGCAACCTTTTGCATGGAAAATTTGCGATTAGAACATTCGCGATCTACACTAGGATGATATCTGACACTGGGAAAGCTGGGTAATAACTCAGTGATAAAATCTGAAACTGGTAAAGCTAGGTAGCGATCCACACTGAGTTATTACCCAGCTTTTCCAGTGTCAGATGTTATCACTGACTTTCTACATAATTATTACATAATATTCATTATATAGCTATATATTCAATTTTTAGAATATTAGTAATGCACTCTCCAGAAAGAAGGCTTAAGGTACGATGTCACTGATAGTGCCCTGGCTGCAACTGACCAGTTTGGTGATCTCATCAAATGGCCACAGACGTCTGCATGCGTCACTCAGCAATGGCACGGTGAAAAGAAACCAAGCTCCCAGAACCTGTCCTGCCGCACAGTTCGTACAGGTAGTCGTTAACGGCACATTGCTGCTGGAGCAGCCTATCAAGCATATACAAGGTGTAGTTCCAGCACGTCGGGCAAATCAGACGTCTGACGGGCAAGTGGTGTCGCCAGAGATTTTCCTGGCCTCCCGCAAGACATCCTGGATCCCGGGTTATTTGGCAAGGAATTGCTGCACGACTAAGTTCATGACGTGTGCCATGCACGGCAAGTGTGTCATTTTGCCCTGTTTCAGTGCGCTCAGCAGATTGGAACCATTGTTGCACACCACTTTACCAACTGTCAAATTGAGCGGGGTTAGCCACTGATCGGCCTTGTCACCGCAGAGCTGAAAGCAGCACAAGACCGTTGTGGCTCTTGGCTTCCAGGCACAACAGCGGCAGCACAGTATGGCAACATCTCACCTGGCGCGTCGAATAGGTTCTGGGAAGCTTGGGGGGCGCAGCGGAAGAGTCAGTAGCAGTGGAAAAGGAGGAGTCAGCTGAGGAGGAGACGGACAATGGAGTCAGAAGGTTCACCCAAAGTTATGTACCTTTCCTGCCCGTGTTTGCTAGACCACGAGCCTGTGGTAAGATATATCTTGGCACCGACACTGTGTGCCACAGATATATTAACTTCTCGCTGAACGTGGCCATATAGATCAGGGATGCCCTTCTGGGAGAAATATTTCCTTCCGGGGACCTTCCATTGCGGTGTGCCAATGGCCACAAATTTTCGAAAGTCCACCAATTTATATAGCAGTAGTTGGCGGACTAGCAGTTCCGACAAGCCAGCGGTTAGCCGTTGGGCAAGAGGATTATCCAGCGTCATCATCATTTTGCGCTCGAACATTTGGGCCACATTTGGGCCACAGAAGCCTGCCTTGTACCAGATGAACGAGACGATGGCACGGTGAAAGGTGGAGTGGAGGACAAATGGGAGGAGAGAAGGAGAAGAGGCAGGAAGTGGAGCGTCGGGAGTGTGGCTTTGTGGTTTCTGACGGCGTTGGGAGACAAGGTTCCTTCTTAACCGCCTCCGGGCCGCCTAACGCAGATGTGCGGTCCGGAGGCGGCAGCGCTGCGCACAGTCACGCATATACGCGTCATCTCGCGAGGCGCGAGATGACGCGCTTTGCCGGCCCGCGCATGCGCAGTTCGGGCCGGCATTTTGTCGAGGAGTATTTCGTCATCAGCTTGCCAGCCAATGATCGCGGCAGGCAAGCTGATGATTTTTAAAAAATCCAATCAGAGTGCCAGATAGCAGATCAAATTTGTAAATATGATCTGTTATATGGCTGCCTGCTCCTCTGCTGGTTCTTTTCGTCGGTTGGATCCAGCAGAGGAGCACACTTTAGCCCCAGATCACCCCCCTGCACCCCAATTAACCCTTTGATCACCCCTTTGATCGCCCCTGTCAATCGCAAGTGAAAGGAAAAAAGTGATCAGTGCAAACTGTCACTTTTTTTTTTCACTGGTATTGACCGTTAGGTTTTAGGTATAGTTTAGGCCCCTTGGTTAGGTAGTTTAGGGATCAGTTAGCGCCCAGCCCACCGCACCGCAGTCCGTTATTCAAAACTGATCACGGTCAGATCTATAATTGTATTAGTGTCACTTTAGTTCGCCCTCCACCCAAAATGCAGTGTTTGCCCGATCAGGCCTGATCGGTCGCCCACACGTGCGTTCGCCCACACCCGCCCCACCACAGTTTGATCGCTGCACATTCACTTTACATGCACTGCGGCGATAAAAAAATCAGTTTTGATATTTTTTATCAACCGCAGCGGCCTCCGGTACTTCGCTAGCCTCCCCTTTGTAAGACAGGCTTGCTTTTTTTTCTTGGGTAGTCTCAGGGAATACCCCTAAATTTTGTTGCCCAAAATGTCAAACAGGGGGTATTCTTCTGAAGAGGCCTACAGGCTTCTGACCCAGTCGGATGAGGAATGGGAACCCTCATCTGATGAATCCAGCGGGTCAGAATACGAACCTGTAGAAAGCATTGGCTCTCTGACCCAAAGTTCGGACGAGGAGGCTGAGGTCCCTGATACCACCAGGCGTACCCGGCCCCATGTCGCTAGACCACAGGTTGCGCAGGATCCGCTTCAAGAGCAGCAGAGTGGGGCTGGTGCTGTCGGATTACGTGGTGAGGCATACACCAGCAGCCCAGCCCTCCCTGGACCTAGTACCAGCTTTGCCGTAGAACATGGTGAAGTAGCGAGCACCAGAAGGGCAGTTGAAGCTGATACGGTGGCACGTGCAGTAGTGACCCCGTCGCAGCCACCGCAAAGACGTGCCCGTAGAGCCCCTAGAGTCCCTGAGGTGCTGGCAAACCCTGATTGGCAGTCCCCAACTTCAGCCGCACCTGTAGTTTTCCCTTTCACCGCCCAGTCTGGAGTTCGGGTTGAGACAGCTCAGATCGGTTCGGCCCTGGGATTTTTTGAGCTGTTCTTGACTGCGGAGCTCTTAGACTTAGTTGTGGCAGAAACAAATCGGTATGCCACACAATTTATAACCACTAACCCAGGAAGCTTTTATGCCCAGCCTTTCCGGTGGAAACCAGTCCAAGTTTCCGAAATTAAAACTTTTCTGGGCCTCCTGCTCAACATGGGTCTAACTAAAAAGCATGAATTGCGGTCATATTGGTCCACGAACCCAATTCATCACATGCCCATGTTCTCTGCTGCTATCTCCAGGGCACGTTTTGAGGCCATCCTGCGTTTCCTGCACTTTAGTGACAACACCGCCTCCCGTCCCAGAGGCCACCCTGCTTTTGACCGGCTCCACAAAATTCGACCGCTCATAGACCATTTCAACCTGAAATTTGCAGATTTGTATATCCCAGAGCAAAACATCTGCGTAGACGAGTCCCTGATACATTTTACCGGGCGCCTTGGCTTCAAACAATACATCCCAAGCAAGCGCCCGGTATGGGGTCAAATTGTATAAGCTCTGTGAAAGGGCCACAGGCTATACCCAAAAATTTCGGATCTATGAGGGAAAAGATCAGACCCTGGAGCCGGTCGGTTGCCCTGACTACCTGGGGAGCAGTGGGAAGACAGTTTGGGACTTGGTGTCACCCTTATTCGGCAAGGGGTACCATCTTTATGTGGACGATTTTTACACAAGTGTGGCCCTCTTTAGGCATTTGTTTCTAGAACGAATTGGCGCCTGTGGCACCGCGCAAACTAGTCGCGCGGGCTTCCCCCACGGCTCATTACCACCCGTCTTGCAAGGGGGCAGAGGGCCGCACTGTGTAACGAAGAACTGCTCGCGGTGAAATGGAGAGACAAGCGTGACGTTTACATGCTCTCCTCCATTCACGCAGACACGACAATACAAATTGAGCGAGCAACCCGTGTCATTGAAAAGCCCCTCTCAGTCCACGACTATAATTTGCTCATGGGAGGGGTGGACTTCAATGACTAGATGTTGTCTCCGTATTTAGTTTCCCGCAGAACCAGACGCTGGTATAAGAAGGTGTCTGTATATTTGATTTAATTGGCTCTGTATAATAGTTTTGTTCTCTACAGTAAGGCTGGGAGAACTGGATCCTTCCTCAAATTTCAGGAAGAGATCATCGAGAACCTCCTGTACCCAGGAGGTTCCGTGGCCCCATCCACCAGTGTAGTTAGCCGTCTACACGAGCGACATTTCCCCAATGTCGTTCCTGGTACCTCAACCCAACAGTCACCCCGAAAAAGATGTTGTGTCTGTAGCAGGAGTGGAATAAGGCGTGACATCCGCTATTTCTGTCCTAACTGTCCTGACCACCCTGCCCTATGCTTTGGAGAGTGTTTCCGGAAGTACCACTCACAGGTACACTATTAGCATAGGGATCATCTCACCAGGACAGGCACACAGGGCTATTAGGGCCCATTCACTCACACAGCTGCTGCAAACGTCTCCTTTCACCTGGGACAAAGTGCATAACGCACTTCGCCACATCTTTGGGCGATTTGCGCTTTGTACATTGACCCATGGGGAAGGAGAGGTTTGTTCTATAAAGGTAAAAAAAACAAAAAATAACAAAAAAAACACCAGTAAGCAAAAAGGTTAATGTTTAGTTCAAAAAGTTAAAGTTTATATGTTCTGTTGCAAAGTTAATAAAATTATTGCGTTGCGGCCTGGTTTTTTCTTTTTTTACCTTCCAGGTGGACCAACCGATCGACTAGCTGCAGCACCGATGTGCATTCTGACAGAAGCATTGCGCTGCTGTCAGATTACACGCAAGTCAGTGTATGCAGCGCTGCAAGACGAGATTTCTACTCTGCAGTAACAGATACGTTTGCCAAGGCATACGAGCTGAGGAGGAGGCGGCGTTCCTATGCTTTGGCAAACAGTTTGTATGTAAAAAAAATTAGTTCCTAGAATTTTTTATTTTTTGTCGCAAGTTAGTGGAATATGAGACTTTGTAAGGAAAAAAGAGAAAGAAAAAAAAATCATCATTTTCCGCTAACTTGTGACAAAAAAAATAAAAAATCTAGGAACTCGCCGTGCCCCTCACGGAATACCTTGGGGTGTCTTCTTTCCAAAATGGGGTCACTTGAGGCGTAGTTATACTGCCCTGGCAATTTAGGGGCCCATATGTGTGAGAAGTACTTTGCAATCAAAATGTGTAAAAAATGACCGGTGAAATCCGAAAGGTGCACTTGGGAATATGTGCCCCTTTGCCCACCTTGGCAGCAAAAAAGTGTGACACATCTGGTATCGCCGTACTCAGGAGAAGTTGGGGAATGTGTTTTGGGGTGTCATTTTACATATACCCATGCTGGGTGAGAAAAATATCTTGGTCAAATGCCAACTTTGTATAAAAAAAATCGGAAAAGTTGCCTTTTGCCAAGATATTTCTCTCACCCAGCATGGGTATATGTAAAATGACACCCCAAAACACATTCCCCAACTTCTTCTGAGTACGGCGATACCAGATGTGTCACACTTTTTTGCAGCCTAGGTGGGCAAAGGGACCGACATTCCAAAGTGCACCTTTCGGATTTCACTGGTCATTTTTTACACATTTTGATTGCAAAGTTCTTCTCACACATATGGGCCCCTAAATTGCCAGGCCAGTATAACTACGTCACAAGTGACCCCATTTTGGAAAGAAGACACCCCAAGGTATTCTGTGAGGGGCATGGTGAGTTCCTAGAATTTTTTATTTTTTGTTGCAAGTTAGTGGAATATGAGACTTTGTAAGAAAAAAAAAAATAATCATCATTTTCCGCTAACTTGTGACAAAAAATAAAAAGTTCTATGAACTCACTATGCCCATCAGCGAATACCTTAGGGTGTCTATTTTCCGAAATGGGGTCATTTGTGGGGTTTTTCTACTGTTTGGGCATTGTAGAACCTCAGGAATCATGACAGGTGCTCAGAAAGTCAGAGCTGTTTCAAAAAGCGGAAATTCACATTTTTGTACCATAGTGTGTAAACGCTATAACTTTTACCCAAACCATTTTTTTTATTATTTTTTTTTCCAATATAGTTTTTTATTAATTTTCTCCCATGTCAAAGAACAATAACAGACATACAATTATCTGACATCTGACATCAATTGTAAATGTCCAGTATCACACATCAAATGGTCATGGTTATGATCATACATTTTTGTCATGTTATAAAGCACTTTGTGATAACGGAAAATTACCCCCACACCCTCCCCTCCCCCGCCCTCCCCCCAACTATCCCCTGCATCAGCCAATTCTCCATATCCACCTCTCCAATCCTCAGAAGCAAAACACCAGGTTACGTAACTCTCAAAATTCCCAGTGCATCCTTTAAATCTTCTAACAGATACCATAAGTACTCACTAGGCTCTAAATAGGCCAACACAAATTTGCGCCAGGTTCGATACCATTTTTTCCCCAAAGCTTCTTTCTGTTGTAAGGCCTCATTCCACTCCAAGTGAAAGACATGCTTAAGTTGCGCAATAACTGTAGAAACAGAGGGGGCCTGAGGTTGGAGCCAAGTTTTCAATATACTTTTTTTTGCCCCAAGCAGGACCTTATGTCCCATCGGTGCGATAGATTCCATCACATAGTCATCCAAGTGATCCGACTTTACAATTTGAACATGTGTTATTACCATTGCAGGGGTAATCTCCGCTTCGCTCCCTCCACATTTTTTCATCAACCTGTTTACCTCATTCCAAAATTCCTTCAACTTCGGACAAGTCCACAATCCATGGAACAAATCCGATTTTGAAAGGCCACACTTTGGACACGCAATCAGTCTGTCCCTTCTGGAGTCAGAAATAGGGATGTCAAAACCAAAAATCGCATGGTGCAATATCTTTAAGTGGGTCTCTCTCCACAGCTCATTTGGGATGGCCTTATATAAAGCTCCTATTCCTGAACATACAGGCAAGTATATATCCTTCAACTCCAGAAGTATCTCCCATTTCTGAAACATCTTTTTTGGATCCACCTTTTCCCATCTGTCCCTAAGAGACTGATAAAGAAGTGAAATCGACGGTCTGATTCTCATTCCTAGCAGCGAGTCAAAGTTATTCACTCTCCACTCTTTAGTCATGTTATTACATAAACTTTTACCGTATGACATGATCTGCATATATGGGAAGAAGGTTGGCTCCCTCAGATTCCACTTCTCTTTCACCTCTATCTGTGTCAACCACCTAGACTCCGTCTCATGGAATAAGTCTCCCAGTTTCCTAATCCCCGCCTGCGGCCAAGTGCTCAAGAGTTTGTCTCCCATACTCGGCTCAAAATTTGGGTTGGCCAATATTGGAAGATGTTTAGACATTTGGTATGACAAACCGTACATTTTCCGTAACAATTTCCAGACTATAATTGTGTCCCTCAGCACTAGGGATTTCTTTACTGGCGCAGGTAGTTTAGAGATACTGGTGTGCAATAGTCCCATCAAGTTCCAAGGTTTAGCTAGTTGTGTTTCCAGATTGAGATTGGAGTAATAGGACGTCTGATTCACCCAGTCTAATATATACCTACTGTTACAAGCTATATTATACCCTCTAATATCTGGGAAATTAAGGCCCCCTAGGTCTTTCCTCACCTTTAGTTTGCTCAGAGAGATTCTAGCTTTTTTGCCTTGCCATATGAACTGACTAAACCTACGTTCCAACAGTGTCACGTCAGCATGTCGTAGTAAAAGTGGGATAGTTTGCATGGGATACAACAGTTTTGCAACCCCCATCATTTTCACCAAGCAACACCGCCCCATTAGAGAGAGGGGTAGTCCCTGCCATCTATCTAGATCCTCCTTGATTCGGGATATTAATGGCGGAAAATTAAGTTGGTATAAAGAGTGAGGGTCTTTCCCTATTTTTATCCCCAGATATGTTATATATGATTTCGCCAACGTAATTCCCAGTGTGCTAATTAATCTTTTCTCTAAAGCCTCACGTATGGGTAATAAAGGTAGGCACTCACATTTAGATATATTCACCTTATATCCAGAGTACTTTCCAAATTTTTCCAAAGCGTGAAATATAATTGGAATATGCTCCTTTGGTTTGGCCAGAAATAAAACCACGTCATCAGCAAAAAGTGCTGCTTTCACCTGCAAGGAACCTACCCCTATTCCCTCGTACAAATCCGACGAACACAAAAGCCGCGCTAATGGCTCCAGTGCCAGGTTAAATAGCAATGGAGAGAGCGGGCACCCCTGTCTCGTCCCTTTCTTTAGATCAAAAGGTTTCGATAAATGACCTTGGGTGTATACCCTTGCCCTAGGATATTTATATAGGTTTGCTATAAACGTTCTAAAAGCCCCCTTAAATCCCAGTTTATCTAGGACTGCCTCCAGCCATGCCCACCTTACATTATCGAAAGCTTTTTCAGCATCCAAGGTGAGCATGGCTGGAGTCCCTCCCTCCTTAGGACCGTGACGTACCCTATCCAAGACTGCCAAAACCGTCCTAATATTCATGACTGCTGAGCGACCTTGCACAAATCCCACTTGCTCAATCCCAATCAGAGACGGCAAAAAGGAAGCCAATCTATCAGCTAAAATCTTGGATATTATTTTTGTATCCACATTAATCAGGGATATGGGCCTGTAAGATCCCGGTATCAGGGGGTCCTTCCCTGGTTTTGGAAGAAGCTTTATGTAAGATATATTATCTTTATCCGGAGCTACCTTTCCCTTAAGTACATCGTTATACAATTTCTGCATTACTGGAGATACCTGTGAGATTAGTATTTTGTAGTATTCCCCCGAAAATCCATCCGGACCAGGGGCTTTAGCATTTTTTAGACCCTTGATAACCGTTTGGAGTTCCTCTAAGGATATGTCAGCATTTAACTTCTGGAGTTGCTCATCTTTTACAGTGGGTAATTTTACCTGGTCTAACAGGGTATCAATTATTGGTGATGAAGAGTTATCTTCATATAAGGTCTTGTAATACTGGCCCAGTATCTCATTTATACCCGCCGGATCAATAACCAACTCCCCTTTGTTATTTTTGATGCTAGATATAAATTGGGGCGCTCTCTGGCCTTTGGCCAAGTTAGCTAACATGCGACCCGCTTTGTTACCATATCTGTACAACTTGGTCTCAAATTGCGTTTGTCTGAGGGCCTCCCTTTCCCTTTCATTTATTTCAAAGGCCTGACGTGACTCTACCCATTTGGCCTTACTGTCCGCAGTAGGTGCTTCTGTAAATTGTCTGTATGCTTGTCTCACTCTATCACTCGCTTGCTCCAGCAACTGCTGACATGCTTTCTTTCTACTGAAGATATATCCCATAATGCGCCCTCTCAATACCGCCTTAGACGTGTGCCAAAACAGTTCCGAATCATCTAGATGAACCTGATTATCTTCCCTGTACTCTTCCCACCAACCTATTAGCTTATTCTTAAAATCCTCATTGTCTATTAAGCTTGAAGGGAACCTCCATAAATAATCTGTCCCTTTCAAGAACGAGTCCCTCATAACTAGGGTCACTGGAGCATGATCCGATATGGCTATATCCCCAATATCAGCATGCTCCATCAAGCCTGACAAGGTGACCTGAGTAAATATGCAATCAATGCGTGACCATGAGTCCCTGGCGTGTGAGTAAAACGTAAACTCCCTATCATCCGGATGATATTGCCGCCAGGGATCCATCAGTCCCACCGACCTCATCATAGGCCCCAAAACTGCATCCTGAGCCGTACTAATTCTAACCTCCCTGGAATTGGTTCTCCTATCTTCCTTTACCTCCACTACAGAGTTGAAGTCGCCTCCTACTATTAGGTTAGAAGCCTTGTCTGCGAGCAGATTACCTTCCAATGCCCTAAAAAACTGAGCGTTATTAGCATTTGGACCATAAACATTATAAATAGTGTACTGCACATTTTGGACTTGTATCATTACTTTGACCCACCTCCCTTCCTCATCTGCCACAGAACCCATCAGTACAAAGTTGAAGGCCTTGTTAAACAATATCAGGACTCCCGCTCTCCGCTCAGAGGAAGCAGATCCAATCACTTGTCCAACCCACAATTTTTTCATTCTCCCAAAATCTCTGGCTAATAGATGAGTCTCCTGAAGCAGAGCTATGTCAGGCTTCATCCTCTTCAGGTGACGCAAGATCATCCACCTCTTTTGCGGGGAGCGTAAGCCCTTCACATTCCAACTAACTATTTTCATACTTCCCTCTACTTTCTATAACTGGTATCACATCTATTAGGATTGCAACTGGGTAAATATAACCCCTGATCAAATGCTTCTGGAGACATACGTTGGCTGATGCGTGAACATAGAAAACAGTTTTTGCAAAACAACACAAATGAAAATGAAGAAAAAATAGAACATTCCCCCCCCCCCCTCCCTGAGCACTAGAGTCATCTCCCAGCGCAGAATTCCTACTGTAGCACATCACTCTGCACCGTACCCCCTTACTATTTCTCAAGACTTCCCTTTTTTCTGGACTGCCAGGACTAACTACCTGCCCCCCTCCCTCATAATGGTGCAAACCACAAACCAAGTATTCTCATTACTAAGACAGTCATAATGGCAAAACTAGAGGCTTTACACCCACATAACTCAGAAACTATTTCCTCTATTATATTCCCCAATACGCTAGAACTATGTAAGCCGCATGAGTTCTGTAATCAACTTTAACGCAGCCGTCTGCGAATACCGCTTCATCGCGACCATGAGTCTCTTCTTCTAGGGCGAGGAGATCTTTTGACCACCGGAACCAGCTCCCAATCTCTTCTCCGCCTGTCAGTGGGTGGCGATCATCTCCATTCCGGGCTCTTTGCTCTGTCTTTGTCACGTTGATGTTGTTCCGGGGATCTGCCTCTTTGTCGCTGCTCACCCTTTCTATTATTCATAAGGAGAAAGTCCGCTGCCTCTTCAGGGTCCTGAAAAGTTTTCACTTCACCCTCCATTAGCGTAACTTTTAAAAGCAGACTGAGCTAAATTCACGTCGCCTCTTCGCCACCATAGCTGAATAGTCCGCGAACATCAGTAGCTTATGTCCTCTCACTTTCAGCGGCTTTTTGCGGGCTCTAAAGGCCCTCAGAATGGATTCCTTGTCCGTATAATCAAGAAAGCGCATGATGACTTGGCACGACCGTAATGGCGCATTTTGAGAAGTGGCGCTATTTTGTGATTGAGAGTCCATGGCAGGTCCCACTCTATGAACCCTTTCCACCTTGTGCCTCCCGCTTAGATTCAGGGCTTGTGGAATCTCCATCTCACATATTTCTCTCAGTGCCGTTTGCTTGATAGATTCTGGTAAGCCCACTATACGCAAATTATTCCGCCTAGACCTGTTCTCTAGGTCTTCCAGGCGATCTCTAAGGACAATGTTCTGTTTAAACAGATCTTGGTTATCGCGGGGACATCTGGTGATATCTTCCTCCATTCCCGCCACCCTCTGTTCCAGCTCCTCTATGCTCCCCTCATGTCTGGCTACCGTCTCATGCAGTTCATGCAGCGATTGTGTGAGGGTTTTAGCGAGCGTTTCTTTAATGTCTGGAGCTAAGTATTTGGCCACTTCAATGGCTAAAGTTTTATAGTCCAGTTTAAGCACATCATCGTTCGGCTTACCGCCATCTACAGCCGTTTTCTCAGCTCCCATGATGGTAACCGGGGAGGTTGGGCGGGAATCCTCCATCTTGCCCAGCTCAGTGTTTGCGGTCTGGCTTTTCACTTGCCGTCTGCCGCTCCTAAGTAAATAACGGTCCATGAACCGATCACCGCCGCTGTGAGAAGTCTCCCTGGTGTATTTCAGAGACTTCCAATGCCACTGTGGTCGGAGCGCAGGAGATATTAGGGGGACAGGCGCCGGAGCTCACTCACACCGCGTCCTGCATTCCAGCGCCGGAACCGGAAGTCTTTTTTTTTTTTGCCCAAACATTTTTTTTTATCAAAGACATGTAGAACAATAAATTTGGCGAAAAATTTATATATGGATGTCGTTTTTTTTGCAAAATTTTACAGCTGAAAGTGAAAAATGTCATTTTTCTGCAAAAAAATCGTTACATTTTGATTAATAACAAAAAAAGTAAAAATGCCAGCAGCAATGAAATACCACCAAATGAAAGCTCTATTAGTGAGAAGAAAAGGAGGTAAAATTCATTTGGGTGGTAAGTTGCATGACCGAGCGATAAACGGTGAAAGTAGTGTAGTGCAGAAGTGTAAAAAGTGCTCTGGTCATGAAGGGGGTTTCAGCTAGCGGGGTTGAAGTGGTTAAGGCGGTCTCTCCCTCTGAACTTCCCTCCTCTTGCTCTCTTGTGGGCACCCACGTGATGTCCATCGACACGTCATCATCGTCACCTTCACCACCACTGACATTAGAGAACTCGGTGTAGGCAGCAAGAGCGGGGACCACCCTCCTTGGGCTGATCTGGGTACTGTCGTCACACCGCTGGGTGGCGGCCGTTGCTACCTCCTCTTCCTCATATGATGCCAAAAATGGCTGCGCATTGGTGCGGTCTGGGAATAGATGGGAAAATAATTCCTCTGACTCGAGTGTAGGGGCTATGGTGGTGGTGGTGGTGTCTTTTGGGGTGCACACAGCAGAGAGTGAGGGTGCAGATACAGAGGATGAGGAGGGTGCAGATACAGAGGATGAGGAGGGTGCAGAAACAGAAGGCTAAGTGAGCCACTCAACCAACTCTGGTGCACCCTTTGAAGTTATCACACGCGCCTTCTCCAACTTCCCACTTAGGCTCCAGCCTGGTGCACCGCCCGACCCCTTACCATCCCTGCGGAACGGTCTGCCTCTTCCTCTGCCTGTCATTTTCTAAATAACCCTTTGCCTAAGTCCGTAGAGAAGAGCAGTATTTGTGGAAGAAGGTATATTGCAGCCCCCAATCAGTATTTGGTGGAAAAAGGTATATAGCAATAGCACCCCTCAATCAGTATTTGGTGAAGAAATGTATATAGCACCCCTCAATCAGTATTTTGTGGAAACAGGTGTATCGCAGCCCTCAATACGTATTTGGTGGAAGAAGGTATATAGCAATAGCACCCCTCAATCAGTATTTGGCAGAAACTGGTATATAGCACCCCTCAATCAGGATTTGGTGGAAACCGCTATATAGCACCCCTCAATAAGGATTTGGTAGAAGAAGGTATATCGCAGCCCTCAAGCAGTTTTCTTTAGGCAACAGGAATATCACACCCGTTGTAATTAGTTATTCCAATTGCATTTGTCCCTCTATATAGCTGTGGTATTGCAGCAGAACCGCACACAACTGCTGCACAATACAAATACACTATAATATAATTTTTATGTTAGAATGTTATATATTATAAGTATATCACACCCCTCTATATCACACTTATCAATAGCACACCTATACCAGTCCTTACAAGGAATTTTTTGGCCCTATTAGCTAGTGTTTGGTGTCCCTAACTGTCCCTGCTCCAAAATGCAACCTCTCCCTACACTGGCAAAACACATAATGTAAAATGGATGCCAGATCGGGTTCTGTTATAGGGTTGGGGGCATGTCCATGTGCTAAAACGTCTCAATTGGCTGTCCTGTCCCACCTGATGCATGTGTCATGGGTCAAAGTTCGGCGCTATGCAAAAAAATATGGCACGTGCGAATATAGTCATATCTTCGCATGTTTGACGAATCGCGAACGAGCAAAGTTTACCGCGAAACGACCGTCGGGCGAACCGCAAAGGCCATCTCTAGTCACTGCAGTATGGGAAGGAGGATCGGTAAGGTCCAGGCATACACTGGGATTTAGCGGCGGTGAGGTGGGGAGGTCCTCGGGTCGTTTAGGATGGCAGCCGGGTTAGATGCCGTGACAGGTGGAGCAGGAGGAGGGAGGCGCAATGTAGCGTGTTTACAATCATTGCGTCCAAAAGCAACCCCCTATGTTCAGGAGTGGAGCTTATTTAAAACCTAAACCTAAGATGGAGCTTCTGACCAGGCACCTCGGTGATAGTGGTCCTGTGTATAACACGTGTAATTAGTACATCGCAGGCCGCTATGCCTATGCAGCACTGCCTGCGATGTTTCAGCCATGTAAAATTGCACTATTCGCTTTATAAGACGCACTGCCATTTTTCCACCACTTTTGGGGGGGGGGGGGGGGGGGAGTGTGTCATATAAAGCGGAAAATATGGTAAGTATACTCTTTGTAAAGCTGCCCAAACTACATACTCAGATCACTATCTTTAGAAAAACCCTACGAAAACCTTTCTGGGCAGGAGTGGAGCTTATTTAAAACCTAAAAAGTCATACAGAGGTGCAGGAGGCAGTTTGCAAGGTCCTTGTGATTATGTGTACTTATTGCTTGAGGGGTCCACGAATCTGCAGTACTGACATAAAACTGTGTGCTGTCCGCATCTTTTTCGTCCCCATTGAAAATGAATAGGGTGAATTGAAAATGAATTGCGGAACGGATCTGGACCCAAAGTGCGGACGTGTGAATGGACTCCAACAAGCATTTTAATGCAATAATACCATTATTATATCTGTGTTATTAAAGATGTATATTACTGCAAGTATCTTTCAGCATTACAGCAAAAGCATTTTACTGCAAAAATGATGCATGAAAAATCAGGAAATCAAGTGAAAGTGATCATTTATCAAGTAGTGTAAAAGCACTGAACGACAAGCGGTAATCATTTGTTTTGTTGTTCTTGTGATTGCTGATGTAGACACCTAAATCATTGTTTGTTGTCCAGAATTCCACAAGTGTGAACAGGTACCGTTTACAGCACAGACGGTTCCACAATGAGTGTGGATGCAACTGTTTGCCTGATAAATGATCTATTACAAGATCACAGTCACATATTTTTACACGATCAAATCAATTATCTACTCGTGTAAAGAGGCCTGTAGGAACTTTTCACTTTGATCAGTGCAAGATTTATAGCTACAAAGCTATCCTGTAAGTCCAAATTATCACAATGCCAAAATACACAAATTCAGCCGATTTCATATTTTCAGCATTCCCTACCATGGCTGCATCTTACCTAAACCGCGATCAGATAGCTTTTTTAAGATGCTTCGAGATTTTTAAGACATCTCAAAAAGCTGTAAAGGAGATGTTAAATGAAAAACCTTTTGTCATGTCACAAACCAATCAGCCATACCACAAAAGGACAATAAAAAATAGCAGCAAGAAGGACTGGAGCAAAACACAGAATGCACACACAAGTGGAATGCAAGTTAAGGCTCAAAACACAAGAGCGGCTACACAGTAAAGAGCATTAGGGCCGGACTCTGCAATGCCAGATCGATCAACAACAAAACAGCAATCATGACCTAACTGAGTCACATGATTTAACTTTTATAATTGAAAAAAAAATAAAAATAGAAGAAAACGCAGTTCCTATACTGGAAGCTGTATTAATAGAGACAGGGACGAAAGGGGTGCGTGATAGCCATATGTTGTAATTCCACACTAAAAGTATAAATGCTTTGATTGAATTCCATTGATGCAACCAACTCATTTGAATGCATTGGTGCTCAAATTTCAGCAGGAAAGAACATAAGAATATTACTTATGTAAAGTCCCCAAGGAACTAGCAGAACTACTGTCAATCTTATCCATTGAAAACCATATGTGAAGCATACCTGGAGATTTCAATGCTTGAACAGATGACTGCCCCTCACAGTTTGTTGGTATTATGGATAAACTATGCTTCTTTCAAGCAGTCCATTCAGCTATGCCCAGTAAGGGTCACACTTTAGATTTAATATTTCACACAGGACTGGAAATCGCTATGGTATCAGTAAATCCAGTCAGACCATTACATTATTGACTCTCCAACTGCCAACCAAAAAACAAAGAACCAGGAAAACAATTAGAATTCTTAAAGTACTATCTCCAAAACATATTAGAGAAGACCTCAGCTTAATGAGGTAGACTGACACCTTTTTCAGACCCCAACTCCATAGTGAAGCAATACAACAAATCTGTGTCTTTCTGCTTTGATGCTATTGCTCCCTGGCACACCAAACATCATGTACACTGGTTTGACCGCACCCTTAAAGGGGTTACCCAGTACTATAAAAATGTCCCCCATATGCCGGGCCCCTTACAGTGAATATACTTACCCCACTCGGCTCCTGGTCCCACACCACCGCAGCTGTTTCTCCCTGTGCGTGGATGAAAACATCCGGTGTCGGGGGGGCAGCTAATGGCAGGCGGGGATAGGGACAAGCCTCTCTAGCGTCACCCGCAATGATAGGGAGGTTCGTCCCCGCCTGCCATTGGCTAACCCCCTCCCCCCCCCGACACCGGATGTTTTTATTCGTGCACAGGGAAACACAGCAAGAAAACATTCAGCTTTTTCAAAAGATATAGCAAACGCAAGCAAAAGGCCAGCATAGTAGTTACGCCCAGTTAATAAACTTTGCAAGCCACACAGTTTAAGACCACCGTTTCCATCATCACAACAACTCAGCAAAAAATGTGTCTGTTACTTTATGGACAAAGCTTCTGCTATTCGGTCTAACATCCAAAAAACAACCAAGAATGGCATTAATGGTTGACATAATAGTAGCAGTAAAATTTGAGCCGCATAGTCCAAATTTGATCTGGTAGCGGAAACATCCTCCAGAGACTTTGTAGAACAACATGCGACTTGGACACAGGCCCAACATCACTTCTGTTGAAATGTCAAGACCTGCTTGTTCCAGAAATCAGGAAGTTAGTTAACTGTTCTGTGCAATGTAGTATCTTTCCTGATTTACTGAAGGTAGCAGTCATTAATCCTCTTCTCAAGATGCCGTCCACAAACCCAGATGCTATGAGTAGCTACAAACCAGTCTCTAACCCGCCCTTCCTATGGAAAATTCTAGAAAAGGCCATTGCTATCCAATTAGAAAACAAAATGCTAAATGACCTGCTCACGGCAAGAGACAGGGGTAAACGCACCCTTAATACAAAGAGTTTTGTGGAATTGATGGCACAGTTCTTCAGTGATTTAGTTATTTTCTAACTGACAGTCCATGAAGAGTATATCTTGGTTCATTATGCTGTTTGCAGTTTCCTCAAAATATGGAGTTCCAAAGGTTTTGGTTGTATTCCCTATGCTGTTTGCAGTTTACATGCAACCATTAGGAAAAATAATCCAGAGACGTGGTCTGGTATACAACTGCTATGCAGACGATGACCAACTCTACCTGTCCTTTAAGCCCAGAGTCAGTGACCCAAACCCAGCCATAAATTCCTGTCTAGCTAAACTACAAGAATGGATGAATGCCAGCTGGCCTAAACCGAACCCAGACAAAACGGAAGTTCTTCTGGTTGGAGGGCAGCGCTTGACAGAAAAGTGCCAACTTGCACATACAATACATCTATACCTGAGAAGAACAACCCTTCAAAGCTCAGACCATGTACGCAATGTGGGTGTATTTATTGATGAGGAACTGTCTCTCAGGAAACAGATACATATCAGCCATTATTAAATCATAAATGCAATCGCACTCTGCAACCAGCACTTTGCCCTGCAACTGAGTCTGCTTTCATAGCGCCTACCAGTAGCCATTTGGCTCCAGGAAAAGTATATAGTGGTCTCAGCATGCATGTTGGTACTTGCATCCCTGGATCCGATAAAAGCTGAAATGGCACCGGACGGGGTTAAAAGCAGAGTGTGCCTGGCGTGCATGCTGTAACTACACTCCCTGGACTTTGTGTGGCTGTCATGGCCCATAACAGGTAGGAACTAGTGTTAGGGACCACTCATGAAGGCGACCTTGACGTGGTGAGTGGCTTATTACGCTTTGGCCAAAATGTACACTAATGCCTCATTCAACATCCAGTATAAAAGCAGGGCAGAGTGCTGGTTGCAGAGTGCGATTGCATTTGTGTTTTTGCGTTTGTATCTGTATTTCGCCATAGCAATGTGCACCTGCATACAGGGCTGTGCTGACTGAATCCCCCACATTATTAAATCATACTTCCACCTGAGAAACATGGCAAGAATTAAACATCTCATTTCATCTGAAGATTTATCTACACTGATATATGCCTTCATAACCTCGCAGCTGGACTACTGTAATGCCCTTTATGGAGGCCTCCCAGACAAAAGCAATATACCGCCTCCAGCTAATTCAAAATGCTCCAGCTAGATTAATAACCAATCAGTCCTGGCATGCTCCAATAGCACCCACTCTCTGCAGTGGCTGCCCATAAAATGAAGGATAACTTAAAATCTGTTCAACCATAGCCAGGATCCACTACAAAACTTTTGGAGCCAGAGCCTTCTGTCATGCAGCCCCCACTCTCTGGAAAGTAATACCATTGCTGGATTTAAAAAAAAAATAAATACGTCTCAAAACGTACCTATTCAGTTCAGCATTTGAGGGCAGATAACTCTGCCTAACTATAATTTGCTACAAGAACTTCCTCACAAGGCATTATCCTGAACTGATTGTCTGTTCCTGGACTGTGCTTTGAGTTCCTTGTAAGAAAAGCGCATTACAAATGTTTGTTGCAAATGTCATAACTTTTCTCTCAATCATTTTAACAGCCAAAATGTTTTATTTTTATGATATATAAAATTAATATGAATTGCAATGGTGCGACAACCCCAAATAGCATTTAATACACATGGTACCTTTTGCTTAGTTTAGATTTAAAGGGGTTGTCCAGGATCAGAAAAACATTTCAGAAACAGCATCACACCTGTCTACAGGTTGTGCCCTGTATTGCACCTCAGTTCCATTGAAGTGACAGGGCTTGGCTGCAGTACCGCTAACAATCTGAACATAGATGTGGTGCTGTTTTTGGAAGAAAGCAGACATGTTTTTTTTTTAATCTTGGACAAGTCCTATAACATCAAAAATAACACAAAAATAGATTTGTATCAGTCTCTGAAATTTTTATATTAAAAGCAATTGGTCAGCACCCTGGGATATAATACGGTGGTCTGAAATTTTAATGGACTGACAAAAAAGTTTGCTTTGAATTATATTTAGTTCCCACCACATGGATATTACAGAGAAAGTAGAGTACAACCAAGAGAAAAGAATGTCACTGAGCATTACAGCGATTCTGGGTCCGAGGCAAATAGTGAATACTTAAGAAGTGGCAAAATGAACCTTTTATGAAAGCCTTGGTTTCGCTTGGAAATAAAAAAAAATAATATAAATGCTTTTCAACAATGTGCAAATTTATTTTCTTATATCAGTATACTGCAAATTTGAGAAGAAAAGCTTAAATTGCACGCTTTCACGGAAAGGAAAAAAGTGCAGACTTGTAAGTTAGGAATAGAAAATTGAGACAAAATTACAGTTGTCAACATCGAGAGCTACGGGGCACCAACATAGGTCAATATGTAAGCAAAAACAAAATGTACTGTACATTTTACCACTTGGATTTCCACTGTGCTGTAATAGGTTTCCAGTGTGCATTAAAAAGACAAAGCCAAATACTAAACTCAAATTTAGGAATATAAAGAGAACAGCGCAAAAGGGTTTTATCTAAATTTCGAAAGTCAAACATACACTTTCTTGTTGTAATTTGTTCAGTGAACACAATAAGAATACAAACCCTTCAAACTCCCCTTTGATGTAGAATTTTCAATGTTTTACTACTGTTTTGCTTACATGCATTCCAAAAGACAAAGCCGAACAATCACACGTGCTTATGAGAAGATGGGATTTAATATGCAAAGCAGAGGAATAAAAAAAAAATTATGGTAGCATTTTATTTTTTTGTGTTGAATTAAAGAGAATTTCCACCCAAAGAAAAATTCCAGATACAATTATTAAAGCAGCCAGTGTTTCACAGTCTTAGTTATAGGCTTTTAAGGTCCTATTCACATGGAGGATTGTTTTCAATGGGAGGCCATGCTGCTATTTGTGCGGCCAGTGGTTTAAAGGGGTGTTTGATACCTATCCTCAGGATAGGTCATTGATATCAGATAGGCAGGGATCTGACCCCCACCAACGATGGGACTAAGCTACAAAGAGGTTATGTGACCAATGACCATGATATCACTGGCCTAGGAAGAGGCTGCAGTGCTCACTGGAGCGCCACGGTCTCTTCAAACAGCTTTGGGGTGTTTGGAGTCAGGCCCCCACTGATCAAATATTGATGTCCTATACTGAGCATAGGCCATCAATATGCAAATCTTGGACAACCCCTGTAAAGTTGGGATTGTGCCAAGGAAGGACATGTTTTTTCTTGGTCCACTGTCCAGAAGGTAGCTGTGGCATGTGTCCATTCTTGGTTTAGCCAGGTCCATTCAGTAGGGCTAAACTGTGAGCGGGTCTGCGACACTGAATATGAATGAACCACGGGGGCTTGTTTGCTCATTTCTAACCTTTCAGAAACATACACAAGCTTTAATGTAAACATGTACATCTTTAGGCATAGAATGTTGGCATTCTCCTGCTTGGCCTACAAGATTTGAAAAGACTTCTAATCTCTTGAAGCACTGCCTGGGGAAGCAGGATACAGAACTAGCAGGACCTGTAACAGGCATACTACATTACAACTGACCAATGAACTGAAAATATTACTAATATAAACCATTCAGACCAAACATGTTTCATCCCTAACAAGTCAATATCACTGGATTTAAATAGAATGTATTGTATCCTACAAACCTATTTTTTCACTGGATGCAATTACAGCGCTTGTGTTGAATGAGACTTTGGATTTGGAGGCATCATGATCAAATGGATACAAATCCTTAAAGGGAGTCTGTCATCACAGTTTCACCTTTTTAACCCTTCCCATAGCTTTCTAGCAGCATTACAGTTGATAAAAACGTTACCTTTATAAGCAATCGTGGACTTATAAAACTGGCAAAAATCATCTTAGTAGGATATGCAAATGAGGGCTCGCAAGTGCCCAGGGGCGGCGTCAACCTCGTAGGTGCCCAGGCAGCTCTGCCTTATCGTCCCTTCCCCCCGCCCAGTCTTTCCCTCTGCCCGCCCATCCTCTTACTTCTTTCTCTCGCCGAGATCCCGCGCCTGCGCGCTGAGTCCGTCGGCCGGCGCATGCGCACTGCGATGTCCATTCCTGGTACAGCATCACAGTAATTAATGCGCATGCGCTGGCTAACTCGCCGGTAGCCGGCGCATGCGTATTAATTACTGTGATGCCGTACCAGGAATGGACATCGCAGTGTGCATGCGCCGGCCGACGGACTCAGCGCGCAGGAGCGGGATCTCGGCGAGAGAAGAAGTAAGAAGATGGGGGGGCAGAGGGAAAGGATGGGTGGGCAGAGGGAAAGACTGGGCGGGGGGAAGCGACGATAAGGCAGAGCTGCCTGGGCATCTACGAGGTTGACACCGCCCCTGGGCACTTTTGAGCCCTCATTTGCATATCCTACTAAGATGATTTTTGCCAGTTTTATAAGTCCACGATTGCTTGTAAAGGTAACGTTTTTATCAACTGTAATGCTGCTAGAAAGCTATGGGAAGGGTTAAAAAGGTGAAACTGTGATGACAGACTCCCTTTAATTCGGCAGCCAACATCAGGTTTAAAGTTGGTGGCACGCTGTCAGAACATTTTGCAATATATAATACTAACATTGAGCTGGGAACTCCTTCCAAAAATAATGAAAACATAACTTTTAATTAGATAAATAAGATATTAAATCAAAAACCGTGCTTAAAATCCTAGTTTGGTTAAGGATATGATATAGGTGGAGATTTGTAGTGGCTGGATGATGTCAGAAAGATACCTAAAAGCTCTATGGAGGGTTGCCAGACAGCACTTATTGCTAATAGCCTAGGCTCTTTCATACTTGCGTTCTTTTCTTCCGCCATAGAGGCTCTATGCCGGAAGAATCCTGATCAGTTTTATCCTAATGCATTCTGAATGGAGAGAAATCCGTTCAGGACGCATCAGGATGTCTTCACTTCCGGACCGGAACGTTTTTTGGCCGGAGAAAATACCGCAGCATGCTGCGCTTTTTGCTCCGGCCAAAAATCCTGAAGACTTGCCGCAAGGCCGGATCCGGAATTAATGCCCATTGAAAGGTAATGATCCGGATCCGGCCTTAAGCTAAACGTCGTTTCGGCGCATTGCCGGATCCGACGTTTAGCTTTTTCTGAATGGTTACCATGGCTGCCGGGACGCTAAAGTCCTGGCAGCCATGGTAAAGTGTAGT
Organism: Bufo gargarizans; assembly: GCF_014858855.1. Taxonomy (NCBI): domain Eukaryota; kingdom Metazoa; phylum Chordata; class Amphibia; order Anura; family Bufonidae; genus Bufo; species Bufo gargarizans. The sequence goes on along the minus strand of NC_058082.1, from coordinate 255,838,150 downwards.
GGGGAGCGGGGGAGCAGCATACTTACCGTCCATGCGGCTCCCGGGGCGCTCCAGAGTGACGTCAGGGCGCCCCAAGCGCATGGATCACGTGATCGCATGGCACGTCATCCATGCGCATGGGGCGCTCTGACGTCATTCTGGAGCGCCCCGGGAGCCGCACGGACTGTAAGTATACCGCTCCCTCGCTCCCCACTACTACTATGGCAACAAGGACTTTAATAGCGTCCTGGCTGCCATAGTAACACTGAACGCATTTTGAAGACGAATCCGTCTTCAAATGCTTTCAGTTCACTTGCGTTTTTCCGGATCCGGCGTGTAATTCCGGCAAGTGGAGTACACGCCGGAATCCGGACAACGCAAGTGTGAAAAAGGCCTAATCTGTTCAGTTTGCATCAGGATGTCTTCAGTTCAGTCGTTTTGACTGATCAGGCAAAAGAGAAAACCGCAGCATGCTACGGTTTTCTTTTAGGCGAAAAAAAAATGAAGACTTGCCTGAACGCCGGATCCGGCATTTTTTCCCATAGGAATGTATTAGTGCCGGATCCAGTATTCAGAATACCGTAATGCCGGATCCGTCGTTACGGCATGCGCATATCGGTAAAAATGTGAAAAAATGTACAAGACAGATCCGTTGGTCCGCATGACAAGCGGAGAGACGGATCCGTCCTTGCAATGCATTTGTGAGACTGATCCGCATCCGGATCCGTCTCACAAATGCTTTTAGTCAGCGGCAGATCGGCGGATCCGGCGGATCCGGCGGGCAGTTCCGACGACGGAACTGCCCGCCGGATCACACTGCCGCAAGTGTGAAAGTACCCTAACTCAAGTGTGAACTCAGCCTTATAGGCGCCAGCTATAAAGAATAATGCAGAGGCCCAAGATCCTACTATAGCATGAAAGAGTGCACTCCTCTTACACCATCGTCAGCTGATTCCACATAAATGTCTACAGAACCTGTTCTATTAAACGCTTATACAAGTAGAGCCTCCCTGACAGATTGGAGAGGCTGTCAGCCGTAAGTTTGTGTTGAAGCCACTGATTATTTTGCCCTTCCTCTGATCCGTCAGAACAATAACCCCCAAAAAACGGATCCTGTCTGTTGAGCATCTGCCTTTACTCGGTCAGCATTTGATCAGTAATCCATCAGTATTGCTAAACCCAAATATAAACAGGAGTGGATCCAAAACAGAGATGACACATGAATGGAATCTTTGCATGTCTTCTGTGTTTTGTACCCACTCCTGCTTTTGGCTACCAAATCATAAGACAATTTTGATGCAAAATAGGGACCATATCATACAGGCCTTAAAGGGACACTGACAGGGCCAATAAGCATATTGAGGAATATATATGGCAGTACAGGTCTTATAATGGGTATTACAATCATATAAGTATCCCCCTGTCCACATTATACATACAGTAAACTTAAGTTTTATAACCTGCTCCAACGGTCTTCAATCTGCCCAAGGGGCGGCGTTTCACCTCTCTTGCGCCCAGCCAGCCTCCCCCAACTGCCGCTTTGAAGCGCCGCCCAGCTCATGAATATTCAGTTTGCTGGGCGGCTTCTGCGGTCCCCGCTCTGAAACGCTGCGCTGAACAGTGCCCTTGCGCATGCGCCAGATCTTGTGAAGTCGGGGACAGTAAGCGCCGCCCAGCGAAGTGAATATTGATGAGCTGGGCGGCGCTTACTGTACCGGACTTCACAAGATCCGGCGCATGCGCCAGGCACTGTTAAGCGAAGCGCTTCAGAGCGGGGACCGCAGAAGCCGCCCAGCAAACTGAATATTCATGAGCTGGGCGGCGCTTCAAAGCGGCAGTTGGGGGAGGCTGGCTGGGCGCAAGAGAGGTGAAACGCCGCCCCTTGGGCAGATTGAAGACCGTTGGAGCAGGTTATAAAACTTAAAGTTTACTGTATGTATAATGTGGACAGGGGGGATACTTATATGATTGTAATACCCATTATAAGACCTGTACTGCCATATATATACCTCAATATGCTTATTGGCCCTGTCAGTGTCCCTTTAAAGCTGCTGCATAGACAGGATCCGTTGTGCGTCTCATTTTTCTTCCTTCTGACAGATCAGAAGAAGGGTCAAATAAATGATTATGTCAACCAGGCTAAAAAGGCAAAATGGTGGCCCAGTCATGGAGTATGGAGGGTGGGAACAGCATGAGGATACCACAGAGTGGCCCAGTGACAGAGTGGGGAGGTGGCAGCAGCATGAGGAGACCATAGAGTGGTGATGTGGCAGCAGCATGAGGAGACCACAGAGTGGCCCAGTGACATAGTGTTGAGGTGGCAGAAGCATGAGGGGACCACAGAGTGGTGAGGTGACAGCAGCATGAGGAGACCACAGAGTGGCCCAGTGACATAATGAAATGAAGAAACAATTCCTGCACTGTATTTTCTTCCCATTAAAATCTTCCTCTTTATTGATTTACAGCATTAGTATGCTGACAGTTTCACAAACAAGCAGTTGTTTACGCGTTTCGTAGAACTTCTCCTTAGTCGTGGCCCAGTGACATAGTGGTGAGGTGGCAGCAGCATGAGGATACTACAGAGTGGCCCATTTACATAGTGGTAAGGTGGCCGCAGCATGTAGAGACCACAGAGTGGTGATGTGGCAGCAGCATGAGGAGACCACAGAGTGGTGATGTGGCAGCAGCATGAGGAAACCACAGAGTGGTGAGGTGGCAGCAGCATGAGGAGAACACAGAGTGGTGAGGTGGCAGCAGCATGAGCAGACCACAGAGTGGCCCAGTGACATAGTGGGGAGTGGGGGGCAATACCAGTAACAGCTGAAGAGGGTGGGTGGCAGTAGGAGCAATTGGCAGCAGGTGCGGCATCAGGTGGGTGGCAGCATCAGAATAGTAGCTAAAGCAGGTAGCCAGAAGAAACAGGTATCTTTTTTCAAAGTGTAGGTGTGGCACCATGGATCATCTAGTCTGATGCATCAGGCATTGGTGTTTAAAAATCCTGGCTGGTCCACGCCTGATTCATCTTCACAAAGGTCAGATTCTCCACATTTTGGGTGGGCAGGCGAGTTCTCCTTGGGGAAACTATTGCCCCCACCGCACTAAACACCTGCTCTGATGCCACACTGCTGGCTGGGCAGGAAAGCTTGTCCAGGGCAAAGTCGGCCAGTTGCAGCCACAAATCCAGTTTGGCTGCCCAGTAGTCCAGGGGATCTTCGATGTGGGGTGGCAGGGTGCACTCCAAGTATGCCACAACCTGCTGGTTCAGGTTCTGCTCTATGTCTAGCTGCTGCTGCTGGTGAGTAGTTTCTTCAGTAGTTGAGTGAAGAAAACTTCTCATCAGCGACTATAGACTTAAGTTGCTGCTGATGGAGATGGTACTGCTTCAGCCCCACCAATCCCCCCCCCCCAGCAACCACAGCAGTGGAACATGAGCGCAGAAGGATCCGCCGGTCAGACCTGCGTAAAGATGGGGATGGTGCACATAGGTAGTGGCCACCTGACTACATCGAATGTCTCGATAGTAGTTTAGTTTTTCCTTTCAGCAGGTGTAAAAGAAAGCCCCCATTTTGGACCGGTAGCGAGGGTCTAACATGGTTGAGAGCCAATAGTCATCTCTCTGCCGAATGGTGACAATTCGACTGTCACTACGCAAGCAACTGAGCAATGTGCACCGGGCTATTTGCGCGAGTGACTCTGGGGGACTCCCTGCCTCCATCTCCACTGCATACTGCCACTGTCTGTCTGGGTCATCTGCCTCGTCTTCCTTATTGCCCTGTAGCTCCTACGGCTGATTCTGCTCCTCCTCTCACCTGTGTAGAAAAAAACAACCATTTCCCTACGCATTGCTTGTGCTCGAATGTCCTCCTCCTTCAGTTCAGCTCCCACAGGGCTTATGTGGCCATGAGATGTAGTCGCCACATCTCCTGTCCCCTGGCCAGCCAGAATTAGCAGCATCTGTTCCAGGACATGAATCAGTGGAATGATGTTGTTCATCCCGTAGTCATGGCGACTGACAAATAAAGTGGCCTCCTAAAAGGGCCCGAGCAAAAGGCATGAGTTGCCACTGGCTAACATCGAAGTTACACAGGGGAGTACCTCTGTCCGCCTGTATCATCAAGAAAATGTTTTTGGCCTTTCCCTGTTCATACAATCGGTCTAACATATGGAGGGTGGAAACATTGCATATCAGCCTATGTTGGGGGACGCTGTTCTGCCGCTGCAGCTCAAGGAGGGTGTGCTTTGCAGTGTACGAGTGGCTGAAGTGCATGCAAAGTTTCCTGGCCGTTTTCAGGATGTCTTGCAGATGGGGTGAAGACTTGAGGAACCGCTTTATAACCAGATTGAACACGTGCACCATGCAGGGCGCATGGCTCAGCCCTCCGTGACGTAGCGCCGACACCATGTTCTTTCCGTTGTCGGTCACCATGGTTCCAATTTTTTGTTGTCAAGGAGAAAGCCGGGATTCAATTTCTTGATTAGGGACGCAGAGCAGTTCCTCCCCTGTGTGACTCTGCTCGCCCAGGCAAACTAGGTGCAGAACAGCGTGACACCGCTGTGCCCTGCACATGTGGTATGCTGGATGGGCACTGTGAATTGTCCCTGCAGTGGAGGCTGAGGACATGTTGGAAGATGAGGAGGCAGAGGCAGACATTATCGCAGGACCAATGGCGTGAGAACATGGAGGTGGAAGTGGGGTCACCTGGCCATGTTGCTGGTGCGGCTGGGCAGGAAGCACATTTACCCAGTAGGCCGTAAAGAACATATTTTGTCCTTGACAATAGTTACAGCTCCTCACGTGGCGCTGCCGTGCACTTTGGCAGACACCAACAGGCTCAAGGACTGGCCCACCTTCTGTTCTAGATATGTGTGCAGGGCTGGTACTAACTTTTTTTGCAAAGAAATGACGGCTTGGGGTTCTCCACAAGCCCTCAGTTCTCTGAAAGGTGCAGAGTCCACCACTTGGAAAGGACGGGACTGCAGCACCAGCAACTTGGCCAGGAGCACGTTCAGCTTCTTTGCCTTTGGATGAGTGCACGCATACTGTTGTCTCTTGGCAATCGCTTCGGTGATCGATTGTTGACGGAAACACTGACGAGGAGTAGGAGAAGCAGGAGCAGGAGCATGACGATTAGCAGATGATGGGAAGAACAGACAGCTCCCTTCGGCTAAGGTAGTGGAGCCTTAACTACATGAAATTAGCTGCGTGCCACTGGGTGATGCAGCGGTTGCTGTGGAAGGCTGGATGACCAGATCGGAGCCATGGTTCTCACTGGGCCACTTCATGGTGACGCTAAATGTGTTGACACAGGGCCGTGGTGCCAACATAGGCACCCTGCCCACGCTTCAACTTCTGCCCACAAATTTTGCAAATGGCCATGTTCACCTACTCCGACGGCCTAACAAAAAATTGCCACACCGCCGAGTATGGCATTTTACCACCAACACTGCGCACTGACTGCCTGCTACCGCTGCCTCCTTGAACCCCTGCACTGCTACTTTCTGGGCTGGTAGGCTCCTGCAAAGCGGGTGGTCTACCCTGGGCATGTTTGGCTCCCCACCCTGCTGATTCACAGCCACGCTGCCACCCTGCTGGCTCAGCCGCTGCCTCACGGGCAAGTTGCCACCACTCTTTTCCTGATGATGAAGCCCTTTCTTCACCTAGCTCCCAAGTGCGATCGGCTACATCATCATCATCCGCTACTGTTTGCACATCACTGATGTCCCCCACAACAATCTCAGAGCCAGGAGCCTGACTGCTCGCAACACCTGCTCCCACGCAACTCTCATCATCACTGCTTGCCTGCCTACTGGAGGAAAAGGCGGAAGTCTCCTCCAGATCTTGGCTGGGCAGTAGCTGCTGACTGTCCTCTAACAGCTCGTCCTTGCTGAAAAGTGGAGCCGAGCCTACAGAATATAATACTTCTTGCGCTGAGGGAACTGAAAATAACTGAAGGTTGAGGACAGGTGGTGGCACAGGGCCTGCTCCTGGGCCAAGCCAACTAAGTGCAATGTCACAGTCTTGGCTGGGGGTGTCTGATGTCACTTACGACAAAGTAGAAGACCGGATCAACCATTAAAGCACCGCTGGGTTGCTGGTCAAGACATGACCGCTAGATGACACAGAAAAAAATAGAACATGTCCTATTCTTGTCTGCAATTGCGGACAAGATTAGGCATTTTCTATTAAGTGCCAGCAATGTGCGTTCCGCAAAATGCGGAACGCACATTGCCGGTGTCCATGTTTTGCGGATCCGCAAAACACATACGGATGTATGAATGGACCCTAAAAATGTATTGCTGTGGTACCTTGAGCCTTCCTGTAGCTCGTGAATACTGCGGAGAATGAACGGCTTTTCCAATCTTGGCATGGGGACGGCGTTTGGGGCCCCAGTAACACAGCACTCCCGGGGAAAGCCACCTTAGATGCTGTGGGCATCTTACGTTTTACAACTTTTTTTGCAATAAAACCCCTTTTTTTTTTTTTTTTAAGAAAAAACTTTTTTTTGCATTGCTGCTTCCCAAGACCGATAACTTTTTTTTTTTTTTTTTTTTTTATATGGAGTTGTGTGAGGGCTTGATTTTTGCGGGATGACTTCTATTTTTCACTGGTATCATTTTGGAGTAAATGAAGCTTGTTATTATGTTTTTTTCCATGGCAACTAAGAATAAATGAGCAATTCTGTCTTTTTTTTTTACGGCGTTCACCGTAGGGGATAATTTACATGATATTTATGTAGTCTGGGTTGTTACGGATGCGACAATACCAAACATATGGAGATTTAGCAAATCTTTTTCATTGAAAATTGTATTTTCAATGGGAAAAAAAAGTGTCATTTTTTATGGCATTTTTTTATTAAATAAATGATTTTTTTTACCACTTAATAGTCCCACAAGTCAGCTTTTTGATTGATTTTAAATGCATTGCATTTTAATGTCAGTGCTATTCTGACATTGACCAGAGAGGCGCAGCCTGCTGGAAATTACTCAAAGCTGGACTGGGGCCTACATTAGACCCCTTCCAGCCTTCACACACATCGGCACCCCGCAATTGCAATTGCGGGGTGCCGATGGGAGACAGAGGGAGTTCGCTCTCTCTGTCAGCACTTTACATGCACTGGGTGCCATTGCCCACGGCATGTAAAGCGTCAAACAGCCCGGATAAACATTCCTGGCGGTCCAGGCTGTTAGAGCAGGGCCGCGGCTCTCATGTGCTCCCGTGCAGCGCTTAGACTGGGCCGCCGTAGAAAAGCAGCAGCCCAGCCTAAGGCCCCTTAGTGACCGCTGTAAAAAGGCGTATGGGTGGTCACTAAGAGGTTAAGGAAACTTTATTAATAAGATAGAAGATGGTGGTCTTGCAGTTCCATGTAATAAATTATGCTATTTATCTGGAATTCTTTATCTAAAATAATATGAATCCTTTAATCAAAAACATACTCCAGCAAAATGTATGCACACGTCAGTTTTCCATATTTTTGAATCTGGAGTGTTGTGGAAATTACCTTCCAAACTTTTTTTAAGCTAGGGTACTTTCACTCTAGTGTTATTCTTTTCCGGTATTGAAATCCAGTAAAGGGTCTCAATACCGGGAAAAAAACGCATCAGTTTTGTCCTAATGAATTCTGAATGGAAAGCAATCCGTTCAGTATGCATCAGGATGTCTTCCGTTACATCTCTTGTACGGTATTTGACAGGACAAAATACCAGGACACTACCACACTTGCCGGATCTGGCATTAATTTCATAGAGATGTATTAATGCCGGATCCGGTACCAAGTGTTCCAGGCGTTGCCGGATCTGGTTTTCCAGGTTTGCGCATGCGCTGGTACATAGGAGGAGCTATTTTTTGCTTCTTTTTAATCTTTGAAAAAAATTCAATACTGGATCTTTTATTCCGGATGATACCGGATCCGTCTAACGGATCCGGAAAAAACATATATCCTTTTGCATACGGTTTGCTGGATCTGGCAGGCAATTCCGTTGCTGGAACTGCCTGCCGGATCCGAACAACGCCAGTGTGAAAGTACCCTAAATGAAGTTTGGGTGAACATGAAGCAGATATCAAAGGGTTTTCCAGTTTCACAAATAAATAATACCAGCATTCAACCTTACTGCATTATATAATTCAGATAATGAAGTTCTGAGTGCATTTTGACTCCAGCATAAATTGCTGAGACCCCAACCCTGGGGGGAAATATCATGAGAGGAATATTTGAAGTCAGTTTTGCTTGAGTCTGCATTGGCTTACCTCATGCCACATTTATCAAATGCCACATGTGGTTTGATAAACTTGTCTTATCCTTAAACACTTGTCTAGAAAAGCCATTCCAGTTTTCCTACTCCATCCTTTTTTTTTTTTTTTAAGTGTCAATAATAAATCTGGAGTGAAACTCATTAAAGGGGTTGTCCGGGATCAAAATTATATATATATTTTTTTAAAACTGTTTACTCATTATTACTAGCCGAGTCAAGGTTCCCCAGCTGTATTTAGGTAGTTTTTACACTGCTGCATGGCTTCTAAGGTCCCCAACAGATTGTTGACATAGTTGTTTATCTGTGTGATGACTTCCTGCCGCACTGCACTGTGGGTCCCAGCGCAGCATCTCCCGGTTTCTACAGTCTAACATCTCGTCCCTGCAGTCGCGCCCATTATACATATTCAGCCTCCTGCACATCGTCCACTCCTCCACTCTATCCGCCCCCCTCATAGAAAGCTGCATGACCGGTGACATCAACGGACCGGGGGGGTGTAGCTTAGCGCTATGTGGGCAGGCCTAGTTACCACCCCTCCTTCCACTCTGCATAATTACTTAGGCTGCCGGTGACGTCCAGAAGAATGAGCAGAACATGACCCTCAGAGGCAGGGTCATTGATGATCTTGTGCCTTACAAGCCTTGCCAAATCTCAGATGTCAAGATGATGTCATCGGGACAGAAAACCAACACAGCGGAAAATGGCAAATAACTCTGATGGAGTGCAGGAAATGGAGCATTACAGATGCTCACTATTAGGGCTCATGCACTGCTAGCGCTGACTGTACTCACCGACTGAGTCCTGACTGCATACAGTAGTAAGAGTACTGCAAAAGTATAATAGGTACTGTATTAGGAATCAACAAAATAATTATGAATTGCCTATATTAAATTGATATAGGCTGCAAAACTAAATATTTACTTATACATACTTAGCCTAGATCAGGGATGCCCAACCTTAGTCCCTCCAGCTGTTGCAAAACTACAATTTCCCGCCATACCTGCACAGCCTACAGCTATTAGAGCATGCTGGGAGTTGTAGTTTTGCAGCAGCTGGAGTGCTACAGATTGAGCATCCCTGGCCTGGATAGACTTCCAATTGAGTACTGTAATGAAGACTTCCAGAAAACCAAATTACCAGTACGTGCAATTACACTTTTCCCTAGTCACATCCACCAATATATACCAAAGAACCTAAATTCTAGGGTGGGACTACTGCTTGTAGAACCTTACATCCAAAGGCCATATCTTTATTGGCTATAGCATCTTGCCTATAATGTTTAGTGAATGTGTGAGTCTTTTTTCAGGTTGCCCACAATACTGTAAATGTTCGAGTAGAAGGAGCACTCAGACCTTGTTGTACTTCTTTACCTATTGATTTGTAGGCCACAGTAAAGGCTTGCCTAATCCACCTAGCAACTGAGCTTTTCGCTGCTTTCTTCCCTTTATTGGACCCCAAAAAATAATTTAGAAATAAGTTTTACCTTTCCTCCAGGTAACGCAATGCTGCAAACATATTCGGCAGCTCTTTACAAAAAGAGGGTTCATGTACAGACAGTCACAAATTAAATAATATTCTAAGATTTTTGGGAGTCGAAACAACTTGGTAGAAATAATGGATCAAGTTTGAAAATGATTATTTCATCTAAATCTTGAAAAGGGAATAATGTAGAAAGGGCCTGAATCTTTCTAACTCTCCAAGACAAAGAAACAGCTAGCAAAAACATGTTTTTAAGGTAAGTAGTTTTATGGAAATATCATTAATAGGCTCAAACAGGCTGCTTGTCAGACCATTTAGAACCACATTAAGAATTCAAGGGCGAAACAAATTAGTTATTCAGGTTTTTGCCTTTTTGATGCTTTTAAAAATCTGTCAATATTACTAATTTCAAGTAGTTTAGTATTAAATAAGGCATCTTATGTCAAAACCTGCACCTTGAGAGTGCTGTGACCGAGATCATATGAAACCCACTTTGGAAAAAATATCTAAAATTACAGGACAGACATTTTATACTGTTAGGTCCATATACAGTACAGACCAAAAGTTTGGACACACCTTCTCATTCAAAGAGTTTTCTTTATTTTCATGACTATGAAAATTGTAGATTCACAATGAAGGCATCAAAACTATGAATTAACACATGTGGAATTATATACATAACAAAAAAGTATGAAACAACTTAAAATATGTCATATTCCAGGTTCTTCAAAAGTAGCCACCTTTTGCTTTGATTACTGCTTTGCACACTCTTGGCATTCTCTTGATGAGCTTCAAGTGGTAGTCACCTGAAATGGTTTTCACTTCACAGGTGTGCCCTGTCAGGTTAAATAAGTGGGATTTCTTGCCTTATAAATGGGGTTGGGACCATCAGTTGCATTGTGGAGAAGTCAGGTGGATACACAGCTGATAGTCCTACTGAATACACTGTTAGAATTTGTATTATGGCAAGAAAAAAGCAGCTAAGTAAAGAAAAACGAGTGGCCATCATTACTTTAAGAAATGAAGGTCAGTCAGTCCGAAAAATTGGGAAAACTTTGAAAGTGTCCCCAAGTGCAATCACAAAAACCATCAAGCGCTACAAAGAAACTGGCTCACATGCAGACCGCCCCAGGAAAGTTAGACCAAGAGTCACCTCTGCTGCAGAGGATAAGTTCATCCGAGTCACCAGCCTCAGAAATCGCAGGTTAACAGCAGCTCAGATTAGAGACCAGGTCAATGCCACACAGAGTTCTAGCAGCAGACACATCTCTAGAACAACTGTTAAGAGGAGACTGTGTGAATCAGGCCTTCATGGTAGAATATCTGCTAGGAAACCACTGCTAAGGACAGGCGACAAGCAGAAGAGACTTGTTTGGGCTAAAGAACACAAGGAATAGACATTAGACCAGTGGAAATCTGTTCTTTGGTCTGATGAGTCCAAATTTGAGATCTTTGGTTCCAACCACCGTGTCTTTGTGCGACACAGAAAAGGTGAACGGATGGACTCTACATGCCTGGTTCCCACCGTGAAGCATGGAGGAGGAGGTGTGATGGTGTGGGGGTGCTTTGCTGGTAACACTGTTGGGGATTTATTCAAAATTGAAGGCATACTGAACCAGCATGGCTACCACAGCATCTTGCAGCGGCATGCTATTCCATCCGGTTTGCTTTTGGTTGGACCATCATTTATTTTTCAACAGGACAATGACCCCAAACACACCTCCAGGCTGTGTAAGGGCTATTTGACCATGAAGGAGAGTGATGGGGTGCTGCGCCAGATGACCTGGCTTCCACAGTCACCGGACCTGAACCCAATCGAGATGGTTTGGGGTGAGCTGGACCGCAGAGTGAAGGCAAAAGGGCCAACAAGTGCTAAGCATCTCTAGGAACTCCTTCAAGACTGTTGGAAGACCATTTCAGGTGACTACCTCTTGAAGCTCATCAAGAGAATGCCAAAAGTGTGCAAAGCAGTAATCAAAGCAAAAGGTGGCTACTTTGAAGAACCTAGAATATGACATATTTTCAGTTGTTTCACACTTTTATGTTATGTATATAATTCCACATGTGTTAATTCATAGTTTTGATGACTTCAGTGTGAATCTACAATTTTCATAGTCATGAAAATAAAGAAAACTCTTTGAATGAGAAGGTGTGTCCAAACTTTTGGTCTGTACTGTATATTTAGATACTGACACAAAATTATAATTTTTTTTAACCTGTTTACTAAAACATATTCAAGTTATAGTTTTATAATGAACACAGACTTAAAGTCCAGACTAAACTTTCATTTGAGGGTATCCACATTAAAATTGGATGAAGGGTTTAGGATTTTCAGCTCCTTTACATGTGGCACCCTGTTTTTAAAGGGACCAAAAGAAATTGGACAATTGACTCAAGGCAGGGGCGGACACAGGCAGCAAAGGGCCCCTGTGCAAAGGATGTACCTGCCCCCCCCTTTCCCAAAACACACATACAAATATAAACATATATGTGCAAATAAAAAACATCTTGTGAATATGTTTACAATATGTATATATATTCTTTTCATACTAGGTCACGCCTCTAACTCTGCCCAAAGCATAACTATACACACCCAGTCCCATTAATGCCCCCACATAGTAATTATTCCCCCTTTGTGCCAGTACATAGTAGTTATGTCCAGATATGTGCCCCCTAACAGTAGTAATTGTCGGATATGTGCCCCCTTCACAGGAAGTTAAAAAAAATATACTCACCTAGTTCCTCATGATCACAGTTCAGCCGCTGGCGCTCCACAGCAGTAGCAGGATGTAGTGTCACACATTGCTCTGCTGGTCTGTGTAGGAGGAGGAGCACAGCAGATTCCCGGCCGCACAGCTCCTCCTCATACACAGACCAGCACTGTGACACTACATCCTGCTACTGCCGTGGATCCAGGTCCATATTTAGATTTGATGCTGCCTTAGGCACTTTAGTGCCAGCTTTCTCCCCCACAATGAAGTCCATAGCTGATGGTAAAATGCTCTCTAGGCCTTAAGCTATCCCTCAGGACTCCCTCATACACTTTGACAATTAAAGGACTGACCTATTACATGTGCGCTTGACAGCTGAAGGCATCTGTGTTGGTACCATGTTCTTATGTGCCTGCATTGCTGAGAAAAATTATGTTTAATTATATACAAATGGGGGCGTTACCATTACACCTAGAGGCTCCACTCTCTCTGTAACTGCGGCGCCCTCTGCACTTTAACATGGCCCGGTGGGATGACATTTTCACTGCCAGGTCCTGTCAAAGTAGACAGGGAGCAGCAGTTGCAGAGACAGCAGAGCCTCTAGGTGTAATGGTAACCCTGTTGCTTCTAGAGGGTCATTTGCATATATTCAAATATTCCCACCAGTCTTCTATTTGATACAGTTCCATGTAAATAACCTATCTCCCTTCAGTCTTCTTTACTATGCAATCCCATGTAAATAACACGAGTCCTCTTCCTCCAGTCCCATGTAAATAACTTCTCTTCCTTACAGTTCTCTATAACGTACAGTCCCATGTAAATAACTTAAATCCCCTCCTTCACCCCCCTCCAACACATAGTCCCATATAAATAGCATCACTCCTTACCCTCCAGTCCCATGTAAATAACATCAGTCATCTCCCTCCAATCTTCTATAACATACAGTCCCATGTAAAAAACATATCTTTCCTATAGTCTTCTATAACATACAGTCTTATATAACTGACACCCCTCCCCTCCCTTCAGCCCCTCTAACATACAGTCAAAGTTAAATAACATATTTCCCTCCCACTAAGCAGGAAGCTAGTATAATGGGGAGAACCACATCTCCCAGCATTTCTCTGACACTTACATTCATTCCATGGCATTGCAGGTCTCCACTGCTGAACGCTGCCTCTTTCTGCACTGGTCACATGACGATGACCTCATCACAGGTCCTACCTCCATTTCCACTGCTGAAAAGATCACATGACTATGATGTCATCGAAGGTCCTTCAGCTATGGAGTGTAGACACAAATGGGCAGCAGATTCGCAGTAAGTGCTAATCAGGTCCCTCCCACTAGTGATGGGAAGTTCGGATCTTTGAGCTGAATCGGTTCATTTGAATCAGCTCATTCAAATGAACCGATTCATGAATCGGATCTTCGGTTCACTTCATGAGCCGGCAGAGGCAAGTGAACTGAAGATCAATGCGCATGCTCAGCTCATCGAATCTTCGGTTCACTTGCTGAGTCGGCTCTCAAGTGAACCGAAGGTCAGGAGGGACTCGCTCCTGGCAAACACAGCTCTGCTGCAGTGGAGCAGACTGTGATAATTGTCTGAGAGTGTTAAAAGAATCGTGTCACCGAGTCCCTACCAGACTTCCTGCTCTGCTACATGCTAGATCAATGCCTGCCCCCCCCCCCCCCACGGACGGACTGACTGACTGACTTACGGACTTACAGGGAGCCGCAGAGCAGGGAGCCTGGCAGGGACTCGGTGACTCACGGTTCTTTTAACTCAAAAGAATCAAATGAGTCTCTGACTCATTCGATTCTTTTAACTAATAGACTCAGCCGATTCTCTGAGTCCCTGCGACTCCCCCTGTGCTGGGAGTCAGTGCTGCGGCCTCTGATTGGTTGGAGGGCGGGGAGTGGCGGGGCTAGCGTCCACTGCCGGCTCCTATTTCACTGCCTGATGCTGCCTCTATGCTGATCTGACTGAGCCGTTTCATTTCGGATCGGCTCAGTCAGAGGAACCGACTCTTCCGGATCAGTGAACTGAATCGGTTCAAAAGAACGATTCGTTCATGATCCGGACATCACTACCTCCCACGCACCCCAAAACTCTGCCCCCTCCCGACCTCCACACCAAGGTGCCCAGGTTACCCTGTTGGCAGAGGTAGCGAATAAAAAAATATAAGATTTAAAAAAAAAAACACCTTTGCTGGCACTGGGATGGGCCCCCTCCCTTGCTGGGCCAGCTGCACAGGCAGTATGTCCGCCCCTGACTCAAGGGTTATTTCATGGGCAGGTGTGGGTAATTCCTTTATTATTTTATTATCAATTAAGCACATAAAAGGCCTGGAGTTGATTTGAGGTGTGGTGCTTGTATTTTGAAGATTTTGCTGAGAAGTAAACATGCGGTCAAAGGAGCTCTCCATGCAGGTGAAACAAGCCATCCTTCATCTGCAAAAACAGGAAAAAAAACATCCGAGAAATTGCTACACTATTAGGAGTGTCAAAATCTACAGTTTGGTACATCCTGAGAAAGAAAGAAAGCACTGATGACCTCAACAATGCATTAAAGACCTGGACGCCCACGGAAGACAACAGTGGTGAATGATCGCAGAATAATTACCATGGTGAAGAGAAACCCCTTCACAACAGCCAACCAAGTGAACAACACTCTCCAGGATATAGGCGTATCAATATCCAAATCTACCATAAAGAGAAGACTACATGAAATTAAATACAGAGGGTTCACTGTAAGTTGCAAGACACTCATAAGCCTCAAAAATAAGAAGGCTAGATTGGAATATTCTTGAATGGCCAAGTCAGTCACCTGATCTGAACCCAATAGAGCATCCATTTAACTTGTTAAAGACTAAACTTCAGACAGAAAAGCCCACAAACAAACAGCAACTAAAAACCACTGCAGTAAAGGCCTGGCAAAGCATTAAAAAGGAGGAAACACAGCATTTGGTGATGTCCATGAGTTCAAGACTTCAGGCAGTCATTGCCAACAAAAGGGTTTTCAACCAAGTATTAGAAATTAACATTTCATTTACAATTATTTAGTGGTTTCCCGCTCAAAGAATCTGCTCATTGGTTTTCAGAGCCTCTCAGGTGGATTGCTCTCAGAGATAAAACGTATGCTCACAAAAATATTTTGTTTGCTAACTTCTGAAGATGCTCTCCTCAATGTTGAAAATACGTTACAGCCATTATGTTGTCTGGCTATATTTTCAATGTGTCTTCCTTATCAGATGAGCTGATGCTTTTAGTGTCTACAAAATTGCCTTGAGCTCTTTGAAATTTAATGATCCCAGTGCCATAGAATTGCCCCAAGTTCCTTGAAAAGAGGCCAGCCCTATATGAGCTCCCCAGCCCATGATGGGCCATCTGTTATTACCGTCACAAATTGATCCTGAACCCATAAAACCCTTCTTTCTAGATTCTTCTGTAGCCACCACAAAAGAGATGCCTTTACTTGATGAGGGACAATTATCGTAAGATCAAGAGATATCAGATTCTTGTTCCATCTTTTTAAAACCAACCGCTGAAGTGGTCTCAAATGGAATTCTGCCAATTTTTCTTGGATTCAATTATCAACCAATCATATAGACAAGGCACCATTACCTCCTGTGGTCTCAGGAGACCTGATACTTCTACCATCACTTTTATATACAGACAGAGCAATGAGGGAAGGCAGACAAACTGGTAGTGAACAACTTTTTGACCTGCCTGAACTGCAAATCTCAAATATTTACAGTGCTCGTTTACTGGTATATGAAAATATGCATATTTTAGATCTATGGTTATCATCTGTGCCCCTGCTGCTATCAAAGGAATCACAAATTTTATCAATTCCATTTTGAATCTCCTATAGAAAATACATTCGTTCAGCAACTTCAGGTTGATAATTGTCCAGAAACTCCCATTTGGCTTTTTACTAAAAAGAGGGAAGAATAATAATTGTTGTACCTTTCACTAAGTGGAACTGGCTAAATGGTGCCTAAATCTAACAGTTCCTGACTGCTTTCCAACAACTTGTCCTTAAGATGTGAAGGAGGAGCTGTCAGTTGAAATATTTTTGGTGGTTCTGAAAGAAATTCAAGATGTAACGTTCCTGAAGGACACTTGTTATGGACAATGCCTGTTGGACCACTGTGCCAACTAACCGGTTTGATTTTGGGTTATTCCTGGGGGCGTTATTAAATAGCAGTGTTTGTATCTTCTTTACAAACTCAAGCATTCATTATATAAACTGAAATGTTTAAAGATTTTGCTTTCCTTTGAATCACTTAACTAATATTTAGTTGTATAACCACTGTTTCTGAGAACTGCTGGACATCTGTGTTGCATGGAGTCAACCAACTTCTGGCACCTGTGAACAGGTATTCCAACCCAGCATGATTGGACTTCATTCCATAGTTCTTCTCTATTTCTTGGTTTTGCCTCAGAAACTGAATTTTTGACGTCACCACACAAGTTTTCTATTGGATTAAGATCCGGGGATTGGGCTGACCACTCCATAACATCAATCTTGTTGGTCTGGAACCAAGATGTTGCACTTTTACTGGTGTGTTTGGGGTCATTGTCTTGTTGGAACACCCATTTCAAGGGCATTTCCACTTAAGCATAAGGCAGCATGACCTCTTCAAGTATTCTGATGTATTCAAACTGATCCATGATCCCTGGTATGCGATAAATAGGCCCAACATCCCCATATCATGATGCTTGCGGCACAATGCTTCAATGTCTTCGCAGTGTACTGTGGCTTGAATTCAGTGTTTGGGGGTCGTCTGACAAACTGTCTCCGGCCACTAGACCCCCAAAAAAAAACAATCTTACTTTTATCAGTCCACAAAATGTCTCTTTAGGCCAGTCAATGTGCTCTTTGGCAAATTGTAACCTCTTCAGCACGTCTTTTTTTTTTTCAACAGTGGGACTTTGCAGGGGCTTCTTGCAAATAGCTTGGCTTCATATAGGCGTCTTCTAATTGTAACAGTACTCACAGGTAACTTTAGACCGTCTTTGATCTTTCTGGAGCTGATTGTTGGCTGAATCCTTGCCATTTTGACTATTCTTCTATCCATTCGAATGGTAGTTTTTTGCTTTCTTCCACGTCTTTCAGGTTTTGGTTGCCATTTTAAAGCATTTGCAATCATTTTAGCTGAGCAGCCTATCATGTTCTGCACTTCTTTATATGTTTTCCCCTCTCCAATCAACTTTTTAATCAAGGTCCGCTGTTCTTCTGAACAATGTCTGTAACAACCTTTGTTCCTCAGAATTTCTGAGAGAAATTAACTGTAACCAGCATGTACAACATTTGCTGCCTTCCCTCCTTAAATAAGTGCAATAATTGCCACCTGCTTTTCAAAGAATGAATGATCTCACTCATTGAACTCCACACTGCTATTATTTTTAATATGCCCCTTTCAATAAGTGATTGAATTACAGAGAATCAGCAGCATGCATGTCATGACTGTTGGGTCTCTATTACTCTACTTCACCTGCTAGTAAATTATTTGCCATATAGAAATATCATTTCTACCAAAAACAGTGATCGATCAGGTTAGGCTACTTTCACACTAGCGTTCGTCGGTCCGCTCATGAGCTCCGTTTGAAGGAGCTCACGAGCGGACCCGAACGCCTCCGTCCAGCCCTGATGCAGTCTGAATGGAGCGGATCCGCTCAGACTGCATCAGTCTGGCGGCGTTCAGCCTCCGCTCCGCTCGCCTCCGCACGGCCAGGCGGACAGCTGAACGCTGCTTGCAGCGTTCGGGTGTCCGCCTGGCCGTGCGGAGGCCAGCGGATCCGTTCAGACTTACAATGTAAGTCAATGGGAACAGATCCGCTTGAAGATGACACCATATGGCTCAATCTTCAAGCGGATCCGTCCCCCATTGACTTTACATTGAAAGTCTCAACGGATCTGCTCAGGCATCTTGCGCACTTAGAAATTTTTCTAAGTTATTAATGCAGACGGATCCGTACTGAACGGAGCCTCCGTCTGCATTAATATGATCGGATCCGTTCAGAACGGATCCGATCAAGCGCTAGTGTGAAAGTAGCCTAAGTGATGTCTGACTGCTATTATTTTGAACACAACTGTATTTTCCTATTCCCGCATAAAAGAGGAAGAGGGTTGATTAGGATTGAGAAGAAAAGGTTTAACCCTTCCTCCATTCCTGTAACTCTAGCCACCTGACTTTCCCTTGTCTGATCTGGACTGAAATTGGTAACTGGATTTATAATAGGTTTACGTTTCTGACCCTTTTCCTCGTCTGAAGCCCTTTCAAGTATCTTATCTAAGTCTGGCCCAAACACATACTTTCCATGAAAAGGAATTAAACAAATGTTATTCTTTGATTATACATCTCCTTTCCAAGATCACAAACAAAGAATTATATTAATAGAATTGAATAATCCTAGAACATAAGTTCTGTCTGCCTTTTTAACAGACTCTGCCAAAGAATCTGCCAAAAACCCTGACACCATCTTGAGAACAGGAAGGGAAGCAATTACCAGTACCTGGTCTCTGGGAGTTCTATTCTTTAAATTAATTTCTAACTGCTCCAACCAAATACATAATGACCTAGCCACACATGTCACAGAGACCCCTGGTGTAAGCAAAGCTGACACCACCTCCCAAGTTTTAATTAGAAGAGCCTCAATTTTTTTTTATCCATGGGATCATTAAGTTGGCACAGCATACCAGAGGAGGCGGAAACCTGGGTAGCTTGGCAGAGTCCACACATTTATAGGGTATCATTACCTGGTGGATCTCCATTGTAGGGATTGGTTTCCATTTAATCTTGAGGTCATGTCTTACCAGTACCGCCCCCTATGATCAATGGTTGCTGATGCAGTATATTGATTTATCTATATATATTATGAAAGTATCTATACCATTGTTATGCATAACCCTGACAGCGGCACATATTGAAACAGCCACCTTATAAAAAATATTGTCCCCCTGAGGAACCCAGAAGTGGGGGAAACGCGTTGTGGCACAGGGACCCATGAGGGCCAATTAGGGTTGTTGGCAGGATAGGTACGAGGACAGAGAGTCTCCACCTTTAGGGGCCGTCTCTGGGCTAAGGAACACTGTAGGGTCATCTCAGGGAAAGTTTTTCCCACCCCAGTGTTCCTACGCTGATGCATCTCTGAGTTACCATCCTGGTGTATAGTAAATCAGGTTTCAAATTGACCATCATCAGAATAATGTATTGGGAAACTTTAGGTTTATTTTTTTATTATATGAATTATGGTCCATTCACACATCCGTGTGTTACACGGACACCGGCAATGTGCGTTCCGCATTTTGCGATTCGCACATCGCCGTAACTATAATAGAATATGCCTAATCTTGTCCGCAATTGCGGACAAGAATAGGACATGTTATATTTTTTTCGGGAAACGGAAATATGGCCCCGGAAGTGCGGGTCCGCATTTCCGAATCCGGGCAGCACATCGTGCGGCCCCATAGAAGTGAATGGGTCCGCAATTCCGTTCCGCTAAATGAGGAATAGAATTGCGGACGTGTGAATGGACCCTTAAAGTGTGTTTTTAAAGGTCTTACTTTTTGCTGGACTTAATTGGATCCTTAAGCTGGGTAGCATCCTCAAACGGCAAAGACATAGGGGTTTGTTTAGTATACTGAAATATGCCTACATTAGGCGTATTTCAGGCGCAGATGTAACTTTTCCCCTCTCACGCCAGGTCTAAAAAAGTGGGAGTGGGTGGGGAAGGGCCGGCAGGTCTGTCTAATTCATCATTTTCTATGCCTTGTTTAGACATAAAAAAAGTCTAAATGTACGACAGCTAGGAAGCGGTCTTACATTTTGAATTGGCACTGGATACGCAGAAGTTATGAAGAGGCCAGCGCCTCTTCATAACTTCTGCGGATCCGCTGCCAGCTAAGGAGCTTTATTAAAGTCGGCGTCTTTTTTTCCATGATCTCTTTATTGAAATGAGAGGTTTCATACAAGAAATATGCAAGTATAAATCATGAATGACAAGCATTGTGACAGATATTATTGTACAGGCAAATGTCATTGCGCAGCTCTGAAATCACATTTTCAAAATGGCCTTCCACGCCATTATGGTGTCTTAATAGGATGGACTGCCTAACAGGCGTTAGGATATCCCTTAGCTTAGAGTGTAATAGGGCCTCCAGATTCTCCCGACCAGCTAGTTCTTTTTCGATCGTAATCGCCGAGTAATGGCCAGTTCCCCACACCCAGTCTCTTACATGTCTGAATAATGATGCCAGGTTATAATGGCGGATATTTGGAAGTTGTAACCCCCCTTCGTCCTTCAGCATCGTCAACTTGGCATAGGCAATGCGGGGTCTTTTGGTTTTCCACAGAAAGCGATTAAACGCTCTCTGCATCCTCGTAACGTCAGTGTGTTTTAGTAATAGCGGATAAAGTCACTTCGGGAAACTTACCATTTTAATTAAGTGTGCTCTACCACTCAAGGACAAGGGCAACTCCTGCCCTTTTTCTAATTTGCTCTCTATTTTCAGGAAGAGAGGGGGATAGTTCAGTGTATAATTTGACTTCGGAGTATGTCCTACATTAATGCCCAGGTAAGTTAGATAGTCCTTCCTGACCTCGACCATAGTTTGCATAAGACTCCCTGGGTGGGACTTTTGACCTAAAAGCAGTAGCCGACTCTTGTCCACGTTGATCCTATAACCTGTCACCTTCCCATAAGTTTTTAGTGCCTCTATTATCCTATCTAACTGGAACTCAGGGGCTCCGAGATATAACAAGATATCGTCAGCGAAACAACTTATTTTCAACTCCCTGTTGCCTATTTTGATTCCCTCAAAGATATCAGACTTTATCAACCATCTCACCAGGGGTTCCATTGCCAGGTTAAAGAGTAACGGGGACAGGGGACATCCCTGTCGCGTACCCTTGCTGAGTGTAATGGGTTTGGATAAAAAGCCTGGTACATTTACTCTCGCCTGGGGATTTTGATAGAGTGCCTTTAAGTAATTCCTAAAGTGTCCCTTGATGTTGACCCTATCTAGCACCATGTCCAGCCATTGCCAACTAACGTTATCGAAAGCCTTTTCGGCATCAATTGCAAGCAACGCTGGACAGGACCTACTTTTAACATCCCTATCCGCACTTAGGATGGCTAGGACCTTACGTATATTGGTCACCGCCGATCTGCCCTTCATGAATCCTACTTAGTGTGAACCAATTAATTCAGGCACACAGTTGGCTAACCTGTTAGCTAAGATTTTGGATAGGATCTTGATATCCTGATTAATTAAGGAGATCAGTCTATATGCACTTGGCTGGGTTAAATCCCTTCCTGGTTTCGAGAGAATCTTAATATAGGCCATCTTGCCTGTGTCAGGTAAGCCCCCCACGGTCATAATGTTGTTAAACAGCCTAGTCAAAGTCGGGCCCCGATGCTTTACAGTTTGACAGGGTTTTTATGGTCGCCCCCAACTCCTCTTCACTTACATCACGGTTCGGCGTTTCCAACGCGTCTATAGGCAGTCGTGGTAGGTCCACCTTGTCCAAGAGACCACTTGCTTCCTGAGGATTAAAGGGATCGTTAGAATACAGCGTCTGAAAAAATTCACCTAGTGTTTCCACTATATCTTTCGGTTGAGTGCATAACTTTCCCGACTTATCCTTTAGGGGGTGCAAGATCGACTGTTTGACAAAGGGGCGCGTTAAGTTAGCCAGCAAACTATCAGCTTTGTTACCCAAACGAAAAAACGTTGCCCTTTGGTAATCCCCGAACCATTTTTCCTGCCTTTCCTGACAGTAATCAAAGTTATGCTTAGCCGTTACCCAGAGTATTTTATTGGGGTCCGTGGGATTTTGTAAGAACTCGGTATATAGAAACATAGAATGTGTCGGCAGATAAGAACCATTTGGCCCATATAGTCTGCCCAATATACTAAGTACTATGGATAGCCCCTGGCCCTATCTTATATGAAGGATAGCCTTATGCCTATCCAATGCATGCTTAAACTCCTTCACTGTATTTGCAGCTACCACTTCTGCAGGAAGGCTATTCCATGCATCCACTAGTCTCTCAGTAAAGTAATACTTCCTGATATTACTTTTAAACCTTTGCCCCGCTAATTTAAAACTATGTCCTCTTGTAGCAGTTTTTCTTCTTTTAAATATTCTCTCCTCTTTTACCTTGTTGATTCCCTTTATGTATTTAAAAGTCTGTCTCGTCTTTCTTCCAAGCTATACATGTTAAGGTCCTTTAATCTTTCCTAGTAAGGAATGCCTCCCGTACCTTCATGGTGGCCTCCTCATACTTTTTCCTCGCCTCTCTCCTTTTACCTATTGTATAAGACATTAGACGGCCTCTCAGTACTGCCTTGGACGCATCCCAGAATAGACCCCGATTTGTCGCATATTCCGCATTGTCCTGTGAGTATTCCCACCACCAACCCTTCAGCTTGTCTATGAATTCCTTGTCTTTGGACAAGTGCTGAGGCATTCTCCACGTATAATCCTGTCCCCTGGGAACAGTGTCCATGATCTCCATAACCACTGGGGCATGGTCCGAGATTAACAAATCGGAAATTTACACCATTTTGACTCTGGCCAACAATCTCGATGATGTTAGGAGATAGTCAATCCTAGACCATGACCCCTGGGCATAAAGTCGGCGTCTTTTTTTAACTCAATGTCATTAAGTGGGTACTGTCTTTTTAACCCTTTATGTCCCTTTCACACGAGCATGACATGAACGCATAGCACCCGCACTGAATCCTGACCCATTCATTTCAATGGGTCTGTGTACATGAGCGTTGTTTTTCACGCATCAGTTCTGCGTTGTGTGAAAATCGCAGCATGTTCTATATTCTGCGTTTTTCACGCAGCCCTGGCCCCATAGAAGTGAATGGGGCTGCGTGAAAAACGCATTGCATCCGCAAGCAAGTGCGGGTGCGATGCTTTTTTCACTGATGGTTGCTAAGAGATGTTGTTTGTAAACCTTCCGTTTTTTATCATGCACGTGAAAAACGCATCAAAACGCATTGCACCCGCGCGGAAAAAAATGAACAACTAAACGCAATCGCAGACAAAACTGACTGAACTTGCTTGCAAAATAGTGCGAGTTTCACTGAACGCACTCTGAACACATCCGGCCCCAATCCGCAACGCCCGTGTGAAACCAGCCTTAAGGACCCATGATGTAGCTGTACGTCATGGGTCTGATCCCTAAACATGGCGCCAGCTCGCACATGCAGCAGGCGCCTTAACCGTGTGGTTTCTGCTATCTTAAATAGTAGAGACCCGCGGCACATGCATAAATCTTACCCTTCAGATGCTGTGGTCAAATGTGACCACGGCATCTGCGCAGAACGGAACCAGAATTTACGCGCTTCCAGTCCGGTAACAGCGTTCCCTGGCTGAGATCGGGGACCTGTTACCTTGCGCTAGTTGACCAAAGCCTCAATTAGATGTATATATATATCAATTAGATGTATATATGAATACAGGCCACTAGGTGGCAGCCTTGTATTGATATAGTGCAAATGAAGTCTTCATTGATGGCTATTTAGCCATCACTGAATACTATGGGCAATCGAATGATTGCCAGTTATTGTCACCCTTGTCACCCTTGTCACCCAAGGTAACTTAGTAAGTAAAAAAAAAAAAAAAAAAAAGTTCTAATCACCCCTATTTCTTAAAATAAAAATACTTAACCAATAAAATGCCCATACTATAAAATTATATTGTTATACTTAAAATATAACAATATTAATGGCATACATCAAATGGCGTAGTGTGGGGGGGGAAAAAAAGCCAATTTGCCAATTTTTTGTCACTTCAACTAACCAATAATTTTTTTAATAAAAATTGATCAAAAAGTCTCACACACTTAATTGGTATCACTGAAAAGAACAGATCGTCCCACAAAAAATGATCCCTCACACAGCAATGTACACATAGCTACAAAAAAGTTATAGGGGTCAGAATATGGTTCTGAAAAAAAAAAAAATAAATATTTCCTCAAAGGTTTTAATTTTATTTTCACTATTAAAAACGCAAGAAAAATTATACAAGTATCGTATCGTTGGAACCGTACTGACCTGGAGAATAAAGATAACAGGTCAATTTTACAGCATAGTGTACAGTGAAAAAAAAAAAAAACCCATCAGAATTGCGTTTTTTCCCAATTCTACCCCGTTTGGAATTTTTTTCCCGCTTCCTACTACATGGTATGCAACCGTAAATGGTACCATTAGAAAGTACAACTTGCCCCGTAAAGAATAAGCCCTCATAAGGCTACGTAAATGGAAAAATAAAGTTAGGACTATGGGAGAGCGGGGAGTGAAAAACGAAACCGCAAAAATGGAAAATCCCAGGGTCCTTAAGGGGTTAATTTCATGAGTAATACTGTACTTTTATCAGGGTTAATCCATTCCTTTAGAATTAACTTGTCATGCATAGGGAACACTCTACTTTGCTGTTTACCTAGGTCCCCAAACATAGTGTCTTGCACAGATCTTGGCTTCTTCACATCCTCAATTTCATCTCAGTATGGTCTTAAACAGTGGTTTCTAATCCACCTATGAAAATAAAAATAAAAATAAAAATTATCTTCCTCAGCAGAAAAACCCACCTGCTCTACTTCTTCCCTGTCAAATAAATGCATTACTGACAAATCCTCAGAATCAGATGACAGAAGCTCTTTTTAACACTACTAAGGCTGTATTAGACAGCCTGATTTAAAAAGCAATTGTCGGGAAGGAAGCATGCTGCTAGCTGCTTGCTAGTGGAGGTGACCGCTGCTATTACATGCAGCAATCTCCTCCCCAGTATGGGGAGTTCATTCTGCTACAGCCATGGTATTCCTGAAGTGGTTAGTGTGGTTATAGCACCATCTAGTGGTATTAAGTTGAATTACACTTTGTTTTTCTGTTACAAAGACTACTTCATTGTGGGTGGTGCACTGCATTGTGGGAGCGAAAAGCATCCTGAGAAAGAGTAGCCTCCAGTCTCCAGGACACATCAGCAGAGCTGTCCTTTTGCATATCTCCTTCTTAAACTTCACCATCCTTGTAA
Organism: Bufo gargarizans; assembly: GCF_014858855.1. NCBI lineage: Eukaryota > Metazoa > Chordata > Amphibia > Anura > Bufonidae > Bufo > Bufo gargarizans. Next base: position 255,812,676 of record NC_058082.1, on the reverse strand, counting down.
AAGCATATCTGTTTTACCAAACAATCCGGTTTTACCAATCAATCACATATGTACAACCTGTTGACCAATAAACAAGTTAGACTACAAAGAACAGTCCTCCTTTTTGGAAGATTGGAATGGTTTATGCTGAATGTCAGACTGCACACTGTGTGAACGTGTATGAAGACAGAACAGTAAAACAGATGCTAGTCACCAGCGATAGTGGATCTGACTATACGGAGCCGCCATCACAGACACGGTCCTGTGTACAAGGTTGCAGAGGCTGCCATATAGTCACAATAAGTGAGAGTGCAGCCCCAGCAAGTGCAGCACGATCCAGACCACGCTGAAGTCCGTTTCTACATAGACTGAGTTCGCACAGAGACATTAAGCAGCCAGCAATCAGACACACAATATCCGCTAGCCAGGCATCATCATACAGGACCAGGCAAGCTGCTCTAGCAAGTCCTCAATAAAAGAAATGGCTGCTCTCGCCGTGCAGAAGCTGAGGCTGCAAAAGTAAGGTCTTCCTTTGCTGCACAAGAGATACAACTAAAAAAAAGAGATAGCATACCTGCAAGCGTCACTGGAAAAACTTGCTGCAGAGAAAGAATCGGCAGCCGCAATAGTCAAAGCAGAGTTCCTAGAAGCCATAGAGTTCCCCAAATCTGAGAAACACAGCGAAGTACTTGAGCCAGATCTAGTTCAACAAGATCCAGCATAGCGTGTCTCAGAATATGTCCATCAGCATTCCAAGACAGATGACAACTATGATCCAGCTTATACAGAGTGCCAAAGAACCTACCTTGAACCACACTACCTCGAGCAGGACGGTATGCGACAAATAGATGCCAGCCATGACTACCGCCCTACAGAACGAAAGCTTGAACCTTCACTTCGACTTAAAAGGGACAACCTTCGTGTCAGAACGGTATTATACAGACTTACCTAAGCCAGAAACCCCTAAAAGGTATGGTGATACACCACACATGCAGCATAACAGCAACAGACCTGGTAGTATTGGCGCTAATCAGGCAGCCATGGACTTCGCTAAACGGGAGCTGGTTACCAAAGGACTTATAAAGTTCACCGATCGTCCCGAGAACTACAGGGCATGGCGAGCCTCCTTCCAGAACGCCATAAGGGACTTAGATCTTTCCTGGAGTGAGGAATTAGATATCTTGGTAAAGTGGCTCGGAAGCGAGTCTGCCGGCCACGCCAAAAGAATCAGAGACACTAAAACTATCCGGGCAAAGGCCTAAAGATGGTGTGGGAAAGACTTGATGAGTGTTATGGGTCAATAGAAGGTATAGAAAATGCTTTATATAAGAGAATTGATAATTTTCCCAGAATATTGGGTAGGGGTTACCAGAAGCTCAGGGAACTCAGCAACTTGTTGATAGAGGTAACAGGTTGCTCGGGCAGAAGGAGATCTGCCAGAGCTAGCATTCCTGGACACCGCCAGAGGTGTCAACCCAAGTGTCCAAAAACTCCCTTATAATCTACAGGAGAAGTGGATCACGCATGGTTCCCATTATAAACAGGTTCATAATGTACCATTCCCCCCCTTCGTGGTGTTTGTAGACTTTGTTACTCAACAGGCGAAGGTTAGAAACTATCCCAGTTTTTAATTTTACAATGACATGTTCATTGGGGTCGTTGTTGCGAAGAACCTCTAGTAGTTTCTATGTTTTTCCTTGATGACGAAGCAGTGGAACATCTGTTATATGTTGTCCATAAATGCTACGGAATCTCTGCGGAAGCAGAGATGTACCTCCAGAAGTCTGTTGTTGAGGTCTGGACCAGACAGTAAAACATCATTTAGCGAGAATCCTTCGCACCTGGCACTCGAGTTGAATACTACTCGTATCTGACCTGTTTTTTTAGGGCGCCCCTGATGAACTGTGAGCGGAACCCGGGTCAGGCAGAATCCTGAGGGTGTTCTATTATTTGATGTGCCTTATTTTTATGGACGTTTAGTCTTGAAAGGAGGAGGATTGTATGAGGATCACCATTTTCCTGTGCAGACTATAAACCTGTGAAACAAACAAGGGAGGATTGGCTTTCTGAAGGGTGGAGAAAGCAGCGTGGTCCTACACTATTACTTTCATCCTAAAAAACCAGGTCAGATACGAGTAGTATTCGACTCGAGTGCCAGGTGCGAAGGATTCTCGCTAAATGATGTCTTACTGTCTGGTCCAGACCTCAACAACATACTTCTGGAGGTACTTCTCTGCTTTCGCAGAGATTCCGTAGCATTTATGGCCAACATATAACAGATGTTCCACTGCTTCGTCATCAAGGAAGAACATAGAAACTACTAGAGGTTCTTCGCAACAACGACCCCAATGAAGACATTGTAGAGTACCGAATCAGAGTGCACATCTTCGGAAACAGTTCTTCCCCTGCAGTCGCCATCTACGGTCTCAGACATTCAACCCGAGAGGGTGAAGCAAAGTATGGGTCAGATGTCAGATCCTTTGTGGAAAAAGATTTCTACGTGGACGACTGCTTGAAATCCACACCCACGAACGAGCCTGCAATCAGTCTCCTTAAAAGGGCTCAAGAAATGCTCGCTCTATCTAATTTAAGATTGCACAAAATCGCCTCCAACAGCCGTGAGTTAATGCAGGCTTCTCACCCCAAGACCATTCAAGCGATCTAAAGGACTTGGATCTTAGCACCGACTCCCTTCCCATGCAGCGGAGCCTCGGTTTGCTCTTGGATTTAAAGGCAGACACATGCACCTTCCAAATAAGCAAGGAAGAAAAGCCCTTCACATGCAGAGGAGTCCTATCCACCATAAACAGCTTATATGATCCTCTGGGATTCGTAGCGCCTGTTACCATCCAAGGTAAAATTATGTTAAGAGACTTCACCTCAGAGATGTCCGATTGGGATGATCCACTTCCCATGGAGAAAAAAGACCTGTGGACGAGGTTGGAAGAAGTCTCTCGGAGCTTTGTCCAGCCTTCACGTGGCACGACCCTATGCTTCCGTGCCATCTACTCAGTCAAGTCAAGATGCAAAGAGTAAATATCTTCTGCGATGCTTCAGTTAAGGCAATTGCTGCCGTAGCATACCTAAAGACCATTGACGTCAAAGAACAATGCCATATAGGATTTGTCATGAGCCGGACCAATCTGGCGCCTCTCCTTGAACACACGATTCCCAGACTGGAGCACTGTGCTGCTGTGCTTACAGTGGAGCTGGCTGAACTTATAACATCAGGAATTAACATAAAAACAAAGAAGTCAAGTTTTATACGGACAGCAAGGTAGTCCTAGGATATATTTGCAACAAAACTAGACGCTTTTACGTCTGTCAGCAATCGGGTGCTAAGGATCAGGAGATCCACTTGTCCTAACCAGTGGCACTACATGCCCACCCACCATAATCCTGCAGACCATGCGACTAGATCCATCGCCTCAAGCCACCTTAAGGACACAACATGGTTTACGGGTCCTGCATTCCTGTACTGTTCAACGTCTTGCAGCATCGGATCCGACACATTCAAATTGATAGACCCAGATGAAGAAATCCAACCGGAAGTGTCTGTTCTACGTACAGTGACTTTGGACCACCAGCTCAAGTCCCATCGTTTCAACAGGTTCTCCACCTGGATGTTGCTCGTTCGTGCTATAGCCTGTCTAGTTCATATAGCTCAGTCTTACAAGTCAACATTACCCATGAGCCAGAGGCCCTGCAAGGGTTATCATCACTGCAAACACGCCTTTACCGCTGCTAATCTGGAAAAGTCCAAAAATATAATAATTCGCACTATACAACACAAATGTTATGCTAAAGAAATAGGATACCTCAGCAAAAGCCAAACAGTCTCCAAAGACAGCGCTTTGAAAAAGCTTGATCCCACAATTGACCAAAATGGGTTTCCTCTAGGTCTTTGCCATGGCAGCGTGCACCTGCGCACTGGGAGGTGCTGACTGACCCCCTTTTTTTTTTGCAGATTTACAATGCTGGAGATGTGGCACTCCAGCGAGTCGTGCACTCCTGATTAGCCTGTCTGCCCCATAGGCTGATTTTAATTACTTTCAGTATAAAGCTGTAGCCTGCTCTCACTACATTCATTGGAAGCTGTCTAGCACCAGGAAGGGTATAGAGTGGGCTCAGCATGCATGTTGGTACCTGCATCCCTTGCAATGGAGGCAATTTTGGCACAAAAAATGGAAAAAGGCAGAGTGGATCCAACATGCATGTGGGTCCAACACTCCCTGAATGTTCTGCCCAGCAGGGTTAGAAAATGATTCTAGTTCATTCTGCCAGAGTCATGGTATTCCTGAAGTGGTTAGTGTGGTTATAGCACCATCTAGTGGTGTTAAATTGAGCCTCCTGTCTCCAGGACACATCAGCAGAGCTGTCCTTTTGCACATCTCCTTCTTAAACTTCACGATCCTTGTAAAAGCATATCTGTTTTACCAAACAATCCTGTTTTCCCAATCAATCACATATGTACAACCTGTTGACCAATAAACAAGTTAGACTACAAAGAACAGTCCTCTTATTTGGAAGATAGGAATGGTTTATGCTGAATGTCAGACTGCACACTGTTTGAACGTGTATGAATACAGAACAGTGATCGTTATACCATCGCTCTTCCCCATAATGAATAATTGTTTGCTGGCAGCAGATTGCGATTTTGAACCTGTCTTGGATTGCGCGATGAGTTTGCTCGTTCATTGGGGAATCAGCGTCAGTATTAGACTGCCAGATGAAAATCGGCAGGTGTAATACAGGTTTTTAGTAGACACTGAAGCCGAAAAACTGTCCATAGCTTCCGAATTTCCTCATTAACCATAGTCTTGATATCATTCATAAACACTAGTGCACTGGTGGCGAACCTATGGCACGGGTGCCAGAGGCGGCACTCAGAGCCCTCTCTGTGGGCACCTGCACCCTGAAAAAAGTCTATGGTGCACCAATATGCCTTAGACTTTTCCTGCCTTTCATCAGTGCAGAGTGCACTATGAACGGCACAGGCAACACACTGAATGCAGGCAGGCTATTATAGCTAAATGATAAAGTACATGGCAGATATACCATATTAAACTGTAGTATTCAGGGTAAATTGCAGTGTTGGCACTTTGCGATAAATAAGTGGGTTTTGGGTTGCAGTTTGGGCACTCGGTCTGTAAAAAGTTCGCCATCACTGCACTAGTGTCTTCTCTGGATAATCTTAATTGTATTATCAGGGCATAGTGGTTTCTTATTAAGGTCCATTCACACGTCCGTATCCGTTCTGCAACAATGCGGAACGAATCCGGACCTGTTCATTCTCTAACGGGGCCGGAAGAGATGTGTGCTGTCCGCTTCCGGATTTCCGGAGCGCGGCCCTGATCTTCCGGTCCCGAAAAAATAGAACATGTTCTATTCTTGTCCGCAATTGCGGAGAAGAATAGGCAGTTCTAAGGGTGTGCCGGCCGGGTGTAATGCAATACACTACGGACGTGTGAATGGACCCCAAGATGATTCCTGCTTTTTAGTACACAATGCACATCTATTAGATGGTTGCACTTTAGGTTTGTTACTCATTTTCTTTTCACCCTATAAACATGAAAGAGGTTTCGATTATAAGTAAATATAATAATTGAGCCCCCAGACATATAACACTGTGTACCGCTAGCACTCTTCCCCGCACAGTGATAATCAGCTTTCAGAATACAATGATGCTGCTGTCAGTTTCTGTGTGCGGGGCCTCTATCCATGACATCTGCACCTGCTCCATACTCTGGTCTCACAGCCTGGACCCTCGAACTCCTCTGAGCGCCATGCTCACTGGAAGTGACAATATCTCCCTGATCCGGCCTCTGACCCGGAAGTAGAATAAAACTACACAAAAGCTGTATCTTGCTGAAGCTTCTGGCCAGACATACAGTCTCAACAGTAAGCGCTTGATTTCTATTGGGGGGGAGGGATGGCTTACACTTAAGTATCGCGATCCCAAGCAGAGACTTTGTGAGGGAGCCTCTGGCTATACCACCTTTCTCTGCTATTCTCAGTTTCTGCGGGCTAACAAAGCCCCAACCTCTCCGCAATAGTCTGTCCTATACAGGGACAGGAAAAATAATGATGGTGAGAAGGGGAGGGGAAAATTCAACTTCTCGGAGCGATTTTCCTGCCCATTGTAGAAGTGGAGTCAATATCAGGGGTGCTTTTGTGAAGACGACTAGAGAAAAGTAAAGTTACAGTTAAAATAATCGTTCTCTATTGAATGATAGCTACCACACCCTAAAATATGATATAGCAGAATAATACAATATTTTCTACAATTAACACACCCATTTGTTGTAATTATAATTATACAATTGTACAGCTATGCTGAATAATGCTGATGTAAGTCTGCCACCTTGTGGATAATGTTAGAATAAATGTAAAAATTCTGGATTACTGATTTTTTTTCTTTACTAAAGATAAATAAATATGTATACACACAGTGGTAAGTGTAGCAACCTGCAGCAGGTCAATTTGGGCTCAATGCCCTTCTTACTATACATACATATCTCCAATATTTCAGACTGCTGCACCTGCAGAAGTGAAATTGTGGAAAATACCAGCAATGCTTAAAAAAGTAGGGATCTAAAAGGGTGAGCCTGGACTCGTTGATAATGGTAATGCTGAGCTCCAATGAGACAGGGGAGAGAGCTGTTGGAAAACCAATGCATTCTGCCCACAGATATTTGAGGTGTATTGGCAAGCCTTACAGAGCCTAGCCAAACGGTCCAGTGCCATTTCTCAATTTATTTTATGGATCCTTACAGTTTGCACTAGTGATGACGTGCCCCATTGGCATGTGACCGTTGCAAGTGATCATGTGCCATACACACTGGCACTACCTCTGCAGCAGGTTTGTAGGTTGTAGCGGTTTTTATCCCTCTCGCTGGAAACTGCATAGAATGTTTTCTGTGATATATTTTATACTATTTTCACCAACGATTTAAATGAAACTAACAAGCTGGAACACACATTTAGGAACTTGAAATACTTTGTTTAATATGCAAGATTTCCCCAATGTTCATAAGGCTGTGCCGTCACCAAACAAAACATCCAAATAGTACAAGTTGTCACACTGTTGGGAGTAGTCCGTTCCGCTAATCAGGAGGCTTCTTCAGTGGCAGATTGCACTGTGGACTCTGGTTGGCTTTCTGGTACAGAAGACTGCCGGTGCGAGACCTAGAACGAGAATAACAACAGCTGTAATAAGGATTGTTAAAGGGATCCTGTCACCCCATAATGTAGTGAGAGGCATGCAGAAATCACTGCTAACAGGAAGTCGTTTTATAGAACTTAAATCTGAAACTGAGTGGCGTGCAGCTATAGGCGATACGCAAGCTGATCTCGCCCTCTGGCTGCTGATTGTCAGTTTTCCCCTGATGTTAATAGGAATAAAATGGTCATAGTGGCAGGGGCAGTAGGCATATCATTGGGCTCATCTATCACGGCGATGTGAGTGCAGCATAAGGCGGCTAAGACATTCCCTTAAAAGAGAATTTATCACCATTCTTGAATTGTCTGTTTAAGCAAATACATTTGCATTCTCCATAAAATAAGCATCTTTAACTTGGAACTTCTTGTTGTGTCATTCCTTCTAGAAATACATGAACAAATGGACAACTGGGTGTTACCCTACATCCCTACACAGTCTGACACCAGCAGCACTAGCTGAACAGTGTCAGACTGTGCAGGGACACACTCCCAACTGGTAACACCCAGTTGTCATTGTAATACATTTCAAGGAAGAGTAATATGATAAACTAGAATAATGGTCAGAAAACATCAGCACTCCATCTGCTGTGAAACTACAACTCCCAGCATACAGACTTGCTTAGCTGTTCTAGTATCGCTTATAGAAATGAAAGGAGGATTCAGGGAGTACCTTCAGATCAGCAGAAGAGGCAGAGGTTGCTGAACCATTAGCATATTTATTTAAAGGGGTTGTTCAAAGTGGCACATTTATTCAATTCCACAGTTATACATTTAGTGCCTTTCTGATATATGTAATATATTCAGCTGCAAGTATTCCAGGAAGCAAATAAAGTTTGGAATCAATGAATTTTCCTAAGACTCAGAAAATGGAAGCTTTAAAAAAAAATTATTTTTGATAACTTTATTTTCTTTGACTATACTTTGCACAGAAGTATTACCGTAGTTGTGGGGATTAAAAGGAACACAGAAAATACACAAAGGACATTTTTCACGTAGATAAGACCTTTCCTTTTTTTCAAGCAAAAGTCTATACGGATCAGGTGGACAGTGTAAACCACCTTCCCGACATCTGCCGTACAATTATGGCAGATGTCAGGTCTTTAACCCCCTAACTGTTTTGCCCCAGTCCAGCTCCAGCAGTGGGAAAAAGAGCTAACGGGAGGGGGAGGGCTGCTTTAGATGCTGCTATATCCTGAATGGTAGCAGCAGGAAACATGCAACTGGTCCTGTTTGAATGCGGACATTCCAAGCTTTCAGACAATACCAGTATATACAATGTCATACAATTACAGCAATATGTTCAGTACAGGGGAAGATATCACTTATAGAAATTGGGATGCTGGTGAATGTAGCTGAAAGTGAAAGTAAAAACAGGTTTTACCTGCGATTATTCCAGACTCGATTTCTAACAGTGATTTCTCCTCTGTTGCTTAGACTTTAGCGGTCAGCTAAATGACAGCTAAAGTCTAAGCAACAGAGGAGAAATTACTGTTAGAAATCGAGTCATGAATAATCGCGGGTAAAACCTGTTTTTACTTTCATTTTCAGCTACATTCACAGCATCCAGATTTCTATCAATGATATCTTCCCCTGTACTGAACATATTGCTGTCATTGTATGACATTTTATGTACTGGTATGAAACTGGACTGTCAGCTTTCAAACAAGATCAGTTACATGTTTCTAGCTGCTATCATTCAGGAGATATCACCATCTAAAGCAGCCCTCCCCCTCCAGTTAGCGACTTTTCCCACTGCCCGAGCTAGACTTGGGCAAAACAGTTAGGTGGTTAAAGGAGTTGTCTCACTTAAGCAAATGGCATTTATCATGCACAGAAAGTAAATACAAGGCACCTACTAATGTATTGTTATTATCCATATTACTTCCTTTGCTGGCTTGATTAATTTTTCCATCAAATTATACACTGCTTGTTTCTAGGGGTCACGACCACCCTGCAACCCAGCAGAGGTGGCCACACTCGCCTCTCTGATGGCCAGGAGTGTTTATAAGCTGGCGCTTTTTCCTATAGTGTGCAAGCACAACCGCCGCTGCTGGAGTGCTGGTCATTATCCCTGGATACAAGAATTGTATAATGTGATGGAAAAATGAATCCAGCAAGCAAAGGGGGCAATATGGAAAATCACAACACATTAGTAAGGGCCTTGTATTAACTTCCTCTACTTGATAAATGCCATTTGCTTAATGAAGGAATAAAAAAGAAAATAAAATGTTACACTTAACCCTTTGTTAGACTCATCATCTTCACGCTCTGCTATTTCGTTCACAGGTTTAAGTAATCTGAAATCTTCTTTAGACCGTCTCCATTTAGTAGATATCTGGAGAACGCTTCATCCAGATGTTAAAGATTATACCTTTTTTTTTTTGCAGGTACATCATTCATATCAACGTATTGATTATTCTTTTTATATCCCAAGCGCATTTAGCCGAGGTGGGGTCTGCAGGCATAGATTCGATCTCGAATCCCATTCATGTCCCTCTACGGCTTTCTACATTTGAAAGGAAAGCCTGGTCCTGGAGATTGAATGAGACCCTCCTCTCTTCTACTTAAAGATCTATTAGGGACCAGATTCGCCCAAAATTTAACGTATGCAAAGCAACGTATATACACTCATGGAGATAGGGGAGGGAAGATGATGACCTCTTTACTTAAAAGGTTTCTCGGGTCGCACTCATATAGCCTCTGTACGTTCCTCCACAAACTCTGTTACATCAAACTGATGAAATCGCTTCCCAATTTACTACTTTTTATGGGCAGCTATATCACCTAAATGTAGAAGAAGAACTGGGGAGGAGAGAGAAATGTACAGAGGACATCAGGATCTTCTTGGAGTGTTTGCATCTACCAGTGCTTTCCCAAGGGAATGCATCATTATTATTGGAACCTATATCAGTCAGAAATTCGGCAAGCTCGGTCATCGACACCCATAGGGAAAAGTCCAGGTCCTGATGGCTTGCCCATAAATTATAAAAAGTTCCAAACTGTCCTACTACCCCACTTTCAATCTCTGCTATGCGCTGCAGAAGGGTTGTGAATTTCCCAGACAGGCGTTAAAGGCTCACATTGCTATCCTGCCGAAAGATGGCAAAGATCCGGAGCTCTGCAGTAGCTACCGTCCAATCTCACTTCTGAATTGTGATGTGAAATTATGGGCAAAAATCTTGGCCAGACGCATACAAGCATTCCTTCCTTCTTTGATACATAAGGAGCAGACAGGCTTTGTACCCTCCAGAGAAGGCAAGCACAATGCAACTAGGGTTCTAAACGCTATACACTTTGCAAAGTCCAATAAGATTCCCATGGTCCTTCTTAGCACGGACGCAGAGAAGGCCTTTGATAGGATTTTTAGGAAAAAAACTTTGCTAAGATTTGGCATCCCAATACCCTTTCTTAATGCTATTTTCTCACTATATACAGTCCTGATCAAAAGTTTAAGACCACTTGAAAATTTGCAAAAAAATCATATTTTACATTGTTGGATCTTAACAAGGTTCCAAGTAGAGCTTCAACATGCAACAAGAAGAAATGAGACCAAACATTTTTTGAGCATTCAATTTAATGAAAACAACAAAAACTGAAACAGGCTGTTTTTCAGCGGATCCAAAGTTTAGGACCACATGCCTTTAAAAGGCCAAATCTGTGCAAAGATGTGGATTCATTGTCATTTTCTGTCAGGTAGTCACACGTTGTGATGGCAAAGGCATAGAAACTCTCCCTTTTTGAACGTGGTCGGGTTGTTGAACTACATAAGCAGGGTCTCTTACAGCGCGCCATCGCTGCTGAGGTGGGACGCAGTAAGACAGTCATTTGGAATTTCTTAAATGATCCTGAGGTTTATGGAACAAAAAAGTCAAGTGGAAGACCCCAAAAAAATGTCATCAGCACTGAGCCGGATGATCCAATTGGCTGTCCGTCAAGACACTGGACGATCCTTGACCCAAATTAAGGCCCTTACTGGTGCTGACTGCAGCCCCATAACCATCAGACGGCATCTGAGACTGAAGGGGTTCAAAAACAAAAAACGTCTTCAAAGACCTTGTCTCCTTGAACGCCACAGAACTGCTCGTTTGAACTTTGCAAGACAGCACCAAACATAGGACATTCAAAAGGTGGAAGAAAGTTTTATTCTCTGATGAGAAAAAAATTTAACCTTGATGGTCCTGATGGTTTCCAACGTTACTGGCATGACAAGCAGATCCCACCTGAGATGTTTTCTACGCGCCACAGTGGAGGAGGCGCCATAATGGTCTGGGGTGCTTTTTCCTTCAGTGGAACAATGGAGCTTCAGGAAGTGCAGGGGTGTCAAACGGCCGATGGCTATGTCCAGATGTTGCAGAGAGCATTCCTCATGACTAAGGGCCCTCGTCTGTGTGGTAACGACTAGGTTTTTCAACAGGACAACGCTACAGTACACAATGCCCGCAGGACAAGGGACTTCTTCCAGGAGAATAACATCTTTTGGCCCATCCTGCGTGTTCCCCTGATCTAAATCAAATTGAGAACCTTTGGGGATGGATGGCACGGGAAGTTTACAAAAATAGACAACAGTTCCAGACAGTGGATGGGCTTCGTGCGGCCGTCTTCATCACTTGGAGAAATGTTCCCACTCACCTCATGGAAACGCTTGCATCAAGCATGCCGAAAGGAATTTTTGGAGTGATAAACAATAACAGCGAAGTTGGATTTCTATTTTGGGTGGGGGGGGGGGGTTTAGTTTTATTTTGGAGGTGTGGTCCTAAACTTTTGATCAGCTGAAAAACAGCCTGTTTCAGTTTATTTGTTGTTTTTATTAAATTGAATGCTCCAAAAATGTTTTGTCTCACTCCCATTTCTTCTTGTTGCATGTTGAAGCTCTACTTGGAACCTTGTAAAGATCCAGCCATGCCAAATATGATTTTTTGCCATTTTACAAGTGGTCTTAAACTTTTGATCATGACTGTACTTGCCCCTCGGCAAGGGTCAAAGTTAATAACTTACCATCACCGATTTTTACTATTGCTAATGGCACGCGTCAGGGGTGCGCCCTTTCACCAAGCTTATTTGTCTTATGCATGGAAACATTAGTTCAGGCTAGAAGGCAACACCCGCACATTTGTGGACTACAAGCTCCATCAGGTACTCACATGGCAGCCGCATATGCAGATGACCTCTTAATATTCCTTACCAATCCAACAATCGCCTTCCCACATAACCTCTCTCTATTCCAAGAGTTCGGTCGGTTGTCTAACTTTAAAATAAGAATTTCAGATTTCTCCAAATTTAACATTACATTAGACTAGGGCTGCAGTAAACGAATATTTTTCTAATAGAGTATTCTATCGATTATATTTCTCGATTCATCGAGTAATCTAATAAGAAAAAGCTACTTAAAATAACGTACGTAATTAGGTATGTATAAAGTTATTGGTTTGAAGGGGTTAATAACTTTATACATGCCTAATGCCAAGGTGCTTCCATTAACCCCTCCAAACCAATAACTTTATACATGCCCATTGGGTTTGGAGGGGTTAATGGAAGCACCTTGGCATTAGGCATGTATAAAGTTATTGGTTTGAAGAGGTTAATGAAAGCACCTTGGAGGTGCCTTCATTAACCCCTCTCTAAACCAATAACTTTATACATGCCAAGGTGGTGCTTGCAGCCTCCATTAACCACTCTCTCTCCACCTGCCTCCCCCCAGCCTCTGATCTGCTTGCCCCCAGCCTCTGATCTGCCTCTCCCCCAGCCTCTGATCTGCCTCCTCCCCCAGCCTCTGATCTGCCTCCTCCCCCAGCCTCTGATCTGCCTCCTCCCCCAGCCTCTGATCTGCCTCCTCCCCCAGCCTCTGATCTGCCTCCTCCCCCAGCCTCTGATCTGCCTCCCCCCCAGCCTCTGATCTGCCTCCCCCCCCAGCCTCTGATCTGCCTCCCCCCCCAGCCTCTGATCTGCCTCCCCCCCCAGCCTCTGATCTGCCTCCCCCCCCCAGCCTCTGATCTGCCTCCCCCCCCCAGCCTCTGATCTGCCTCCCCCCCCCAGCCTCTGATCTGCCTCCCCCCCCCAGCCTCTGATCTGCCTCCCCCCCAGCCTCTGATCTGCCTCCCCCCCCCAGCCTCTGATCTGCCTCCCCCCCCAGCCTCTGATCTGCCTCCCCCCCCCAGCCTCTGATCTGCCTCCCCCCCCCCAGCCTCTGATCTGCCTCCCCCCCCCAGCCTCTGATCTGCCTCCCCCCCCCAGCCTCTGATCTGCCTCCCCCCCCCAGCCTCTGATCTGCCTCCCCCCCCAGCCTCTGATCTGCCTCCCCCCCCCAGCCTCTGATCTGCCTCCCCCCCCAGCCTCTGATCTGCCTCCCCCCCCCAGCCTCTGATCTGCCTCCCCCCCCCAGCCTCTGATCTGCCTCCCCCCCCAGCCTCTGATCTGCCTCCCCCCCAGCCTCTGATCTGCCTCCCCCCCCCAGCCTCTGATCTGCCTCCCCCCCCAGCCTCTGATCTGCCTCCCCCCCCAGCCTCTGATCTGCCTCCCCCCCCCAGCCTCTGATCTGCCTCCCCCCCCCCAGCCTCTGATCTGCCTGCCCCCCTCCCTCTCCCCAGTATTAATCATTGGTGGCAGTGGCCACAGGGTCCCCCTCTTCCCCCCCTCCCATCATTTGTGGCAGTGTCAGTTCCGATCGGAGCCCCAGCAGTGTAATGCTGGGGCTCCGATCGGTTACCATGGCAGCCAGGAGTCACGCTACTGAAGTCCTGACTGCCATGGTATGTTAGTGAGCAGAGAGCAGCGCATTATACTCACGTGCGCTGTGGCCGCCGGTCGCTCCCTCTTCTGTCTGTGCGGCGGATTGCTAATGCTTACAGCATTAGCAATGCGCCGCACAGGCCTATGAGAAGGAGCGAACGCCGACCACAGCGCACGCGAGTATAATGCGCTGCTCTCTGCTCACTAACATACCATGGCAGCCAGGACTTCAGTAGCGTCCTGGCTGCCATGGTAACCGATCGGAGCCCCAGCATTACACTGCTGGGGCTCCGATCGGAACTGACACTGCCACCAATGATGGGGGGAAAGGAGGGGGACCCTGTGGGATATGGCCGGCACATTCATTGGTGGCGCAATGGCCACAGTCCCTCCCCTCCTCCTCTGTCCTCATTGGTCTTCAGCGGCAGCCGCGCACAGTGGGGAGGGAGAGACTCCCTCCTCCTCCCTCAGCTGTGCCGGCCGGCTCAGTCCTGCCTCTCTGGCCTCCGGAGGACACGGAAGCGGTGAGTGAGATGCTTAATTTCACTCCCGCTCCGTGATCACGTGATCTAAACGATTCCTCGATGCAGGGAAACTGCATCGATGAATTTTTTGACTCGATTTAATCGAGTTATTCGAATAATCGTTTCAGCCCTACATTAGACACAGCAGAAGAGAAAACACTGAAAGCCTCAACACCTTTTGCCTTGCAAGCGACTTTAATAACATACCTAGGTATGAGAGTACCCGATGATCTCTCCAAGGTCTATGATTTTAATTATCAATCAAGTACGCTCACAATTAGCCACAGATAAAATCCCTCATCTATCATGGATAGGGAGGAAACACTATATTACAACTTATATTTTACCAACATTTTTGTATTTGATGCAGGTGGCCCCCATACACTTGCCAGCCTCATTCTTTCAAACAGTTAGAAGACTATTCTCCAAATTTCTGTGGAAAAATTCACGCCACCAGGTTGAGTTATAGGCTTCTCTCTTTACCAAGACAACAAGGGGAAATAGGACTGCCAGATATAAAAATATATTATACAGCCACTCAACTACAACGCTGGTTAGATATTAACAAATATATGGGTTGCTCCTTGTCTCTTTTGTTGGAAAGAGATTGTTTGCACTGCTCACTTACTCTCTTAATATGGTCCAAAGACAAACTCCACTCCTCAATACGTAATATTAATATTTTGACTAAGGGCCTTTTACTATCTTGGCATGGTAGTAGAAATCATTCATATAGTGCACCTTTCCCATCACCTTTAACACCAGCATATTTTTGCCATTTATATTCGGGGGTCCTCCCCCACCTTCTTCTCAGGGGGATAATTCCATCACAAGAATCCCTCTCGCAAAAACTATCAGGTCCCCCCTTACACATCTTGCGGTACTCACATTTTTATCAAATATGCCAGAAAGCCATTGAAAATAGGTTATATAACAGACCAAATACAGAATTTGAGAACACACTTATCATGGCCGAAGTCAATGTCCAAAATGTATAAGCTAACATTAAAGGTTGGGAAAGAAGAGTTGCCAACTTTTTTGAAAGAGTGGGAAGACTAATTGCATACTTCCTTTTGTGAAATAGAGGCCCAACAGATACTTTCTAGATCAAATGGATTTTCCAGATGTATTCGTTTGCAGCAAAACTCATAAGACCTTAACTAGATGGTATAGAACTCCAGCATTCCTCTATGAACAAGGCGTGGTGGATATTGATGTTTGTTGGAGATGTAAGACCAGTTCAGGTACGATGTCTCATATCTGGTGGTTCTGTGAAAAAATTAGACCTTTCTGGTCAGGGGTGGAGGAAACAATAAGGAAAGTCTGCCCTGTACCTGTGACCTTAACGCCACAATTGATATTGCTATGGCAAGATTCCCTGCCTTTTAGGCCCGATAAGAAGGAATTGCCTTATTTTCTTATACTTGCAGCAAAACTATTAATACCATTACACTGGTTGTGTTCCTCACCACCTTCTCAGCGGGAATGGTTAAATAAGGTAGACAAAATTTGCAGACTGGAAGAACTTACCTCATGGATAGAACGCAGACATGAAAAATTTCTCCGGGTATGGGAGCCCTGAAATGCTTTTAGTTAAACCTGATGTCTCATATGTAGCTCTATAGCTTTATAACTCATACACATTTTCCTGTTAGTATCTCTGTGCTGGCAAATGTCATCCAAGAAATATCTAACATCATCATCTGTTAATCAATCATGTGCTGGGGGGTGTCTGGGGTCCCATCTCGTACGCAGCGTGTCCTGGCTATTATAATATTTTTGTCATTTTCTAGTCATCTAGTTTTACATTGTGCTTATACAAGTCTTGTAACAGAGCAACAGTTCCTTTATGATTGGTCCTATACTTCGGATTAGACTCTGTTGTCTTATCACTGCCCAGATCACCTACTTTATCAGGACATTAAACTGGGCATGGAAATGAACACTTGGGCTCCTTCTGTGTTATATGGAGATATATGCTATGATATCTTATGATTCTTAGACCGCCTGCGTGCAGATTTCTTGCAATCAGATGTTTATCTCCGATGCTATTGTTTATTTGTACAATAAAAAGAGATTTATGGAAAAAAATAATAATAGATAGTTCCAGGTCAGGCGCTGAAGTCAAGTGCCTGCTGTTTTAGTCTGTGATAATGAACCTTAAACCCCCTCAGATGCCGTGGTTATTTGTGACCATGGTATCTGAACGGTCAATTACTGGAAGGCTCCAAGGCCTGCCAAAGCAAAGTGATTCTAGCGATTCTCTCATAGACTGCTAATGATTGCAGTCTATGGTAGCAGGTATCAGATAATTACATGTTAGGCCTCTTTCATAAGATGTGGGTGGGTCGCAGAAAAATGCGCAATTTTTTCGCGCAAGTGCAAAACATTTTAATGCGTTTTGCACGCGCGTGAGAAAAATCGGCATGTTTGGTACTTGGTTAGGTGTTGTGTAGATTGTATTATTTTCTCCTATAACATGGTTATAAGGGAAAATAATAGCATTCTTAATACAGAATGCTTAGTAAAATAGTGATGGAGGGGTTAAATAAAATAAAAATAATTTAACTCACCTTAATCCACTTGTTCGCGCAGCCCGACTTCTCTTCTTTCTTCAGGACCTGGTTAAAGGACCTTTGATGACATCACTGCGCTCATCACATGGTCCATCACCATGGTGATGATCATGTGACGGACCATGTGATGAGCGCAGTGACGTCACCACAGGTCCTTTTCCTACTGCACAGCAAAGATGAAGATAGAAGAGAAGCCGGGCTGCGCAAACAAGTGGATTAAGGGGAGTTAAATTTTTTTATTATTATTTAACCCTTTCAGACCCATTTTACTAAGCATTCTGTATTAGGAATGCTATTATCTTCCCTTATAACCATAAAATAAGGAAGAATAATAATGATCGGGTCCCCATCCCGATAGTCTCCTAGCAACAGTGCGTGAAAAATCGCACCGCATCCGCACTTGCTTGCGGATGCTTACGATTTTCACGCAGCCCCATTCACTTCTATGGGGCCTGCATTGCTTGAAAAACGCACAAAGTAGAGCATGCTGCGATTTTCACACAAGGCACAAGTGATGCGTGAAAATCACCGCTCATATCCACAGCCCCTTAGAAATGAATAGGTCCAGATTCAGTGCTGGTGCAATGTGTTCACCTCACGCATTGCACCCGCGTGGAAATCTCGCAGGTGTGAAAGAGGCCTTAAAGTCCCTTAGGAGGGCTAAATATAAATGAAAAAATTTTAAGATGTTTTTATAAATATAAAAAAAATTTAAGAGATATAAAAATTTTAAAATCACCCAACTTTCCCCATTTAAAAAATAAACAATAAAAAAAATAATCGTCATTAGAATCACCATGTACTAAAACACAAAAAGTACTTCTCCTATACGGTGAATGATGTAATGGGAAAAAAAAAAAAAAAAAAATCAAAATTACCAACTCAAGTGGTTTTTTTATTGCTTCACTCGTCAATTTTTTTTTTATAAAAAGTGATAAAATAAAAAGTCATACACACCTAAAAATGGTATGTTACTGGATATAAAAACAAAATCAGTAGGGATCCCTCCACAGCATGTGTGTCCACCAGTGAAGAGTAGAGAAGGAGTACAGTCTAAAATTGTAAATGTGCCAAATGTACTTACCCCTGAAGGACCTGCCCTCCTTAAAATAATGCCTTCTGCAAGCAGTGCTTTAGAGGTCTCCTCAAACAGCTTGTCTTCACTCACTTCTCCTGCTTTTTGAAGTTCTGTGTATGTTTCCACAAATCTGAGCCAAAGAAGAGTTACCAGACAATGATTAAAGATGTTCAACCAAATATGTTCCTATCTTTAAAGGGAGTCTGTCACCTCCATATGGACATATACAGCGCTTACATAGCCCTATAGCACATCTATACATGAATGTTATGGTACCTTTGTCTTTAGACTTGCAGAAGCAGGAAAAACTAACTTTGATTGATATGCAAATGAGCACTCGTAAGTGCCCAGGGGCGGCGTTCACTGTGTTGGTGCCCAGGCTGCCCTGCCTTTTTTAATTGTTCCCCAGCCTCTGCATATGCCCACCCTCCTATTCCCTTGCGTCATCCCAAGGTCCGGCCGAGATCCCGCGACTGTGCACTTCCTCGCCGGGCCGGAGCATGCGCACTGCGATGCCCATTATTGGCACGGCATCGCTTTAACTACTGCGCATGCTCCGGCGAAAGGGCGCAAAACCAGCGGCAATGTGGCGTTTTCTGACGCATGCACAGTAGTTAAAGCGATGCAATGCCCACAATGGACATCGCAGTGCGCATGCTGCGGCCCGGCGAGGCAGTGCACAGTTGCAGGATCTCGGCCGGACCTTAGGATGATGCAAGGGAATAGGATGGCGGGCATATGCAGAGGCTGGGGAACAATGAAAAAAGGCAGGGCAGCCTGGGCACCAACACAGTGAAAGCCGCCCCTGGGCACTTGCGAGTGCTCATTTGCATATCAATCAAAGTTAGTTTTTCCTGCTTCTGCAATTCTAAAGACAAAGACACCGTTACAATCCTGTATAGGTGTGCTACAGAGCCATGTAAGCACTGTATCTGGCCATAGGGAGGTGACAGACTCTGCTATTTGTCTACAGGAGTTTCACACTAGTACAGTGACTTTTGGTGGCCACTGCAGCCAGATGATACATACTCTCCAATCAGACATTATGGAACTACAAACATTGCTTTATGTGGTGGTGTTTTAAGACCGCTTCCTGCCATTTTTTGCCCCTTGTGTGTTATATTTTTTTTTCTTAAAATCTTTTTTTGTTCGTGCAGCCGGCATCGTCTTCTTTCAGGATCAGCAAAAGGACCTTTAATGACGTAATCACGCTCACCACGTGGTGAGCGTGGTGACGTCAGCGCAGGTCCTGCTGAACGAAGATAGAATCTTCTGTCTTTATTCAGCAGGACCTGCGATGACGTCACTGCGCTCACCACGTGGTGAGCGCGATTACGTTATCAAAAGATCCTTTGGCAGGTCCTGAAAAAAGGAGGAGATTATGAACTAGTGGATGAGGTGAGTTCATTATTTTTTAACCCCTCATGTCACATTTTAGTAAGCATTCTGTATTAAGAATGCTATTATTTTCCCTTATAACAATGTTATAAGGGAAAATAATACAGCAAATTGACTTTAATGGGGTTGCTCATCCCGATCATCTACTAGCAACCATGCTTGAGAAACGCACCGCATCCACACTTGCTTGCGATTTTCACGCATCCCCATTCATTTCTATGGGGACTGCGTTGCGTGAAAAACGCAGAATATAGAATATGCGTGAAAATCGCAGCAATGCACAAGTGATGCGTGAAAATCAATGATCATCTGAACCGCCCCATTGAAGTGAATGGGTCCGGATTCAGTGCGGGTGCAACGCGTTCACCTCACACATTGCACCCGCACGGAATTCTCTCCTGTGTGAAAGAGGCCTAAGATAGCTAACAAGTGAATTGGATCTAGTCTGCAAGGAGCGCTTTGCCAACCAAAAACTTTCCCTGTTTTGTTCTGGCATAAAACATGCGGGGCTGTTTGGAGAAATTATGGCCATCTTAAAGCAGCCAAATATCTGCATACCTAGATTTTTTTGTACTATAAAATTTAAATTAACATTAATGAGTCACTGTACTTTCACACAATTTCATTAAAAAAATATGTCAGCATCCACCGGAAGCTGTAAAGTCATGGCCAGTGGTCTCACTTCCACCTAATTTGCAGTCCTATTGTCAGGCAAGATTGGCACTGGTAATAGAGACTCAGAATACGGCCGAGAGGAAGTGGAGGCGTGTCAGAGCTAGCTTCTACACTGCTTCTGAACACCACAGGACCATCCTGCCTATCTGTAAGGGTCCAATCACACGTCCTGGTGTATTGCGGATCCGCAAATTGCGGACAAGAATAGGACATGTTCTATTTTTTTTGTGGAGCCACGTCCCGGAAGTTCAGGGCTGAAGCCCAGAAGTTTGTGGCCGCGCTCCGGAAATGCGGATGCATCCATTCCTGCCCCATTGAGAATGAATGGGTCCACACCCATTCCCGATATTGCGGAACGGATGCGGACCCATTTGCGGACGTGTGAATGGACCCCTAGTGTGATTTATTCCTCCTTATCAGCTTTCTGAGCTCCTTAGAAGAAAACAAACATAGTGGGAGGTAAGGATACACCCATTGCTTCTGAGAGAAATGCATCTATCTGTGCAGCTGAAACAGTGAGCAATATTGCAGAACGTGCCATTAGGGAAGCCCAAACATAACTGTTCCTTCATAGTAATGATTGTACAAAGAAGCACAGTCACTATGCAAACTTTTTTTTTTTTTTTTTTTTTTAACTCAGGTACAGGCCACGGTAGATGTGTATTGATAAATATGTGGAAATAGTGGTATGAGGTGAGCATCATGTCCTACTAGTTCCAAAATAAAAGCTACCTGGGTTTTCAGAAATATAATTGGAATTTTTTTCAATTACTTTTTCTTACCTTTGACAAATAGATCTGAAGTTTTTTCGGTATAAATGAAATATTCCTGCACCACCATAAGTCTCATAAAATTTACTGATGAAAGAAAGAAAAATAACATGGTCAAAACAACAAAACTATAATATTGTGTGTACCCGAGAGTCCATGGAATCTATTGTATTACACTGACATAATGCTATAGTTTATTACAATAGATTCAAGGACTCTCAGGGTCACAAAGAATTATATATCATTATAATACTGTGCGATCCTGTCAGAGAAGCGGAGGTCAGAATAGGAACTCTAAGGTCCGGATGCGTTCAGGGAAACTCGCACAATTTTGCAAGCAAGTTCAGTCAGTTTTGTCTGCGATTGCGTTCAGTTGTTTATTTTTTTTCCGTGCGGTGCAATGTATTTTGATGCGTTTTTCACACGAGTGATAAAAAACTGAAGGTTTACAAATAACATCTCTTAGCAACCATTAGTGAAAAACGCATCGCATCCGCACTTGCTTCGGGATGCAATGCGTTTTTCCCTGAAGCCCCATTCACTTCTATGGGGTCAGGGCTGCGTGAAAAACGCCGATTATAGAACTCGCTGCGTTTTTCACGCAAAACAGTTTTAATGCGTGAAAAAAAAAACGCTCATGTACACAGACCCATTGAAATGACTGGGTCAGGATTCAGTGCGGGTGTTATGCGTTCACGTCAAGCATAGAAAACTCACTCGTGTGAAAGGGGCCCAACTGCCACATGCTGTGAGTTTCTCACATTGAACTCACTTGTGTGTGTCTGGCCTAACTCTGGAGCGCTGCTGGGGTCTCATAGCATCATAGGGATTTATGCTATGTAACCTTTATAGTTCTGGAATGTATTGGATAACACTGACATAGTGTGCTAAATTAATAAAATGCTATGTGACCCCAGCAGTGCTGGAAGGGCAGGACGGGTGCTGTTGCATACTCACGCTGCGAGTCCGGAGCGTAACACTCGCTCGTCTGAAAGGGGCCTAATGGATAAGTGTTCAGTCTCGGTGCTGCCCATTCACCACTCGGGAATCTCTCTAGTCTGAATGAGCCCTTAGTACCGGTACCTCTACTTTTATGCATGTTATACCAATAAGCAAAGCGAATCAAATAGATCATAAACTCACGCGCGTATGACATCCTCACTGTACAGAATTGCAGGCACATTGTCCGGCAGCTTGTTCCTGCGGTTGAGCGGTTTCTCATAGGTTGGCTCCCTTTTTGGTGGAAAAGCAGCATATACATCGTACCAGATGGGCTTCTCATTTCGCTTTATTACCCCAGCTCGCATGAGATCTCGTGTTCTAGTAAAGATACAAGTCACAGTCACAAACATCTGTCCCAGTTGTACAGTAATAGGTAGATCTTCTGGAGAAGGGTGTAGGTAAAAGGGTTCTCAAAGTTTGGAAACCCCTCCCAATACTTTAGGTCTGTGAAGGCTAACATCCAGCTGTAGTAGAAATGAATGGAGCATGGTGGGAGTCGTAGTTTCACCACAGCTGGAGTGCCAGGGTTAGCCATCACTGTTTTAGGTTCTCCAACAGCTATTTCCGTCTGCCCCGTAGAAATGAATGGGAGCAGGTGCGTGGTGCACTCACATTCACTTCTATGGGAGCAGCGCTTGGTGGTGGACGGACCCTGGGAAATCCGGAGTCCTCCAGCCACAGCTCTCCCCGTTCCATTCTCATTGTAGGTGCGGATCCCAGAGGTGGGACCCGCACCTATCAGACAATGGGGGCGTATCCAAGCGATATGCCCTCATTGTCTGTGATGGGAATACCCCTTTAAGACTGTACTAGACAGCCCGATTTAACAGGCAATTGCTTCCTGGCAATCGTCTGCTCACTAGTGGAGGAGACTGATGCTATGACATGCAGAGATCTCCTCCTCAGTATAGGGAGGAGCGATCATTATACAACCACTCTTCCCCATACTGAATCATTATTTGCCGTCAGCAGATTGTGATTAGACTTCTGCCGCCTGCAAATGATGATTTTTAATTGCCCGATGAACAAGCATTGGCTCATTCATCAGGAAATGGTCAGCAGTATTAAGGTGCCTTCGGACGCGGCAGATAATTCTGCCACTGAAAATCAGTTCCATTCATATGAATGGGGCAGCAAGCACATAGATTTCTGCAAGCCCCATTAAGGTGAATGGAACCGATTTTCAGTTGAAGAATTTTCTGCCACAAAAACCACCGTGTGTGAATGTACCCTCAGACTGCCAGATGATCGCTAAGGGTACTTTCACACTTGCGGCAGAGTGATCTGGCAAGCAGTTCCGTTGCCGGAACAGCCTGCCGGATCCGGCGATCTGCATGCAAACGGACAGCATTTGTAGACGGATCCGTCTGTCAGTTTGTATTTTTTTTTTTTTTTTTACACTTTTAAAAAGGTCTGTGCATGTGCAGACCAGAAGGATGGATCCGGCATTGCGGTATTTTTAATGCTGGATCCGGCACTAATACATTCCTATGGGAAAAAAATGCTGGATCTGGCATTCAGGCAAGTGTTCAGTTTTTTTTCGGCCGGAGATCAAACCGTAGCATGCTGCGATTTTATCTTTCGCCTGATCAGTCAAAAAGACTGAACTGAAGACATCCTGATGCATCCTGAACGGATTACTCTCCATTCAGAATGCATGGGGATAAAACTGATCAGTTCTTTTCCGGTATAGAGCCCCTAGGACGGAACTCTATGCCGGAAAAGAAAAACGCAAGCGTGAAAGTACCTTAACTACTTACTAGGACCACTCGTTAGCGATCATTGGCCAAAAAAATAGTCAGGTATGATGGTGGCAATGTAGTTCACAGGTGTGCACACCCATAATGATAATAAGGGCATGACCACGTGACTGTGGCGTGCCCAGCCTGCTTTCGAGTACTGCACAATCATCCGAACAGCGCTCTCAAACTAAACTAAACTAATTATGACTGCATTATTTAGTTGGTCTATATCGTTATGGGTGCAGTCACACGAACGTATCCGTTTTGTGGCAAAATACGGATGCAGTCCGTGTGCATGCCACAGTTCTCGCGTGTGCCATTGGAAAAACGGATAAGAACTCTCTGTGTTCTATAATTTGTGGCTCAGCAAATGCACACAAACTTATTTTCTTTCCGTGTCCGTTCTGTTTTTTTATGCTGAACCATTCATTTCAATGGGTCTGCAAAAAAAAAAAAATGAAGTTACTCCGTGTGTATTCCTCTATATCTGTAAAAACAGAACATGTCCTATTATTGTCCACATTACGGACAAGGATAGGACTGTTCTACTAAGGACCAGATGTTCTGTTCCGCTAAATACAGAATGCACATGGATGTCATCCATATTTTTTTGCGTATCCGTGTTTTGTGCACCGCAAAATACATACGATCTTGTGCATGAGCCCTAAGAGTTAAGGCTACATGGCGACATTGGATCTAACGACTGTCAATGGTATCACAGTGCAACACGACTTTTACTCCATTGCCTTAAATGTAAATAGTCACGTGACAGAAAGCTGCTCATTAGGCCTGCACACTATATCGCCAAAGCAATCGCAATCGCCAATCGGCAGACCCAAAAATGCTGCAATTATATTACCATATTTTTAGCTTTATAAGGCCTCATGCACACGACCGTTGTGTGCATCCGTGGCCGTTGTGCCGTTTTCCGTTTTTTTTCGCGGACCCATTGACTTTCAATGGGTCCGTGGAAAAATCGGAAAATGCACCGTTTTGCAGCCGAGGCCGTGATCCGTGTATCCTGTCCGTCAAAAAAATATGACCTGTCCTATTTTTTTGACGGACAACGGTTCACGGACCCATTCAAGTCAATGGGTCCGTGAAAGAACACGGATGCACACAAGATTGGCATCCGTGTCCGTGATCCGTGGCCGTAGGTTGCTTTCATACAGACGGATCCGAAGATCCGTCTGCATAAAAGCTTTTTCTGATCTAAGTTTTCACTTCGTGAAAACTCATTTCCGACAGTATATTCTAACACAGAAGCGTTCCCATGGTGATGGGGACGCTTCAGGTTAGAATACACTGCAAACTTGGTACAAGACTGCCCCCTGCTGCCTGGCACCACCCGATCTCTTACAGGGGGATATGATAGCACAATTAACCTCTTCAGGTGGGGCACCTAAAGGGGTTAATTGTACTATCATATTCTCCTGTAAGAGATCAGGGCTGCCAGGCAGCAGGGGGCAGACCCCCCCCCTCCCCAGTTTGAATATCGTTGGTGGCACAGTGTGTGCCCATCGCCCCCCCCCCCCCTTCCTCCCTCTATAGTTAAAAATCATACTTACCTGCTTGCTGCTGCGATGTCTGTGACCGGCCGGGAGCTCCTCCTACTGGTAAGTAACAGTTCTTTAGCAATGCACCGCACAGACCTTTCACTTACCAGTAGGTGGAGCTCCCAGCCGGTCACAGACATCGCAGCAGCAGCAGGCAGGTAAGTATGAATCTTCTACAATTGTACTATTGCTAAGTAACCATGGCAACCAGGGATGCAGTAGCTTCCTGGTTGCCATGGTTACCGATCGGAGCCCCAGCGATTAAACTGGGACTCCGATCGGAACTCCGCTGCCACCAATGATGGGGGGGGGGGGGGGAAGATGGAGGGGGTCGATGGGCACACACTGTGCCACCAACGATTTTTAACTATAGAGGGAGGAAGGGGGGGGCGATGGGCACACACTGTGCCACCAACGAATTTTAACTATAGAGGGAGGAAGGGGGGGGGCGATGGGCACACACTGTGCCACCAACGATATTCAAACTGGGGAGGGGGGGTCTGCCCCCTGCTGCCTGGCAGCCCTGATCTCTTACAGGAGAATATGATAGTACAATTAACCCCTTTAGGTGCCCCACCTGAAGAGGTTAATTGTGCTATCATATCCCCCTGTAAGAGATCGGGTGGTGCCAGGCAGCAGGGGGCAGTCTTGTACCAAGTTTGCATTGCCCTAAGGGCTCATCCACACGATGGTGTGCCGGCCGTTCCGTGCATTGGGGACCGCAATTTGCGGTCCCCAATGCACGGCAACAGCCGTGCGGCTGCCGCAGACAGATCCAGACCCATTCAACTTGAATGGGTCCGTGATCTATCCGCACCGCAAAAAAGTAGCGCGTGCACTACTTTATTTGCGGTGCGGAGGCACGTACAGTAAACCCACGGAAGCACACCATAGTGCTTCCGATCCGTGCATCCGTTCCACATCTCTCGGACTCATTGACGTGAACGGGTCCGCGATCCGTGATGCAGTATGCACATGGCCACTGCCCGTGTATTGCGGGCCACAACACGGCAACAGCCGGCACACGGTCGTGTGCATGAGCCCTAAGGCCTCATGCACACGACCGTTGTGTGCATCCGTGGCCGTTGTGCCGTTTTCCGTTTTTTTTCACGGACCCATTGACTTTCAATGGGTCCGTGGAAAAATCGGAAAATGCACCGTTTGGCAGCCGCATCCGTGAGCCGTGTTTCCTGGCCGTGAAAAAAATATGACCTGTCCTATTTTTTTCACGGCCAACGGTTCACGGACCCATTCAAGTCAATGGGTCCGTGAAAGAACACGGATGCACACAAGATTGGCATCCGTGTCCGTGATCCGTGGCCGTAGGTTAGTTTCATACAGACGGATCCGAAGATCCGTCTGCATAAAAGCTTTTTCAGAGCTGAGTTTTCACTTCGTGAAAACTCAGATCCGACAGTATATTCTAACACAGAAGCGTTCCCATGGTGATAGGACGCTTCTAGTTAGAATACACTACAAACTGTGTACAAGACTGCCCCCTGCTGCCTGGCAGCACCCGATCTCTTACAGGGGGATATGATAGTACAATTAACCCCATCATATCCCCCTGTAAGAGATCAGGGCTGCCAGGCAGCAGGGGGCAGACCCCCCCCCCCTCCCCAGTTTGAATATCATTGTGCGGCCCCCCCCTCCCCTGTTGTTAACTGTTGGTGGCACAGTGTGCGCACCCCCCTCCCTCCCTCCCTCTATTGTTTTAATACATTGGGGCCAGTGTGCGCGCGCCCCCCAACCCCCCCTCCCTCCCTCTATTGTTTTAATACATTGGGGCCAGTGTGCGCGCGCCCCCCCCAACCCCCCCTCCCTCCCTCTATTGTTTTAATACATTGGGGCCAGTGTGCGCGCGCCCCCCCCAACCCCCCCTCCCTCCCTCTATTGTTTTAATACATTGGGGCCAGTGTGCGCACCCCCCCCAACCCCCCCCCCCCCTCTATTGTTTTAATACATTGGGGCCAGTGTGCGCACCCCCCCCAACCCCCCCCCCCCTCCCTCCCTCTATTGTAATCATCATCGGTGGCAGCGGAGTAGAAGATTTTCATACTTACCTGGCTGCTGGCTGCTGCGATGTCTGCGTCCGGCCGGGAGCTCCTCCTACTGGTAAGTGACAGGTCTGTGCGGCGCATTGCTGTCACTTACCAGTAGGAGGAGCTCCCGGCCGGACGCAGACATCGCAGCAGCCAGCAGCCAGGTAAGTATGAAAATCTTCTACTCCGCTGCCACCGATGATGATTACAATGGGGGGAGGGAGGGGGGTGGGGGGGTGCGCACACTGGCCCCAATGTATTAAAACAATAGAGGGAGGGAGGGGGGGTTGGGGGGGCGCGCGCACACTGGCCCCAATGTATTAAAACAATAGAGGGAGGGAGGGGGGTTGGGGGGGCGCGCGCACACTGGCCCCAATGTATTAAAACAAGAGAGGGAGGGAGGGGGGGTTGGGGGGCGCGCGCACACTGGCCCCAATGTATTAAAACAATAGAGGGAGGGAGGGGGGTGCGCACACTGGCCACCAACGAGTTAACAACAGGGGAGGGGGGGCCCACTGGCCACCAATGAGTTAAAAACAGGGGGGGGGGGTCTGCCCCCTGCTGCCTGGCAGCACCTGCCAGGCAGCAGGGGGCAGTCATGTACACAGTTTTTTTGTATATTCTAACCTGAAGCGTCTCCATCACCATGGGAACGCCTCTGTGTTAGAATATACTGTCGGAAATGAGTTTCACGATGTAGCTCATATCCGACAGTATATTCTAACATAGAGGCGTTCCCATGGTGATGGGGACGCTACAAGTTAAAATATACCATCGGATTGGAGAAAACTCCAATCCGATGGTATAACAGAACTCCAGACTTTACATTGAAAGTCAATGGGGACGGATCCGTTTGAAATGGCACCATATTGTGTCAACATCAAACGGATCCGTCCCCATTGACTTGCATTGTAATTCAGGACGGATCCGTTTGGCTCCGCACGGCCAGGCGGACACCAAAATGACTTTTTTTTCATGTCCGTGGATCCTCCAAAAATCAAGGAAGACCCACGGACGGAAAAACGGTCACGGATCACGGACCAACGGAACCCCGTTTTGCGGACCGTGAAAAAAAACGTCCGTGTGCATGAGGCCTTATGGTCATGCAATAATGCGGACGATGTGCGGCCAGTAATAGTAAAGACCAACTAAATCATCCTGTCCTAATTAGTATAATTAGGCCACGTCACAGCCACGCTGTGTGGTCGCACATTCTTTCAGACAGACCACACCAGTTAAAGCAGTACAGAAAATACTACATGCAGCTATATGTGAGGATGAGGGTGATACCAGGAGCAGATCCAAGGTGGTGTGACTAATAAACCCCATGCACGACACCATAACACAGCCCAGAAGGCAGAGTCCCCTCTAACAAGGGCACAGTATGTACCTGGTGAACACAGTTCCCAGCTTCTCCAGTCTGCTGCCAGCCATGCTGCCTATGATGTTCCTGATTCGTCAAACACATGCATCGGTCATCCATAACTCGTCCTGGCTATAGAACGCCCAGCGGCCATATTTGTTACTGGAGAAAGCTGCCCAAAGTCGAAATACAAAAAAAGCTATATAATACATCACAACACTCTGCACTTCACTCTACTTCTGCAGTGTGCTTATAATAGGACGGCAACATCATGGCACCAAGATGGATGCGCTATTTACTACAGGACAGGCGTACTAATCAAACGCTGAGTAATCAGATCGAGAATAGCACTTTGAAACACCCTTCAGCGAGTCCTCACAAAACAGTTACCATTAGAGTTAGTTCTACAAAGCTACAATGTAGAGACGTTATACTGTCCAGTGCTTAGAAATGAGTAAAGTGAGTTTCGTAGATTGAATATCAGACTGTGAGCTCACAGATACGTATTTCATAGGTTCGGCGCATACTTCCGGTTGACATTGGTCTCCGAGAACATGGCCGCCAATGAGGAGATGGTGTTGGTGACGTCACGCACCAATGTTCCGATCCTGCAGCCAATGAGGGCGCGTGTGCGGAGTTTGAATCATATCCTAGGAGCACGGCTGATGAGTGCCAGTGAAAAGGCTACAAAATGGAGAAGAAGTCAAGGAAGTTTAAGGTAACAAGGGGCGCGGTGTCTCCAATACATTAGCGGAGATGTCACTGTCCCCCTGGGTAGCCTGCCCGCGCCCTTCAGGTATTCTGCTGATGTGACTGCAGGCGGCTTCTTGCCACTGGGACTAAATCCATTTGTGTCACTTTTTTGTGAGATGGCAGTAATCCTCCATAAACTTATCCTGGGGGTCTCCCTGTCTGGACCCCGTACTGATCCATAGTATACCAGGTAGGACAGCACACACAAAGGTTGATGCATTGGCCCTGGGGCAGACAGGGCCCCATGTTGTAGGCGGGTCCAAATTGACAGAAGGCGAGGCAACAGAAATAGGCAGGGTTAGCAATACCACTGTGCAGTATAAACTACCGCCCCAGCAGAACCAGATACCACAGTGCAGTGCAAAATACCGCCCCAGCAGAACCGGATACCACAATGCAGTGCAAAATACCGCCCCAGCAGAACCAGATACCACTGTGCAGTATAAACTACCGCCCCAGCAGAACCAGATACCACCCACAGTGCAGTATAAAATACCGCCTCAGCAGAACCAGATACCACAGTGCAGTATAAACTACCGCCCCAGCAGAACCAGATACCACAATGCAGTCCAAAATACCGCCCCGGCAGAACCAGATACCACAATGCAGTGCAAAATACCGCCCCGGCAGAACCAGATACCACAGTGCCGTGCAAAATACCGCCCTGGCAGAACCAGATACCACCCACAGTGCAGTGCAAAATACCGCCCCGGCAGAACCAGATACCACCCACAGTGCAGTGCAAAATCCCGCCCCGGCAGAACCAGATACCACCCACAGTGCAGTGCAAAATACCGCCCCGGCAGAACCAGATACCACCCACAGTGCAGTGCAAAATACCGCCCCAGCAGAACCGGATACCACAATGCAGTGCAAAATACCGCCCCAGCAGAACCAGATACCACTGTGCAGTATAAACTACCGCCCCAGCAGAACCAGATACCACCCACAGTGCAGTATAAAATACCGCCTCAGCAGAACCAGATACCACAGTGCAGTATAAACTACCGCCCCAGCAGAACCAGATACCACAATGCAGTCCAAAATACCGCCCCGGCAGAACCAGATACCACAATGCAGTGCAAAATACCGCCCCGGCAGAACCAGATACCACAGTGCCGTGCAAAATACCGCCCTGGCAGAACCAGATACCACCCACAGTGCAGTGCAAAATACTGCCCTGGCAGAACCAGATACCACCCACAGTGCAGTGCAAAATACTGCCCCGGCAGAACCAGATACCACCCACAGTGCAGTGCAAAATACCGCCCCGGCAGAACCAGATACCACCCACAGTGCAGTGCAAAATACCGCCCCGGCAGAACCAGATACCGCAGTGCAAACTACCACCCCAGCAGAACCAGATACCACAGTGCAGTATAAAATACCGCCCCAGCACAACCAGATACCACAGTGCAGTATAAAATACTGCCCCAGCACAACCAGATACCACAGTGCAGTATAAAATACCGCCCCAGCACAACCAGATACCACAGTGTAGTGCAAACTACCGCCCCAGCAGAACCAGATACTACAGTGCAGTATAAAATACCGCCCCAGCAGAACCAGATACCACAGTGCAGTGCAAAATACCGCCCCGGCAGAACCAGATACCACAATGCAGTATAAAATACTGCCCCAGCACAACCAGATACCACAGTGCAGTATAAAATACCGCCCCAGCAGAACCAGATACCACAGTGCAGTGCAAAATACCGCCCCAGCAGAACCAGATACTACAGTGCAGTATAAAATACCGCCCCAGCAGAACCAGATACCACAGTGCAGTGCAAAATACCGCTCCAGCAGAACCAGATACCACAGTGCAGTATAAAATACCGCCCCAGCAGTGGCAGCGGCACAGGGGGAGGGAGAGACTGCTTCTTTTTCCCCTGTACTGCTGAGGGAACATGGGGCACGCTGAGAAGAGCGCTCCATGTTCTGGAATGGTGGGGTCTGACCATTGGGACCCCATAATTCTTTAAAGAGCGGCCGGAATTAGTCAAGTACAGCTGAATGGTGTGGCAGTATACTTCACCACCTCTCCATGTGTGATTGGACCTCCACTAATCAGATTCATATCCCCTCGTGCAACTTTCTAACTTAAAGGAGTCACTTCAGCAAATGTAATTTATCATGTAGAGGAAGTTAATACCAGGCACTTACTAATGTATTGTGATTGTTATTATTGCCTCCTTTGCTGGCTGGATTCATTTTTCCATCACCTTATACACTGCTCTTATCCAGGAGTTACGACCACCCTGCAATCCATCAGTGGTGGCCGTGCTTGCACACTAGAGGAAAAGGCACCAGCCTCGGGAGTGCGCATAGGCTGGAGCCTTTTCCTATAATGTGGATTGCAGGGTGGTCGTAACTCTTGGATATGATCAATGTATAATATGATGGAAAAATGAATCCAGCCAGCAAAGGAGACAATATGGATAATCCCAATACATTAGTAAGAGCCTTGTATTAACTTCCTCTACATGATTAATGTCATTTGCTGAAGTGAGACAACCCCTTTAATGTAAGCACTAACATATGTGAAAATCATTTCTCTGTGTCAGAGGTGTCCATAGCCTTTAAAGTACTATTCCCACAATCAATATATATCACCTTTCCACAGTATAGGTGATCAGTGTCTGATCACTGAGGATCCTGAGCCCCTCGCTCCTCTTCTTACTGGGGTCATGCAGTGGAGTCTGAATTGGACGGCAGTCAAGCATTTGCCACTCCATTTAAACTCTATAATTCTGCTTTCTCTGTCAGTCCCATATACTGACACCATTGACAAACTGCTACTAAAAACATGTATTCCTGGGTATTTTTGTGCTTTTACACATAAAAACCCTGTCTGAGGCCAGCGTATACTGGCAGATTGGCACCATTACCAGAAGACCTTGTGTGTGCATACAGCCCGTTCTCCTGAGATGTAGAGGTTTCATAGCTATATTGTGTTACATTAGTCACTTGTTTCTTCTAACGGGCACTGTTTTTAGACTTGTGTTTGTGCTCTCCTTCAGACTCCTCCTAGCTTTGTGGCGGCTGACGTAGAAGTGGATATTATAACCTGTTTGGACAGAAATGAAAGGGTCTTTCAAGCAAGAATGCTAGAAATTTTTCGAAAGGTAAGCATCTTTATACAGAGTGCTTAAAGGGAGTGTGTGATCAGAGAATTCATCGTTTTCATGTCACTTTTAAGTCTGGTTTTGCGTTGTGTGGTTGCACCAAATTTAGGACATGGTGCACAGTTTTCATGTATTTGGTGCAACTGCAATGTGTTGTATGACTTATTCTTTAAAAAATGCGCAAGGGGCCTGCCTGGCATTGGACGTGACTTTTCTGAGACATTTCAAGTGTTGCAGATAGTAAATGTGTCATAATCCAGGTCTAAGCTCACTTTTCTTACTTAACCACTTCAATGAATTTTACCTCCTTTTCTTCTCACTAATAGAGCTTTCATTTGGTGTTTTTCATTGCTGCTGGCATTTTTACTTTTTTTGTTATTAATCAAAATGTAACGATTTTTTTGCAAAAAAATGACATTTTTCACTTTCAGCTGTAAAATTTTGCAAAAAAAATGACATCCATATATAAATTTATCACCAAATTTATTGTTCTACATGTCTTTGATAAAAAAAAAATGTTTGGGCAAAAAAAAAAAAATGGTTTGGGTAAAAGTTATAGCATTTACAAACTATGGTACAAAAATGTGAATTTCCGCTTTTTGAAACAGCTCTGACTTTCTGAGCACCTGTCATGATTCCTGAGGGTCTACAATGCCCAAACAGTAGAAAACCCCGACAAATGACCCCATTTCGGAAAGTAGACACCCTAAGGTATTCGCTGATGGGCATAGTGAGTTCATAGAACTTTTTATTTTTTGTCACAAGTTAGCGGAAAATGATGATGATTTTTTTTTTTTTTTTTTTTTCTTACAAAGTCTCATATTCCACTAACTTGCGACAAAAAATAAAAAATTCTAGGAACTCACCATGCCCCTCACAGAATACCTTGGGGTGTCTTCTTTCCAAAATGGGGTCACTTGTGGCGTAGTTATACTGCCCTGGCAATTTAGGGGCCCAAATGTGTGAGAAGAACTTTGCAATCAAAATGTGTAAAAAATGACCGGTGAAATCCAAAAGGTGCACTTTGGAATATGTGCCACTTTGGAATATGTGTTTTGGGGTGTCATTTTACATATACCCATGCTGGGTGAGAAAAATATCTTGGTCAAATGCCAACTTTGTATAAAAAAATGGGAAAAGTTGTCTTTTGTCAAGATATTTCTCTCATCCAGCATGGGTATATGTAAAATGACACCCCAAAACACATTCCCCAACTTCTCCTGAGTACGGCGATACCAGATGTGTCACACTTTTTTGCTGCCAAGGTGGGCAAAGGGGCACATATTCCAAAGTGCACCTTTCGGATTTTGCAGGCCATTTTTTACACATTTTGATTGCAAGGTACTTCTCACACATTTGGGCCCCTAAATTGCCAGGGCAGTATAACTACGCCACAAGTGACCCCGTTTTGGAAAGAAGACACCCCAAGGTATTCCGTGAGGGGCACTGCGAGTTCCTAGAATTTTTTTTTTTTTTGTCACAAGTTAGCGGAAAATGATGATTTTTTTTTTTTCTCTTTTTTCCTTACAAAGTCTCATATTCCACTAACTTGCGACAAAAAATAAAAAATTCTAGGAACTCGCCATGCCCCTCACGGAATACCTTGGGGTGTCTTCTTTCCAAAATGGGGTCACTTGTGGGGTAGTTATACTGCCCTGGCAATTTAGGGGCCCAAATGTGTGAGAAGTACTTTGCAATCAAAATGTGTAAAAAATGGCCTGCGAAATCCGAAAGGTGCACTTTGGAATATGTGCCCCTTTGCCCACCTAGGCTGCTAAAAAGTGTCACACATCTGGTATCGCCGTACTCAGGAGAAGTTGGGGAATGTGTTTTGGGGTGTCATTTTACATATACCCATGCTGGGTGAGAGAAATATCCTGGCAAAAGACAACTTTTCCAATTTTTTTATACAAAGTTGGCATTTGACCAAGATATTTTTCTCACCCAGCATGGGTATATGTAAAATGACACCCCAAAACACATTCCCCAACTTCTCCTGAGTACGGCGATACCAGATGTGTGACACTTTTTTGCAGCCTAGATGCGCAAAGGGGCCCAAATTCCTTTTAGGAGGGCATTTTTAGACATTTGGATCCCAGACTTCTTCTCATGCTTTAGGGCCCCTAAAAAGCCAGGGCAGTATAAATACCCCACATGTGACCCCACTTTGGAAAGAAGACACCCCAAGGTATCCAATGAGGGGCCTGGCAAGTTCATAGAAATTATTTTTTTTTTGCATAAGTTAGCGGAAATAGATTATTTTTTTTTTTTTTTTTTTTTTCCTCACAAAGTCTCACTTTCCGCTAACTTAGGACAAAAATTTAAATCTTTCATGGACTCAATATGCCCCTCAGCAAATACCTTGGGGTGTCTTCTTTCCAAAATGGGGTCAGTTGTGGGGTGTTTGTACTGCCCTGGCATTTGAGGGTCTCCGCAATCATTACATGTATGGCCAGCATTAGGAGTTTCTGCTATTCTCCTTATATTGAGCATACAGGTAATGAGATTTTTTTTTCCGTTCAGCCTCTGGGCTGAAAGAAAAAAATGAACGGCACAGATTTCTTCATTCGCATCGATCAATGTGGATGAAAAAATCTCTGCCAAAAAAAAAAAATGGAGGGGAAAGGCGTCTGCTAGGACATAGGAGCTCCGCCCTACATCCATACCCACTTAGCTCGTATGCCCTGGCAAACCAGATTTCTCCATTCACATCAATCGATGTGGATGAATAAATCATTGCCGGGATTTTTTTTTATTTTTTTTATATATACAAAGTGTTTGCCAAAGCATAGGAACGCCGCCTCCTCCTCAGCTCGTATGCCTTGGCAAACGTATCTGTCACTGCAGAGGAGAAAATCCCGTCTTGCAGCGCCGCATACACCGACTTGCGTGTAATCTGACAGCAGCGCAATGCTTCTGTCAGAATGCACATCGGTGCTGCAGCTAGTCAATCGGTTGGTCCACCTGGAAGGTAAAAAAAGAAGAAAAAAAGAAAAAGAAAAAACCAGGCCGCAACGCAATCATTTTATTAACTTTGCAACAGAACATATAAACTTAAAATTTTTTAACTGAACATTAACGTGTTTGCTTACTGGTGTGTTTTTTTTTTTTTTACCTTTATAGAACAAACCTCTCCTTCCCCATGGGTCAATGTGCAAAGCGCAAATCGCCCAAAGATGTGGCGAAGTGCGTTATGCACTTTGTCCCATGTGAAAGGAGACGTTTGCAGCAGCAGTGAGTGAATGGGCCCTAATAGCCCTGTGTGCCTGTCCTGGTGAGATGATCCCTATGCTAATAGTGTACCTGTGAGTGGTACTTCCGGAAACACTCTCCAAAGCATAGGGCAGGGTGGTCCGGACAGTCAGGACAGAAATAGCGGGTGTCACGCCTTATTCCACTCCTGCTACAGACACGACATCTTTTTCGGGGTGACTGTTGGGTTGAGGTACCAGGAACGACATTGGGGAAATGTCGCTCGTGTAGACGGCTAACTACACTGGTGGTTGGGGCCACGGAACCTCCTGGATACAGGAGGTTCTCGATGATCTCTTCCTGAAATTTGAGGAAGGATCCAGTTCTCCCAGCCTTACTGTAGAGAACAAAACTATTGTACAGAGCCAATTGAATTAAATATACAGACACCTTCTTATACCAGCGTCTGGTGCGTCGGGAAACTAAATACGGAGACAACATCTGGTCATTGAAGTCCACCCCTCCCATGTGGAGGTTATAGTCGTGGACTGAGAGGGGCTTTTCAATGACACGGGTTGCTCGCTCAATTTGTATTGTCGTGTCTGCGTGAATGGAGGAGAGCATGTAAACGTCACGCTTGTCTCTCCATTTCACCGCGAGCAGTTCTTCGTTACACAGTGCGGCCCTCTGCCCCCTTGCAAGACGGGTGGTAACGAGCCGTTGGGGGAAGCCCGCGCGACTAGTTCGCGCGGTACCACAGGCGCCAATCCGTTCTAGAAACAAATGCCTAAAGAGGGCCACACTTGTGTAAAAATTGTCCACATAAAGATGGTACCCCTTGCCGAATAAGGGTGACACCAAGTCCCAAACTGTCTTCCCACTGCTCCCCAGGTAGTCAGGGCAACCGACCGGCTCCAGGGTCTGATCTTTTCCCTCATAGACACGAAATTTGTGGGTATAGCCTGTGGCCCTTTCACAGAGCTTATACAATTTGACCCCATACCGGGCGCGCTTGCTTGGGATGTATTGTTTGAAGCCAAGGCGCCCGGTAAAATGTATCAGGGACCCGTCTATGCAGATGTTTTGCTCTGGGGTATAAATATCTGCAAATTTCTGGTTGAAATGGTCTATGAGGGGCCGAATTTTGTGGAGCCGGTCAAAAGCAGGGTGGCCTCTGGGACGGGAGGTGCTGTTATCACTAAAGTGCAGGAAACGCAGGATGGTCTCAAATCGTGTCCTGGGCATGTGATGAATCGGGTTCGTGGACCAATATGACCGCAATTCATGCTTTTTTGTCAGCCCCATGTTGAGGAGGAGGCCCAGAAAAGTTTTAAGTTCGGAAACTTGGACTGGTTTCCACCGGAAAGGCTGGGCATAAAATCTTCCCGGGTTAGCGGTGATAAATTGTGTGGCATACCTGTTTGTTTCGGCCACAACTATGTCTAAAAGCTCCGCAGTCAAGAACAGCTCAAAAAATCCCAGGGCCGAACCGATCTGAGCTGTCTCAACCCGAACTCCAGACTGGGCAGTGAAAGGGAAAACTACAGGTGCGGCTGAAGTTGGGGACTGCCAATCGGGGTTTGCCAGCACCTCTGGGATTCTAGGGGCTCTACGGGCACGTCTTTGCGGTGGCTGCGACGGGGTCACTACTGCACGTGCCACCGTACCAGCTTCAACTGCCCTTCTGGTGCTCACTACTTCACTAGGTTGTACGGCAGTGCTGGTACTAGGTCCAGGGAGGGCTGGGCTGCTGGTGTATGCCTCACCACGTAATCCGACAGCGCCAGCCCCACTCTGCTGCTCTTGAAGCGGATCCTGCGCAACCTGCGGTCTAGCGACACGGGGCCGGGTACGCCTGGTGGTATCAGGGACCTCAGCCTCCTCGTCCGAACTTTGGGTCAGAGAGCCACTGCTTTCTACAGGTTCGTATTCTGACCCGCTGGATTCATCAGATGAGGGTTCCCACTCCTCATCCGACTGGGTCAGAAGCCTGTAGGCCTCTTCAGAAGAATACCCCCTGTTAGACATGTGGGCAACTAAATTTAGGGGTATTCCCTGAGACTACCCAAGAAAAAAAAAGCAAGCCTGTCTTACAAAGGGGAGGCTAGCGAAGTACCGGAGGCCGCTGCGGTTGATAAAAAATATCAAAACAGATTTTTTTTATCGCCGCAGTGCGTGTAAAGTGAATGTGCAGTGCGGTGGGGCGGGTGTGGGCGAACGCACGTGTGGGCGACCGATCAGGCCTGATCGGGCAAACACTGCGTTTTGGGTGGCGGGCGAACTAAAGTGACACTAGTACTATTATAGATCTGACCGTGATCAGTTTTGATCACTTCCAGATACTATAAAAGTACAAATGCTGATTAGCGATACGCTAATCAGCGAATAATGGACTGCGGTGCGGTGGGCTGGGCGCTAACTGATCGCTAACTACCTAACCAAGGGACCTAAACTATACTGAAACCTAACGGTCAATAACAGTGAAAAAAAAAAGTGACAGTTTGCACTGATCACTTTTTTCTTTTCACTTGTGATTGACAGGGGTGATCAAAGGGTAATTGGGGTTCATGGGGGTGATCAGGGGCTAAAGTGTAGTGTTTGGTGTACTCACTGTGAAGCCTGCTCCTCTGCTGGATCCAACCGACGAAAAGAACCAGCAGAGGAGCAGGCAGCCATATATCAGATCATATTTACTAATATGATCTGATATCTGGCACTTTGATTGGCTTTTTTAAAAATCAGCAACCTGCCAGCCACGATCATTGGCTGGCAGGTTGCTGACAAAATACTTCTCGACGAAATGCCGGCGCGAACTGCGCACGCGCGGGCGCATACTCGCGTCATCTCGCGTCTCGCGAGATGACGCGTATATGCGTGACTATGCACAGCGCTGCCACCTCCGGACCGCACATCTGCGTTAGGCGGTCCGGAGGTGGTTAAAGAGGCTCTGTCACCATGATCAACCCTATTAAACCAGACATAATGGCTTGTAGGGCTCATCATGCTGATTAAAACGGTACTTTTTTTTTGTCTGTATGTTAAAGAGGACCTTTCATCAGTCCAAACATTGTGAACTAAGTATCATGACATATACAGCGGCGCCCGGGGATCTCAGTGCACTTACTATTATCTCTGGGCGCCGCTCCGTTCTCCCGTTATGTCCTCCGGTATCTTCGGGGACTTGGTTATAGTAGGCGGAGTCTGCCCTTGTTGTGCTGGGTGTCTCCTTCTCCTAGGCTGTAGCGCTGGCCAATCGCAGTGCAGAGCTCACAGCCTGGGAGGTTTTTTCTCCCAGGCTGTGAGCTCTGCGCTGCGATTGGCCAGCGCTACAGCCTAGGAGAAGGAGACACCCAGCAGAGCAAGGGCAGTCTCCTCCTACTATAACCAAGTCCCCAAACATACTGGAGGACATAACGGGAGAACGGAGCGGCGCCCAGGGATAATAGTAAGTGCACTGAGATCCCCGGGCGCCGCTGTATAGGTCATGATAC
The DNA here is from genome assembly GCF_014858855.1 of Bufo gargarizans. Lineage (NCBI taxonomy): Eukaryota > Metazoa > Chordata > Amphibia > Anura > Bufonidae > Bufo > Bufo gargarizans. The sequence goes on along the minus strand of NC_058082.1, from coordinate 255,773,460 downwards.
TTAGTAGACAATGTTTGGACCGATGAAAGGTCCTCTTTAAGTAGCCGCAGAGATATCTGCATTTTATTCATATACAAATGAGATGTTCGAGCACCAGAAGGTGGGGCTGAAGCATTGATTGACAGGACTAGACATGCTAAGGGCAGAGCTGTATGCTAGCATCTAAATATCATATACACTATGTACTATAGCTTCACCACACTGAGATCTGCTCAGAAATCTAATATAATATTAATGCTTTATTCACAAGCACAATATATAATTATAAAGACACAAGTAATATGTGTTAGCTTATAAGCATAGAAAAAACATGCTTCTCTGTGAAGTAATGCTATAGCTTAGTGGTATAGTGGTTTACCCTGCATATAGAGATCTAAGGTTCAAATCCCAGAAGAGAGATACATTTTCTTTCTGTTATTTTTTTTTCTCTTATTCAAAACCATATTACAAGGCTATACTATAATAAATAATATATAATCATAAGGCCTTAGGGCTCTTTCACACTTGCGTTGTCCGGATCCGGCGTGTACTCCATTTGCCGGAATTACACGCTGGATCCGGAAAAACGCAAGTGAACTGAAAGCATTTGAAGACGGATCCGTCTTCAAAATGCGTTCAGTGTTACTATGGCAGCCAGGACGCTATTAAAGTCCTGGTTGCCATAGTAGTAGTGGGGAGCGGGGGAGCAGTATACTTACCGTCCGTGCGGCTCCCGGGGCGCTCCAGAATGACGTCAGAGCGCCCCATGCGCATGGATGACGTATCCATGCGATCACGTCATCTATGCGTGTGGGGCGCCCTGACGTCTCTCTGAAGCGCCCCGGGAGCCGCACGGACGGTAAGTATACTGCTCCCCACTACACTTTACCATGGCTGCCAGGACTTTAGCGTCCCGGCAGCCATGGTAACCATTCAGAAAAGGCTAAACGCCGGATCCGGCAATGCGCCGAAACGACGTTTAGCTTAAGGCCGGATCCGGATCAATGCCTTTCAATGGGCATTAATTCGTGATCCGGCCTTGCGGCAAGTGTTCAGGATTTTTGGCCGGAGCAAAAAGCGCAGCATGCTGCGATATTTTCTCCGGCCAAAAAACGTTCCGGTCCTGAACTGAAGACATCCTGATGCATCCTGAACGGATTTCTCTCCATTCAGAATGCATGGGGATAATCCTGATCAGGATTCTTCCGGCATAGAGCCCTGACGACGGAACTCTATGCCAGAAGACAATAACGCGAGTGGGAAAGAGCCCATACTTTATTGAGAATAGTGTTTTTTTTTTTTTTTTTTTTTTTTTTTTTTTTTTTTTGTTCTAAAACCTATTACCTATTTATTCACAGACACAATATATGATTATAAAGAAGCCAGTAATATTTATTAGCTTTCTAAAAAAAACATTATTCTCAATATAATAAGGACATAGACTTTTCTTATGGGATAAATGGAAGAAAATCTCTCCTGAGATTCAAACCTAGGATCTCTACGTACAAAATCAACCACTTAAAGGGCTTCTGTCACCCCACTAAAGTGATTTTTTTTTTTTGGGCTGGTGAAATTAGTTATATTGCGATATATGACAATATAATTGTGTTACTTACTTTGATCCAGCAGTTTCTACAAAAAACGAAGTTTTATAATATGTAAATTCGGTCTCTACCAGCAAGTAGGGCGGCTACTTGCTGGTAGCTGCTGCAGAAATCCGCCCCCTCGTCGTGTTGATTGACGGGGCCAGCCGGGATCTCCTCCTCCGGCCAGCCCTGTCGGCATTTCAAAAATCGCGCGCCTGTGTTGATTCGGCGCAGGCGCTCTGAGATGAGGAGGCTCGTCTCCTCAGCACTCCCTCAGTGCGCCTGCGCCGATGACGTCTTCTATTTCGGTGATGTCATCGGCGCAGGCGCACTGAGGGAGTTCTGAGGAGACGAGCCTCCTCATCTCAGAGCGCCTGCGCCGAATCAACACAGGCGCGCGATTTTTGAAATGCCGACAGGGCCGGCCGGAGGAGGAGATCCCGGCTGGCCCTGTCGATCAACACGACGAGGGGGCGGATTTCTGCAGCAGCTACCAGCAAGTAGCCGCCCTACTTGCTGGTAGAGACCGAATTTACATATATTAAAACTTCGTTTTTTGCAGAAACTGCTGAATCAAAGTAAGTAACACAATTATATTGTCATATATCGCAATATAACTAATTTCACTAGCCCAAAAAAAAAAAATCACTTTAGTGGGGTGACAGAAGCCCTTTAACCACCAAGCTATAGCATTACCACATGGAGATGTGTCTCTTCTATGCTTATAAGCTAACACGTGTTACTGGTGTCTTTATCATCATATGTTATGCCTGTGAATAAAGTAATATGTAGATAAGGCTGCTTTCACACTAGCGTTCGCTGGTCCGCTCGTGAGCTCCGTTTGAAGGAGCTCACGAGCGGACCCGAACGCAGCCGTCCAGCCCTGATGCAGTCTGAATGGATGCGGATCCGCTCAGACTGCATCAGTCTGGCGGCGTTCAGCCTCCGCTCCGCTCGCCTCCGCACGGACAGGCGGACAGCTGAACGCTGCTTGCAGCGTTCGGGTGTCCGCCTGGCCGTGCGGATCCGTCCAGACTTTCAATGTAAGTCAATGGGGACGGATCCGTTTGAAGATGCCACAATGTGGCTCAATCTTCAAGCGGATCCGTCCCCCATTGACTTTACATTGAAAGTCTGGACGGATCCGTACGAGGCTATTTTCACACTTAGCTGTTCTATGCTAAAAATAATGCAGACGGATCCGTTCTGAACGGAGCCTCCGTCTGCATTATTATGAGCGGATCCGTTCAGAACGGATCCGCCCGAACGCTAGTGTGAAAGTAGCCTTAACCTTCTGAGCAGATCTCAGTGTGGTGAAACTATAGTGTATATGATATTTACATGATAGGATACAGCTCTGCCCTTAGCCTGATGTCTAGCCCTGTCAATCAAGGGCAGGGGGCGTGTGCAGAGCACAGGGGGTGTTACATAGCAGTGCTCAGAATATTCAGCCCCGCCCGAGTGCTTGAATTGCTCATTTGCATATAAAAAAAAAGAAAGATCTCTCTGCAGCTGTTTAGCACACAGACAAGAGTGGTATAGTTTTAATCTGCATGATGAGCCCTACAAGCCAGTATGTCTGGTTTAATAGGGTTGATCCTGGTGACAGAGCTCAGTCCCCCAGATGGCGACCAAAACTGTCGCCAATGCGCCTTAAAATTTGCAGATGGCGACAAGACTTTTTAGTCTTGTCGCCATTTGCGACTGGACAGCTGCGCTGCAGCTGATTATTGAGGTGAAGCACAGGAGCCCATAATTCCTTGCCCTTACGCTGTCATAGACTTCAGGCCATCGCGCCCGCCTGTGGCGGGACACAGAGCACTGATGTGTGTGCATCTGCGTCTCACCATCCCGGGCCGTACCAGCAACGAGTGAGCGCCAGCGAAAGGACACAGGTGAGTAAAAGTTTTTTGATATTTTTTTAACTGCCAGCATTGGGGGGCATTACTGGTCTGAAGGGTGGAACGGGACGACATTAGTGTCTGAAAGGGGGCACTGGGACACATTACTGGCCAGAAGGGGGGCACTGGGGGACATTACTGGCCAGAAGGGGGGCACTGGGGGACATTACTGGCCAGAAGGGGGGCACTGGGGGACATTACTGGCCAGAAGGGGGGCACTGGGGGACATTACTGGCCAGAAGGGGGGCACTGGGGGACATTACTGGCCAGAAGGGGGGCACTGGGGGACATTACTGGCCAGAAGGGGGGCACTGGGGGACATTACTGGCCAGAAGGGGGGCACTGGGGGACATTACTGGCCAGAAGGGGGGCACTGGGGGACATTACTGGCCAGAAGGGGGGCACTGGGGGACATTACTGGCCAGAAGGGGGGCACTGGGGGACATTACTGGCCAGAAGGGGGGCACTGGGGGACATTACTGGCCAGAAGGGGGGCACTGGGGGACATTACTGGCCAGAAGGGGGGCACTGGGGGACATTACTGGCCAGAAGGGGGGCACTGGGGACATTACTGGCCAGAAGGGGGGCACTGGGGGACAGTGTGGGGGGAAATTACATCTTTCAGGCATTTTACTACTGTGGAGGCAGTGTGGGAGAAAATTATTACGTGCAGGCAGTGTGGGGCATATTACTACTGTGGGGGCAGTGAGGGGGGAAGTTACTATGTTGGGGCCGTGTAGGGAAAATTACTACTGTGGCGGTAGTATGGGGGGAAATTACTACTGTGGGGGCAGTGTGGGGGGGAAATTACTACTGTGGGGGCAGTGTGGGGGAAATTACTACTGTGGGGGCAGTGTGGGGGGGAAATTACTACTGTGGGGGCAGTGTGGGGGGGAAATTACTACTGTGGGGGCAGTGTGGGGGGGAAATTACTACGGTGGGGCAGTGTGGGGGGGGGGAATTACTATGCTGGGAGGGCAGTGTGGGGGGGAAATTACTACTGTGGGGGCAGTGTGGGGAGAAATTACTACTGTGGGGGCAGTGTGGGGGGGAAATTACTACTGTGGGGGCAGTGTGGGGGGAAATTACTATGCTGGGGGGAAATTACTACTGTGGGGGCAGTGTGGGGGAAAATTACTATGCTGGGGGGAAATTACTACTGTGGGGGCAGTGTGGGGAGAAATTACTACTGTGGGGGCAGTGTGGGGGAGAAATTACTACTGTGGGGGCAGTGTGGGGGGGAAATTACTACTGTGGGGGCAGTGTGGGGGGGAAATTACTACTGTGGGGGCAGTGTGGGGAGAAATTACTACTGTGGGGGCAGTGTGGGGGGGAAATTACTACTGTGGGGGCAGTGTGGGGGGAAATTACTATGCTGGGGGAAATTACTACTGTGGGGGCAGTGTGGGGAGAAATTACTATGTGGGGGCAGTGTGCAGGAAAATTACTGTGTGGGGGGTGATTACTATTGGGGAGGCACTGTAGGGACATATTAGGGGACATTATTTTGGGGAACCTATACAGGCATTATTACCTGGAGCACAATCTAGGTTTTTATTATTTTTACTGGGGGCACTCTAGGGGGCATTTATAATAGCTGTAGACACTATGGGGACATTTTTTCTATTGGGGTCACTATTTTTTCAGCAGTATAGTACCTGGGGCATTGGGGAGCACAATGGGCACAGTATTGGGAGTGGCAGCGGCAGCAGGATGGGGAGGTTGATGGAAAAATTGAGAAATCTAAAATGCGGCTGAAAGAATTTGTCATGGTGGTCTGGGTCAAATGGAGACAAGGAAAGAGAAGGTCTACATGACAGAAGATGTCACTGGATGTAAGAGGTATGTGGTTCTGTATTCTCCTATATGTAGTTCTGGCTCACTACTGTGACCTGCGTCTCATCTTCTCTTACAAGTCCTTTTTTTAATTATAATTGTATGCCTTTTAAATTTGGTAACTAAAAATTTTATTTGGGTCAATGGCTCCTAGCTATTAATTTTTTTAGTCTGGAGCACTTGAGCTTCTTTAAACATAGACCGCTTTGAAAAGTGACGCCTAAAACCTGACGTATCTGGTTTGAGAAATGTCCCCTCCCCCATATTGTTTAAATCTCATTTTTATGTTAAACATACATATTTTTTTTTTATAATTTTTTTTTTTCTTCCATGTCACTATCCAAAAAATATATCTAAAATCCTGCAGTTTTCCCACTGGCCACTAGGGCTAATATGTTGATAATTTCTGTTTTGTACAGATAAGTTTTCAGTAGCCATGTCATTCCCTTTAAAAGTGAATTGCAGTTTTTATAAAACCTCTGACCTGTCCTAGAGACATACCGGAGGATTTCCCGGGGGAATGATATACCAACAAAAGAAAAGAACAGCAATGGCCGAGCTTGCGCAGTCTGATCCCTTTATGCCTCTTTCACACAAGGGAGTTTTCCATCTCTATGCAATTTGTGTTGTGAACGGATAGCATCCCGACTGAATCCTGACCCATTCATTGCTAGTGATGAGTGAACCGGGTTTGGCCTGCTGTGTCTGAACCTGGTTTCTTCATGTGCTTACTCATATCGCTAACGAATCCATCTCCTCTGAACCTGGTTTGCTTATCACTAGTCTGTGGACGTGAGCGTTGTTTATCACTGATCAGCTTTGCGTTCTGGAAAAATCGCTGCGTGTTCTATATTGTGCGTTTTTCACGCAGCTCTTGCTCCATAGACGTGAATGGGGGATGCATGAGAAATGGAAGGCACCGGATGCAAGTCTTTTTCACTGATGGTTGCTGGGAGATGTCGATTGTTATTCTTCAGTTTTACTTCACTCATGTAAAAAACCCATGCAATCCGGATGGAAAAAAACGCACTGTTTTGCTGATAAGAGCAAGACTTCAGGTTCAGATACTCTTTAAAGAGAGACTACACACACCAATTTAAGGATAGTAAACATAGAAGTAAGGCAATAATAATAATCAGGCAAATGTATGTCCTTCTTTTACAAGTTAAGTATATGCAAAGGATAAAGAACTTATATCACCGATTGAGTAAATGTCATCTGACAGCGAGACATCAGATGGGAAGCTTCTGACTCCTCCCCCCCCCCCCACCCCCCAAAGGGTTACAGCTGTTATATAGATTTAAATAAAGAACTTCACTCCCTAGTGGAGTGATGCCAACTCATTCGCAGTACAAGGGTCACTGTATATATCTTGTTCATCCATTATTATTCCGGACCCTGGAATGGCCAATTTCCGGATCCGAGCAGACTGCCCATAATAGAGATGCTTATTCTTGTCTGCAAAACGGACTTGAATAGGACATGTTCAATTTTTTATTTTTGCGGGTCCACGGAACGGAGGAACGGATGCGGACAGCACACTGAGTGTGTATGGGTGTCTGGCACTACTTCATGCCGCACTCAAGGTGGTGTAAGCCTGCTGACAGATTCCCTTTAAAAGCGTTATCCTGCAGCAGAGAATTATGTTCCAATGAGTATACTACTCTATATTGGGTGACCGTGATTAGGCATTACTTTGCCGTCAGCAAGTAACACAAAATGCAAGCAATTTTACAGAAATTACCTCCTGTCATGAGCGAAGGTGTATGCGGGTGTTTTTGTTGGCATACCTTTTTAGGGTGCTCCTTGGATATTGTAACAGTTTATTATATATTAGTTTTGTCATGTTTTTGATCATGTCTGTTGTGACACTGGTGCGCCATATTAAGTCTTTCTTATCTTTCTTAAATCTAGTACGATCGTCCTTTTGTCAATAATATTGTTGTAAATATTCAAGATTTTACATATATGACAGCAGAAGGTAAGACAGCTTTTATTCTTTATAGTTGTTCTTTTTGGGTCAAGATTCACCTTCATCACTATTTCAATGGGTTGTGCCAAGTTTGGTCAGAATAGGGGTTAAATAACTTATCGCTGGGGGTCTAACCGCTGGGACTCCGACTGATACTGAGGGCAGGGGTCCTGCTCCCCCGATCTGATGGAGGGGCGGGTCAAGTATGCACCCTGCTGCTCCTTTCGTTCCGTTTGGGACCGCTGGAAATAGCAGAGCGCTGTACTCGGCTATCTCTGGCAGTGTCGTAGAGAATGAATGGAGCAGCAGAGCACATGCCTGACCTGATGCTCCATCAGATCAGGGGAAAGAGACCCCCATTCTTGGGATCTGTGTGGGTCCCAGCAGTTAGACCCCCAGCGATCAGTTAGTTATCTCCTATTCTGTAGATAGGTGATAACTTGCATACTTGGCACAACCCCTTTAAAGGGAACCTGTCACCTGGATTTTGTGTATAGAGCTGAGGACAGGGGTTGCTAGATGGCCGCTAGCACGGCCATCTAGCTGTAAAAAAAAAACGATTTGATACATTTGCAAATTAACCTGAGATGAGTTCTGTATGTAAGCTGCATCAGGGACAGGACTCATCTCAGGTTAATTTGCATATGTATCAAATCTTCTTTTTTTTTTTTACACAATAAAAGCACACATAGCTATGGGGACTGGGTATTGCAGATGTGCTAGCGGCCATCTAGCAACCCATGTCCTGAGCTCTATACACAAAATCCCGGTGACAGGTTCCCTTTAACATGCATTCTATGGCAGAAATGAGAATGTCAGCTGTAGATTTCTACTGTAAAATACATGTCAGATTTTTTGGTAGGCAAATCTGTGACATGTGACTCTAATTCATGTATTGATTTTTTTGCCACGTGCTGCGGTTCTTTAGTGTCATGTCCAATCCCTTATGATTTCTTCTGATAGCATTGAAGTTTTCCTCCCTTGACTTTGAAGGGGAGAAACAACCACAATGAAACCTCAAGCAAGTTTTAGGAGTTCTAGGAAATGTCTTCAACGTGCACAGTAGGGAACTGTGGCTACAACAGCCACATGATGTCTACAATGTATTGCGATCTGAGAGTCGGCAAAATATTCCCTACTGGGATTATCTCTACAGCAAGTAGTGGAGGAGCCAACCCGGAAGGAGGCCATTTTAGATTTAGTATTCACAAATGGGAATTTGGTATCTGATATTACTGTAGGGGAAAGCTTGGGATCTAGTGATCACCAGTCAGTGTGGTTTACTATAAGTACAGTGACTGAGTCACACCACACAAAAACAAAAGTTTTAGATTTTAGAAAAACTGACTTTTTTTCTAAAATTAGATTAGTGGTATACGAGTCCCTTTTAGACTGGAACAGTTTCATTGGAGTCCAGGAGAAATGGGACTACTTAAGAGGCACTATTGAAGGCAACATAAAATTGCTTTAGGCTTGTCAGTAAAAGCAAAAAAAGGAAGAGACCACTGTGGTAGTCAGCAGAAGTGGCCAAAATCATTAAAAACAAAAAGAAAGCATTTAGGAATTATATATAAAAAAAAAAAAAAGCGAGGATGGCAGGCAAATTTATAAGATTAGGCAGAGAGAGGCCAAACAAGTTATAAGAGCTTCTAAAGCACAGGCAGAAGAGAAATTAGCTTAGTCAGGGAAAAAAGGCGATAAGGCAGTCTTCAGATACATAAATGAAAAAAGGAAACTAAAACAAGGAATTACCAAATTAAAAACAAAAGAAGGAAGGTATATGGAAGAAGATAAAGAACTATATGACTGCCTCAATGAATACTTCTGTTCAGTTTTTACAAAGGAAAATGAAGGACCTCAGTTAGGAAAAAAGACTAATGAATCTTTTGATGCATGTGTCTTTACAGAGGAAGAGGTTCTAAGTCAACTGTCTAAAATTAATACAAATAAGTCACAGGGGCCTGATGGGATACACCCAAAGCTATTAAAAGAGCTCAGCGGTGAACTAGCAAAACCATTAACAGATTTATTTAACTAATCACTGGCAACAGGAGTCGTCCCAGAAGATTGGAAATTAGCAAATGTTGTGCCCATTCACAAGAAAGGTAGTAGGGAGGAATCGGGCAACTATAGGCCAGTAAGCCTGACATCAATAGTGGGGAAATTAATGGAAACCATACTTAAGGAGAGGATTGTGGAACATCTAAAATCCCATGGATTGAAAGATGAAAAACAGCATGGGTTTACTTCAGGGAGATCGTGTCAATCTAATCTTATAGATTTTTTTTTTTTTTGATTGGGTGACTAAAATAATAGATGGAGGAGGTGCAGTAGACCGCTTATCTAGACTTTAGTAAGGCTTTTGATACTGTCCCACATAGAAGGCTTATCAATAAAGTGCAGTCTTTGGGCTTGGACTCCCATATTGTTGAATGGATTAGGCAGTGGCTGAGGGACAGACAGAGGGTTGTAGTCAGTGGAGTATATTCAGACCAGGGTCTTGTTACCAGTGGGGTACCTCAGGGATCTGTTCTGGGACCCATATTGTTTAATATCTTTATCAGCGAAATTGCAGAAGGCCTCAATGGTAAGGTGTGTCTTTTTGCTGATGACACAAAGATTTGTAACACGGTTGATGTTCCTGGAGGGATACACCAAATGGAAAAGGACTTAGGAAAACTAGAGGAATGGTCAAAAATCTGCCAACTAAAATGTAATGTTGATAAGTGCAAGATAATGCACCTGGGACGTAAAAACCCAAGAGCAGAATATAAAATCAGTGATACAGTCCTAACCTCAGTATCTGAGGAAAGGGATTTAGGGATCATTATTACAGAAGACTTAAAGGTAGGCAGACAATGTCATAGAGCAGCAGGACATGCTAGCAGAATGCTTGGGTGTATAGGGAGAGGCATTACCTGTAGAAAGAGGGAGCTGCTCATGCCGCTCTACAGAGCACTAGTGAGACCTCATTTGGAGTATTGTGCTCAGTACTGGAGACCATATCTCCAAAAGGATATTGATACTTTAGAGAGAGTTCAGAGAAGAGCTACTAAACTGGTACATGGATTGCAGGATAAAACTTACCAGGAAAGATTAATAGACCTTAACATGTATAGCTTGGAAGAAAGACGAGACAGAGGGGATATGATAGAAACTTTTAAATACATAAAGGGAATCAACAAGGTAAAAGAGGAAAAAATATTTAAAAGAAGAAAAACTGCTACAAGAGGACATAGTTTTAAATTAGAGGGGCAAAGGTTTAAAAGTAATATCGGGAAGTATTACTTTACTGAGAGAGTAGTGGATGCATGGAATAGCCTTCCTGCAGAAGTGGTAGCTGCAAATACAGTGGAGGAGTTTAAGCATGCATGGGATAGGCATAAGGCCATCCTTCATATAAGATAGGGCCAGGGGCTATCCATAGTATTTAGTATATTGTAGGGCTGCAACGATTAATCGATGTAATCGATTATATTCGATAACTGGATTCGTTGTCGACGAATCCAGTTATCGAATAATCGCCGATTCGTTGCTATTCGGGCGGGCGGGCGCTGCATCTTTATTTTACCTTTTTACAATGACGCTCCCGCTCCTGTAACAGCCAGGCAGAGCGGACGGCGGCGTAACGTCACTCACTCACGTGACACGCCTGCTCCGCCTCCTTCATTCATGAAGTGGGCGGAGCGGGCGCGTCACGTGATTGAGTGACGTTACGCCGCCGTCCGCTCTGCCTGGCTGTTACAGGAGCGGGAGCGTCATTGTAAAAAGGTAAAATAAAGATGCAAGCATCGGGGCCGGGGCTGTTAGGGGTTAGGGGGTAGGGGGAAGGGGGGATCTGTCTATGGCACTGCTATGGGAAGGGGGGTCTGTGTATAGCACTGCTATGGGGAGGGGGGAGGATCTGTCTATGGCACTGCTATGGGGAGGGGGGTCTGTGTATAGCACTGCTATGGGGAGGAGGGGGGGTCTGTGTATGGCACTGCTATGGGAAGGGGGATCTGTGCACTGTTATGCCCATAACAGTGCACATATCCCCCTCTCCATAACTACGCCGTCCACAGATCCCCCTCTCCATAACTGCGCTGTCCACAGATCCCCCTCTCCATAACTGCGCCACCCACAGATCCCCCTCTCCATAACTGCGCCACCCACAGATCCCCCTCTCCATAACTGCGCCGTCCACAGATCCCCCTCTCCATAACTGCGCCGTCCACAGATCCCCCTCTCCATAACTACGCCGTCCACAGATCCCCCTCTCCATAACTACGCCGTCCACAGATCCCCCTCTCCATAACTACGCCGTCCACAGATCCCCCATAATAGTGTCGCCCACAGATCCCCCATAATAGTGTCGCCCACAGATCCCCCATAATAGTGTCGCCCACAGATCCCCCATAATAGTGTCGCCCACAGATCCCCCATAAGTGTCGCCCACAGATCCCCCATAAGTGTCGCCCACAGATCCCCCATAAGTGTCGCCCACAGATCCCCCATAAGTGTCGCCCACAGATCCCCCATAAGTGTCGCCCACAGATCCCCCATAAGTGTCGCCCACAGATCCCCCATAAGTGTCGCCCACAGATCCCCCATAAGTGTCGCCCACAGATCCCCCATAAGTGTCGCCCACAGATCCCCCATAAGTGTCGCCCACAGATCCCCCATAAGTGTCGCCCACAGATCCCCCATAAGTGTCGCCCACAGATCCCCCATAATAGTGTCGCCCACAGATCCCCCATAATAGTGTCGCCCACAGATCCCCCATAATAGTGTCGCCCACAATTTGTTTTAATATGGCCTTTGAACATAATTTTTCAAGTAAGATCATATAAACCTCTGTTTTGTAATTTTGTCGTTTTTCCCGATTAATCGATTAATCGAAGAAATTAATCGGCAACTAATCGATTATTCAAATAATCGTTAGCTGCAGCCCTAGTATATTGGGCAGACTAGATGGGCCAAATGGTTTCTTGTCTGCCGACACATTCTATGTTTCTATTGGGATTGTTCCTGTCCCCCCCCAAACAGTGCGTAGAAAATATAGATGTAACCACACAGGTGGACGCCACCAAAATCAAGTCCAGAATAACAAAGAAAAATGGATAAAATTTGAACAGGGGCGGACTGGCCATAAACCCTACAGGGAAATTTGCTGGTGGGCTGATGCCCAGGGGGCCATCTGAGCCTTCTTCAAGCCACGGAAAATGTAACGATCTGACACTCCCAGTTTTAATTAATGAGCATCAGGTACTTGTGTATCCGGCCTCCTCAATTCAACTGTATTACCATGGTGATACACTTGAAGCCCATGGCTTCCTGCCCTGCTGTTCACCCTCATAGGAAATAGGCACTAGGCTTAAAGGGGTTCTGCTGTTTTTTTTAAATGATGATCTATCCTCCGGATAGATCATCAGCCTCTGATTGGCGGGACCCCTGCCGATCAGCTGTTTGAGAAGACAGCGGCACTGGCAGTAGTGCCGCAGCCTTCTCGCTGTTTATTGCAGGCCCGGTGACGTCACGACTGGTATCACTGGCCTGGGAGCGGCTAAGCTCCATTCAAGTGAACAGAGCTTAGCCCAGGCCATTGATACTTCTCAAACAGCTGATCGGCAGGGGTCCCAGGTGTCGGACCCCTGCCGATCAGATGCTTGATCATCAGTTTAAAAAAACTGCAGAACCCCTTTAAAGTCTATGAGGCAGTGTACAGACAATACAGGGACACAGGCATCTAAGGCCTCAGGCTGGAAGAGGCCTGTGCCCCGCACTGCAGATTGTATGGCTGACCTAACCCATTTGCATTGGCCCTGCCTAAGGCTCCTTTCACACTAGCGTTCGCTGGTCCGCTCGTGAGCTCCGTTTGAAGGAGCTCACGAGCGGACCCGAACGCAGCCGTCCAGCCCTGATGCAGTCTGAATGGAGCGGATCCGCTCAGACTGCATCAGTCTGGCGGCGTTCAGCCTCCGCTCCGCTCGCCTCCGCACAGACAGGCGGACAGCTGAACGCTGCTTGCAGCGTTCGGGTGTCCGCCTGGCCGTGCGGAGGCGTGCGGATCCGTCCAGACTTACAATGTAAGTCAATGGGGACGGATCCGTTTGAAGATGCCACAATATGGCTCAATCTTCAAGCGGATCCGTCCCCCATTGACTTTACATTGAAAGTCTGGACGGATCCGTCCCAGGCTATTTTCACACTTAGCTTTTTTTAAGCTAATATAATGCAGACGGATCCGTTCTGAACGGAGCCTCCGTCTGCATTATTACGATCGGATCCGTTCAGAACGGATCCGATCGAACGCTAGTGTGAAAGTAGCCTAATCGTGTTGCCATACCTTCGGGTCACTTTTAGTTTTTTTCTAGGCCCACTTTGAGTTCCGAATCCGCCCTTAAATGTGCAGTTATATTATATTTATTTTAAAAATGTAACTTTGTTGAAACTCCTTTTTTTTTTTTTTTTTTTTTTTTTTTTTTTTAAGGGGTTTTCTACATTTGGGGGCCTTTTAGTCTGAACTCCTCTCCCCAAACTGTGCCAAGAAGCATAATTACCTCCTTCCTGCCGCAGGTTTTTTTCTCCTTCGCTCTCTCGCTGCCATTGACCTGCCTCGGTCTTGCGGGTCAACATCCAATTTGGATGGCATGTGTGTTGCTGACGCCTATGAGTGGCAATCTATCCTCTGTGCGTCACGTCAGTAGGTCATGTGATGGAGGACACGTCACAACTGCAGGCAGTCCTTGGCTGCAATGGCACATGTAATCCCTCTCAAATCACATGTTGATACTCCGGACTGCAACGCTTCAGTGCCAGCGGAAGACTAAAGCAGCCAGGACCCGGTGGCGGGTAGCAGATATGTTTCCCTCCACGGATTCAGCAACTTGGGGGTGTCAGGTTGGGAGGTCCCTAAACGTGGATAACACACTCCAGAGGCACATCGTTGAGAGCACTTGTTGCTAGCTGGCATTGGATTATCTATTTTGATAATTATTCCTGTTTGATGAATGACTGCTGTATATAACATACAATCAAAAGAGAGGTGTATTTGCTGTATGGTCAAATGCGTAGTATCATGTTCTCGTTGTAATCGGCAACATGCTCCTATGAAGTGAATTTGTTCTATAATGTAATCCTAGGAAACAAGCCTGCGGATCCTCTGTTCTGCACTAGCTCCGGAGCTGGAATTACCGCTCATTGTGTAGTGGATTGAGCTGGTTACTACCACACTGCTTCCATTGAACCAGCACTGTCCACTACACAATGGACAGAGTTGTATAGTTCCAGCACCAACTTCCAGAGCTACTGCAGAACAGGAGAATTCTGAAACAGCTGATCAGCAGGATGTTGGACTCCCGCCAATCACACATTGATGGCTTATCCTGCCTGAGAATAGGCCATCACTTGTGATCTATACTCAGGATAGGTGATTAGTATCTGTTCGATGGGGTCTGGAAGCCGGGACCCCTGCCGATCAGCTGTTTCAGAAGGCACTTGCACTCATGTGAGCTCCACATCTTTCTCTGTGCTTACCAAGCACAGGGCCACACATTCTATAGCAGCTGTGCTTGCTATCGCAGCTCAACCCCTTTCACTTCAATGGAGCTGAGCTCCTAGGCCATGTGACCGATGAACGTGTCGTCACTGGCCTAGTAAAAGCTGAGAGAAGGCTGCAACGCTACTGCAATCGCCTCTGCCTTCTCAAACAACTGATTGGCGAGGGTCCCGGGTGTTTGATCCCCACCAATCAGAGACTGATCACCTATCCAGAGTATAGGTCATCAGTTGTAATGTCTTGAAAAATCCCTTTAAGCTTTTTCTATTAGATAAGTTAGGTATATAAGTATGTCAAGCTAAAAAAAAGTAATTAAATTAAATTGTTACTAACGTTTCCACCAACTTTGCATAAATTAATAGTACAAGCAACCATAAGAAACTTTGTAATATATCTTATCAGAAAAATTTCTAGTTTCGCTGCTTTAACAGCATGTAAAATGAACACTGTTCATTTTTATGATCTATCCAATCCCTTTAACATCAAGAAAAGCCTGCATTTATTTCTCCGGAGAAAGAAACATTGAACATACTGGTGAAAAAAATGTTACTGTAAAAAAGTTTGTGAATCGTTTTGTCTAGGGTCAATCAGTGGAGTAGCTAAAATGGCCGCTGTCACATTCCTAAACAAGGAATCTGCATTAATCACACAGCAGTCAGGACATTCCTGGTTTAGGAATGTGACTCCACTGATTGCCCTTAGACAAAACGAGCCCTTATAAATAATAAAATTAATTTAGCATTGTATTTACGGTACATTAACATGTTTCTTGCTGGTTTGTCTACTTCTAGTTTACTGAAGGGAGTAGGTGTAATTCATATGCATTTTTCTTACAGGTCGACGTCCTTGGACCTTTGAAGAAAATATTTTGGAGGATGGGGTATTTGATTTCTATTAATTCATATAAATCGCCTACTACCATTATCTCAAGTAAATGTAGTCGACAGTTAAGTTATACCTTACCAGTTAGTAAGAACTTTAACCTCTTAAGTCATGTTAAAATTGGAAAAACCCTCCCAAAAAGTCACTTTTTTTTTTTAATTATAGATTTTTAAAGGGTTTCTGTCAGCAGGAAAATGGGTATGACCTGGCTGACATTAGTGATGTAGTAATGTCAGCTGAGCATAACTATATTAGTGCCATCTCTCTGCGTGCCGCCATTATTGAGGAAAAAAAATAACTTTTATAATATGCAAATGAGCCTCTAGGAACAGGGGGGGGGGGGCGTTGCTCCTGCTCCTAGAGGCTCCGTTCTCCCACCTCTGGCCACGCCTTGCTACACTTGATTGACAGGTCCAGGCACCGTTGGTGTCCAATTGCCGGCCCTGTCTCCTGTGGAAATCTTGCGCCTGCAACGTCCTGTTTAGTATTCGGTGCAGGCGCAGTGAGTGAAGGCGGCAGTCGACGAGCGTCCTTCACTTACTGTGCCTGCAGCGAATACTGAACGGGACAGTGCAGGCGCAAGATTTCCATAACATAGTGTTATGGACTTATATAGTCCACTTTTAACTCACAAATTATTTACTGTAACGTTTTCTCAGTACGGTTTGAATATGAAAAACTAAGGAAAAAAAGAACGGTGCTCGGGATTGTCTTATACCCCCCCCCCCCCCTTCCTTCTCAGGTCAGCAGAATCTGCTCATGCCCAGCAACACCTGCTCCAGGAACCAAGCGGTCCCAGAAAAGCATTCATGTATAGCCTTGCGTATATGGAACGGCAATATGTTAATAAAGCTTTCCCACACCTGAAAGAAATGTTTCACTTTTTTGTCTTTTTTATGTGATGCCTCAATCCAATCCATACGTATGATATAGGAAAGTTTCTCCAAGAATAGTTTAAAAGGGGGAGGTGTAGGGTTTAGCCAGACTTGCAAGATCGCCTTAGTACCTGCCGCTGCTACAAAGTGTGACAGTTTCTGTGTGTTTGTGAATGTGATGATTTTATCCCAGTATTCTCTATTTCGGGGACAGTCCCATAAGCAGTGGTGTAGTCCTGCATCCAGGGCCCCACACTTTAAACAGCAGGTGGAGTCATAAATCCCCTCCCCGGAGTCAAATAGGATCTATGGCAGGGGCGGCCAACCTGAGGCTCTCCAGCTGTTGCAAAACTACAACTCCCAGCATGCCCAGACTGCCTACAGTTAGCAGCCTACAGCAGGGCATGATGGGAGTTGTAAAACTACAACAGCTGGAGAGCCGCAGGTTGGCCATGCCTGATCTATGGCATATTTGTAAGACCATCTCCACATAGTGTGCCACGGGCAGGTGCTTGTAGGAGAGCTCCAATGCCCTAAGTATCACTAAGGGGGAGGCCTGTGGCACATCAGATTTCAACCTAGTCATAGGGACTGTAGATGTAATATAATCAAAAGGTACATGTAGGAATTTATAATTGGCCGATATTTGTTTATTCCCCTCACTTGGGCTCATATACCATTTCTTCAGATATGGACTCCACTCAGTATCCGGCATAAAATAAATTACCTTAGTAAAGCTCTTTGCCTGCAAATACGGGAAAAGGGGGAATACTATATTTGGGTATTCCCTTTGTAGTTCATAGATTGGTTTAATTGACCGAGTTTGTGTATTTATAAGTTTGTCTGTATTAGTGATGCCTTGTGTTTGCCAGTGCGTAAAGATTGGATGTTAAGACCCATTCTGAAAGGAAGGGTTCAATACCAACCTTAATTGTACTGAGAGTGATGAGTGCAGTTTGTACAGACCCCTTGACCTGCACCACGCTCGCCATGTTGTCATGAGGAGTGGGTTATCCTTCACCGTTTGGGGGCAAATTCCCATGTGGGGTATGCAATAGGTTTGGCAGTGCTATGTGCGGAGTGAAGGATTAGTCTATCGTCACCGAGGTATATCTCGATGAGGAGTGTAGCCAATCCTGCACCACTCTCATTGGGGCCACAATGTTGTACAATTTAAGTTAGGGAAGTTTAAGCCCCCATTTAACTTGGGCTGCTGCAGTATATGCCAAGCCATTCTAGGGCGTCTCCCGTTCCAGATAAGTTTTTTATATAGGTAGTTTATTTGTTTTTTGTCTTTAGTTCTACGGTAGATAGGCAATATTTGGAGCATGTATAGTAACTTGGGAAACTTAGTAATTTTAAAGAGATTCGTCCTCCCCACATAGGATATTGAGAAGTATTTCCAGCTCGTGAGGGTGGATTCTAGAGAAGAAAGGTAGGGTCCTACATTGCATTTACAGTTGCAAGAAAAAGTATGTGAACCCTTTGGAATGATATGGATTTCTGCACAAATTGGTCATAAAACGTGATCTGATCTTCATCTAAGTCACAACAATAGACAATCATAGTCTGCTTAAACTATTAACACACAAAGAATTAAATGTTAACATGTTTTTATTGAACACACCATGTAAAAAATTCACAGTGAAGGTGGAAAAAGTATGTGAACCCTTCGATTTAATAACTGGTTGAACCTCCTTTGGCAGCAATAACTTCAACCAAACCTTTCCTGTAGTTGACCATTCCTCTTTACAGAACTGTTTCAGTTCAGCAATATTCTTGGGATGTCTGGTGTGAATCGTTTTCTTGAGGTCATGCCACAGCATCTCAATCGGGTTGAGGTTAGGACTCTGACTGGGCCACTCCAGAAGGCGTATTTTCTTCTGTTTAAGCCATTCTGTTGTAGATTTACTTCTATGCTTTGGGTCGTTGTCCTGTTGCAACACCCATCTTCTGTTGATCTTCAGCTGATGGACAGATGGCCTTAAGGCCTTAAGTTCTCCTGCAAAATGTCTTGATACACTTGGGAATTCATTATTCCTTGGATGATAGCAATCCGTCCAGGCCCTGAGGCAGCAAAGCAGCCCCAAACCATGATGCCCCCACCACCATACTTCACAGTTTTGATGAGGTTTTGATGTTGGTGTGCTGTGCCTCTTTTTCTCCACACATAGTGTTGTGTGTTTCTTCCAAACAACTCAACTTTGGTTTCATCTGTCCTCAGAATATTTTGCCAGTTCTGCTGTGGAACATCCAGGTGCTCTTGTGCAAACTGTAAACGTGCAGCAATGGTTTTTTTGGACAGCAGTGGCTTCCTCTGTGGTATCCTCCCATGAAATCCATTCTCGTTTAGTGTTTTACGTATTGTAGATTCGCTAACAGGGATGTTAGCATATGCCAGAGACTTTTGTAAGTCTTTAGCTGACACTCTAGGATTCTTCTTCACCTCATTGAGCAGTCTGCGCTGTGCTCTTGCAGTCATCTTTACAGGACGGCCACTCCTAGGGAGAGTAGCAGCAGTGCTGAACTTTCTCCATTTATAGACAATTTGTCTTACCATGGACTGATGAACAGCAAGGCTTTTGGAGATACTTTTATAACCCTTTCCAGCTTTATGCAAGTCAACAATTCTTAATCGTAGGTCTTCTGAGATCTCTTTTGTGCGAGGCATCCTTCACATCAGGCAATGCTTCTTGTGAAAAGCAAACCCAGAACTGGCGTGTGTGTTTTTTTTTTTTTTTATAGGGCAGGGCAGCTGTAACCAACACCTCCAATCTCATTTCATTGATTGGACTCCAGTTGGCTGACGCCTCACTCCAATTAGCTCTTGGAGATGTCATTTGTCTAGGGGTTCACATACTTTTTCCACCTGCACTGTGAATGTTTACATGGTGTGTTCAATAAAAAAAATTGTTTAATTCTTTGTGTGTTATTAGTTTAAGCAGACTGTGATTGTCTATTGTTGTGACTTGGATGAAGATCAGATCACATTTTATGACCAATTTGTGCAGAAATCCATATCATTCCAAAGGGTTCACATACTTTTTCTTGCAACTGTATATAGTTGTGATGGTTTTTGAGGGATTGAGACTCCCAAGTATGTTATGGCCCCATCCTGCCATGAAAATGGAAAAGCCCTCGTCCATGCTGGTCTCTTGGACCCGCTCAGAAGTAATGCCTCAGTTTTATCCAAATTAATAATGTATACCGATAGGGAGCCAACATCCTGGAGTTCAGCTATTAGCTGCCCGAGCGAGACCCTGGGATCAGAAATCATCAACAAAACATCGTCTGCAAACGCTGCTGCTCTTATTTCACTGTTACCTATCATCACTCCACTGAAACTTTGCATGCCATGAAGACGGTACAAGAGCGGGTCCAAGGACAGATTAAATAGAATCGGGGATGGGGGCATCCCTGCCTCGTGCCCCTGAAGAGATCTAAGACCCTCGAGTTTTTCCCATTAATGGTTATCATCGTTGTTACATCAGTATGCATGTTAATTATGAACCGTCTAAACCCTTTGCCGAAACCACGGGTATCTAAAGTTGTTTGTCGGAAGGGCCAGGACACCTTGTCGAATGCCTTCTCGGCATCTAGGCTGAGAAGAAGCACCTGGGGCTGCCTGGGATCCTGAGCGTCGACCGTAGCCTCCATCACTCGGCGTACATTTTTAACTGAGTGTGGGGTGAATCAGGGCTGGAAGGAAGGTTTGCATTCTATTGGCAATGATTTTAGCTAGGAATTTAGAGTCCTGGTTCATTAAGGTTATTGGTCTATAGGATTGTGGCAGGTCATGGTTTTTATTTGGTTTGGGAAGCACAATCATCCTGGACCCCGTGAGCTGGTGTACTTCTGTGTCCCTTCTATAAATTTGGGTGTACAGATATGTCAGAGTGGGAATGATCTCTGGTGACAGCATTTTATAATATTCTGCTGTTAGACAATCTGGTCCTGGCGTTTTGCGGTTATGTGATCCGAAATAGCTTGTTTCATCTCCTTCTCTGTGATGTCTGTGTCTAAATATGCTCTCTATTCCAGGAAAGACCACATTTCCTCTAGGTTTGTGGGAGAGGCCCTGTAGAGGTCTTCATAGTATTTAAAGAAGATCTCGGTTATTTCATCGGTAGTAGTGTGCATTTGGTCTGTATCCGGGCATTTAATGCGGGTTATTGGTTTGTTACTTTTAAAGGGTTTGGTAAGGGAAGCAAGTAGTGTTCCTGCTCTATTTCCCCAGCAGAAATACTTATTCTGTATGCATCGGGTAAAGCAGTGTGCCTGGTCTTGAACAAACGTATCTAAGAAGGACTTTGCATCTTAGAATGCTTGTCTTGTTTGGGGTGTAGGGGCCTTCGTGTGAGCTTGCTGGGCTGACAAAAGGTCTGCATATAGTATGTCAAATCGCTCCCTTGTTTTTTTTCTTTTTATGTGCTACATAAGTTATTATGACCGCCTTGGAGGTCACCCATAAGAGTGGTGTAGATAGACGTCATTGTCATCCAGATATTTATTCTAATAGACCTTAAAGGGAACCTGTCACTGAGATTTTGTGTATAGAGCTGAGGGCATGGGTTGCTAGATGGCCGCTAGCACATCTGCAATATCCAGTCCCCATAGCTCTGTGTGCTTTTATTGTGTAAAAGAAATGATTTGATACATATGCAAATTAACCGGAGATGAGTCCTGTCCCTGACTCATCTCAGGAACAAATAGTTTCTTTTACACAATAAAAGCACACAGAGCTATGGGGACTGGGTATTGCAGATGTGCTAGCGGCCATCTAGCAGCCCATGTCCTCAGCTTTATAGACAAAATCCCAGTGACAGGTTCCCTTTAAGATATGTCCTAAAGTCCTCCGACTCCGAGAGGTATATGGGGAACCTCCACAGGCAAGATCTTGTTTGTGGTTATAGTGCCTGAATCGTGACTGTAACAGGGGCGTCATCCGAAATTATTATTGGGTGTATGGTGACATCTATTAAGCTGTATGGTGGTAGAGGTTAGGATTAAGTCAATACACGAAAAGGAATAATATGTTTTAGAATAGCAACTATATTCTCGGGTGTCGTTATATATCGTTCTCCATATGTCACATACAGTCAGGTCCATAAATATTGGGACATAGACACAATTCTAACATTTTTGGCTCTATACAGTCGTGTAAATCACAGAAAAAGCACCAAACAGATATGCCACTGACTATACTGGCTAGTCATACAAGCAGATATTAAAAGCTGAGACTTTTGCCAATATATTCCTGTCCGGAACACATCGGAGCCCTTGTGTAGGATGCCTTTGTGGTGCATGTGGACCGTGCCGGCATCCTCCATTGTACGCATTTTTAGCTGGGGATGTTCGTTTGCTGCGGTCCACATGCGGTGGGACTGCTCCCCCAATGAAAAACACGCTACAGTATTTGGGGTTTAAGGAGTTCCCCCATATTTGCCATTATATTTCTGTGATTTTGTTATATACAGTTGTGGCCAAAAGTTTTGAGAATTACATAAATATTGGAAATTGGAAAAGTTGCTGCTTAACCTCTTAAGGACATAGGGCGTACAGGTACGCCCTTGTGCCCTGGTACTTAAGGACACAGGGCGTACATGTACGCCCTGTGTATTTCTGATCACTGCCGTGCGGCTGGCAGTGATCGGAACCCGGTGCCTGCTCAAATCATTGAGCAGGCACCTAGGCTAAATGCGCGGGGGGGTCCCGTGACCCCCCCATGTCGGCGATCGCGGCAAACCGCAGGTCAATTCAGACCTGCGGTTTGCTGCGATTTCTGCAGTTTCTGATCCCCGCGGTCCCTGACCGCGGGGATCAGAAACTTTAGGATTCCAAAAATGTTCCTGCATCCCTCCCCCCTGCACCCCTAAGTTATTTGAGCACGGTGGGAGGTGCAGGGGGAGGGTTGCGGGCGGTGCGGTAGGCGGGATCGCGATCCCCCGCCCGCCTCCCCTTGAATAATCGTTGGTTTCTAGTGGGTATACCAGGGTGCCAGCACATTGCTGGCACCCTGGTATAAACGGCTGACATCTGTGCTGCGATGTCAGCCGTTTAACCCTTTCCATACCGCGGTCCGTACGGACCGCTGTATGGAAAAGGTTAACAGCGCAGGGAGCTCCCTCCCTCTCCCATCGGGGGGCTGCTGTGCCTTTGCAGCCCCCCGAATGGAGAGGGAGAGAGCTCCCAGGCAGCCCCCCCAGAGCCCCGTCCTTACCCTTCCCCGTCTGCGCAGTTCTGACCATAACTGAGCAGACGGGGAAGGTTCCCATGGCAACAGGACGCCTCTCAGGCGTCCTGCTGTCCATGGTGCTGAACAGATCTGTGCTGAAAGGCATAGATCTGTTCAGACAAAGTGTAAAATACAGTAAAGTACTATATATTGTACTGTACTGTATTATACAGACATCAGACCCACTGGATCTTCAAGAACCAAGTGGGTCTGGGTCAAAAAGAAAGTGAAAAAAAGTGAAAATAAAGTAAAAATCAAAAAACACATTTATCACTGATTAAAAATAAAAAAAATTAAATTCCCTACACATGTTTAGTATCGCCGCGTCCGTAACGACCTGATCTATAAAACGGTCATGTTACTTTACCCAAACGGTGAACGCCATAAAAATAAAAAATTAAAAACTATGATGAAATTGAAATTTTGCCCACCTTACTTCCCAAAAAAGTTAATAAAAGTGATCAAAAAAGTTGTATGTACGGGGCGTGGCTAGCAGCGCATGGAGACAGACGGCTAAGTTCTGAGCTCCTGAGCCATCGGCACAAATCCAGCATAAAACAGCCCTGCAAGCTTTTACATCTGCCTGCTGTGATCACCGGAGGATTGCCCTAACACCCTGCAACAAGTGGTGGAAGTTTCAGCCATGCCGAGGGGTAAGAGACGCCACAGTCCAGCAAAACTCACCAGCTTCTTCCCTGCTGTGACTGCGCTCCAAGATGGTGATTCTCCCGCTTCAGCAGCTGCTGTCAGATCGGCACCTTCTCTCTCCTCAGCGCAGCCTGTGTCTCCTCAGAGCTCAGGGAAATCCCCATCCTCCTCCTCTGCCTCGAAATCCCCTGCACAGGTCACATACTCTCCCCAGCATGACCTTTCTGTGCAGCAGGATCCTCCAGCTCGTCAGGCACACAGTGCCTCACATAAAACAGCTAAACAGCTCACCTCTGCTGCTGTGCTTGAAATTGCAGGAGGGGAAACAGATCCTGCTCCAGTCACTGAAGCAGTGTTAAAGGGGATGAGAGTGCTCATGGCTGATTTACAAAAGTCCTTGAAACAGGACCTCAGGGACGCTATTACCCAAATTCAGCATGATATTTCAGCTTTGGGGGCTAGAACCGCACATGTGGAATCTAAAATGGCGGAATTGACCTCTGCGCACAATGAGATTGTGGACACTACTAATTCGCACGAAGAAGAAATAGCAGCGTTGAAACTTAAAATCGCAGACATGGAGGACCGCTCTCGCAGGAACAATCTGCGTTTCCGCGGAGTCCCGGAGACTGTGAAAGGCGATGATCTTGCTGCTTTCCTGAAAGACTTCTTTGTTTGCCTGTTACCTCAGGCTCCAATCGCAGATTTGCTCATCGATAGAGCACACAGGCTACCTAAGCCCAAATCCTTACCTTCCTCTGCACCGCGCGACACCATTGCGCGCATTCACTTCTTCCATGCTAAAGAACAGATCCTGAGAGCAGCAAGAATCTCCCCTGTTCTGCCGGAGAAATTTCGGGACATCTCTATTTTCGCCGATTTATCAGCGGCCACCTTGGCGAGGCGCCGAGAATTTGCCTCCAGCACTGCTTTACTGCGCAAGCATGGAATCCCTTACAGATGGGGGTTCCCCGTTAAGTTGCTTATTACCTACAGCGGCTCCATGCAAGTGGCCTCCACTCCTGCGTCTGCACTGACTCTGTGTCAAGAATGGGGCCTATCCGACCCTGAGTCCCATGGCGACCGTCATCCACATTCGCCGAACTCGCGAGTCGAGGAAGAATGGATTACCGTGGAACGCCGCAAGCGAAAAACTGTGTGAATATTGGTTGGGTGAGAAACCTCGCCCTCATCTATCATTCACTTTGTGCCTGTTTTCTCCCTCCCCTTCCTCCCACTAATTTTCCTTGCAGGGTGCTACTTCGGCTGACTAAGGCCGATCCTAGCTCGTGAATATGACCAGTATTCTTGTATACTGCCCCTATGTTGCAAATACCCTTCTTACAACAATTTGGTATATTATACCTATTTCTTTGTATCAGAGCGGTCACCACCGCCGTACACTCTCTTAGTTATGTTATTGTTTTGACTTATTTATCTGTTTTTAGCGCCACATTTACATCTTCTCAGGTATACTTCGCCTCTCCTATGATGACTCTTGTGCATATACGATGTGGGATTATCTCGCATAAAAGACTACGGCTAAACACATCCTTGACAGTTTCTCACCATGGTATTTAAGATTGTCTCACTTAATGCTAAAGGGTTAAATTCTCCCTTCAAGCGGTCTTTACTATGGAAAGAAACTAAGCACCTTCAAGCTGACATACTCTGCGTACAGGAAACACACTTACTACCTGTTGATGTTCCTAGATTAAGGCACAAAAATTTTCCCCATATATTCTCAGCTCCAGCAGTTGGGAGGAAAAAAAGGGGGGTATCCATTGCGTTCAAAGATTCGATTGCACTTCAAGTAGAAAAGGTTGAGGCGGATAAAAGTGGGAGATTTGTCATTGTGATAGGCCTTATTAACAATGTTCAATATACAATTGTCTCTTTATATGCGCCTAATCAACGCCCTTCTGCCTTTTGTACCTCTCTTCTGCGCAAAGTGTCCAAAATTCAGAAGGGACGTCTCATTGTGTTAGGGGACTTTAATACAGTGATGTGGCCTTCTATGGACTCTACTTCCTCAACTGGAGCTAGGGAACCATCAGCAATGGCTAAACTTACACAATCACATGATCTGTATGATGCCTGGCGGATCCAACACCCAACTGAGCGTGATTTCACCTTTTTTTCTGCTGCCCATAAGGTGTACACTAGGATCGACTACTTTTTGGTCAACAGGCAGTTACTGCCCTGCGTAGCCTCCTCTAATGTCTATACCATTACTTGGTCAGATCATGCGCCCATTGCAATTGAAATAACAGAACAGTACACTTCTGTACATCACTCCATATGGAGGCTTAATAATTTTATCCTGCAGAGTCCGCGTTACTCACCTCAAACCATTGAGTGTTTGCACAATTATTTTAGGGAAAACGATACTGGTGAAATCTCTGAAGGTATTCTGTGGTGTGCTATGAAAGCGACTCTTAGAGGTCATTTTATTAAGCAATCTTCCTATGATAAAAAATGCAGAACTCAGTTGTCACTCCAATTACAATCTAAGCTAGCTGAACTACACCGCTTAAATAAGTCTTCCTACTCGCCTCATAGAGCAGCAGAAATTACGTTAGTTCAATCCCGTCTGCATGAACTAAATTCTTATCAGTACGACTTGATGCTAAGGAAACTTAAGCTTCAACATTACTGGCAGGGTAATAAAGGGGGGGCATTACTTGCTAAACAATTAAAATCACGCAGTGCCAAAAACAGAATTTCTTACTTATCCTGCTCTGATGGGTCTAGGGTGTTTGATCCGCAGGGCATTGCTAATGAGTTTGCTAAGTATTATGCATCTTTGTACAACCTTTCAACTGACATGTCCACACCTCAACCTTCTTTGCCCTTTATACAAACATTTCTAGACCATCTAAATTTACCCTCATTGACAGACAGTCAAAAACTAGAGACATCCTCTGTTTTCTCTCCGGAGGAAATCTCTGTAGCAATTAAAACCCTGAAAATTGGCAAGTCACCTGGGCCGGATGGTCTCACCAATGAATTTTATAAGGCTCATAAAGACCTACTAGTTCCTTACCTAACAAGGTTATTTAATGATGCTGCATCCTCAGGCTCTCTACCTGAAGAAATGCTAAATGCATTGATAGTCACTCTGCCGAAGCCTGGGAAATCCCCAGATGTTCCCTCTAACTTTAGGCCAATATCACTTCTTAACGTGGACCTAAAAATCTACGCTAAGGTGATCGCGAACCGCTTGACAAATATTCTCCCAACGTTAATTGACGCTGATCAAGTCGGGTTTGTCAAGGACCGACAGACAGTGGATGGCACCCGCAGGTATTTGAATATTATGTCGGTGGTGGCTGAACGTCGGACGCCTTCTCTGCTTCTATCATTGGATGCCGAGAAGGCGTTCGACCGGATCCACTGGGGCTACCTTGAAGCGGTACTGGGCAAATTTGGTTTTCTACCGAGGCTACTATCCTCCATCTTAGTGTTATATTCCAAGCCCTCGGCCAGAGTATACTCCTCGGGAGCACTCTCCTCGCCCTTTGGGATCACTAATGGCACAAGACAGGGGTGCCCCCTTTCTCCCCTCCTATTTGCACTAATGATGGAACCTCTAGCTCACCAAATCAGGTTGTCCCCGAACATTAAAGGTATTACTATTGGTGAAACAGACCACAAAATAGGCCTTTTCGCGGATGATGTCATTATTTCAGTTAGAGACCCCTTAACCTCTTTAACAGCTGTCTCAGATATCATTGATCAGTTTAGTCGGGTGAGTTACTATAAAATAAATTCTCATAAATCGCTTATACTAGGAATGTGGATCTCGCTAGATACCAAAAGTGCCATCTCAGCCAAATTCCCCTTCAAATGGGCCGAAGGAAGTATTCCTTACTTAGGTATATCCCTCACATTCCCCCTAGGTAACCTCCAGTCTGTTAACTACAACGCTATCATTGCACAAATTAAACATGACATAGTGGCCTATTCGCAATACCCTCTCTCATGGTTGGGCCGCATTGCTGCGTCCAAAATGTTTCTTTTGCCAAAGATTTTGTACTTATTTAGGAACTTGCCTGTCATTGTGCCCCGCAGATATATTGCTTCGCTCCAAGCCCTTATATCACAATTTATATGGAAAAAACAGAGGGCGAGAGTAGCGGCTGATATCCTATACAAGCCTGTTAAATTGGGGGGATTGGGATGTCCATGCCTTCTTACCTATTACCAAGCTACTGTGCTCGACCAACTCAAAAGCTGGTGGATTAATGACACAGCGAAGAAATGGGTACAAATGGAAACTAGCTTAACTCGTGCACCCTCATTGCAGCACTTACTTTGGCAGGGATTACTTTCCAAAACGCCCCCTCGATCTCCATCTATCACTAGTCAAGCTGGAATGTCCTTGTGGACCAAGTGTCCCCTTATCCCGAAAATCCTTCCACTCAGGATTTTGGATGCTCCGTTGTCAGCTTTCAGTGCCTGCTTGCCGGATACTGATTTCTCACAATGGGAATCTAAAGGAATCCGTTCAGTGTCCCGAATTTTAACCAATGAGGCCCTTATATCATTCACTGACTTAAGAGAGCGGTATCAAGTCCAGTGGTCAGATTTTTATAAGTACCTTCAATTACGCCACCTCCTAGCATCCAAGAACATTACACACTCTACACACTCCTCTATGTATGCTGCATATTTCCAGAACCCCAAAATACGGAAGGGAGGTATTTCTGAGGCCTATAGGGGGTTGCAGCTCTCAGTTGCTATATCAAAATTCCCGTTCCAGATTAAATGGGAGACAGATTTAAATAAATCTTTTGTGCCAGCGCGTTGGGCCTTTGTTTTCTCCCTGAGCTCTAGAACCTCAAAGTGTGTCGACCACCTGGAGGCCTCAAGAAAACTCCTTTATAGGTGGTATTATACCCCTTATCGCCTATCCATTATATATCCAACCACCTCAAATGTTTGCTGGCGATGCCTATCAGCAGTTGGCAACTTAATGCATATCTGGTGGACCTGCCCTGCTGTCCACCGTTTCTGGTCCACAATATTGTTACTTATAAGTGCTGTAATAGGGAAGGCGCTCCCCATGTCCCCGGAACTAGCATTGCTCTCCTTTGAGCTGGAATGTTTAGAGTTAGCGGACCTCACTATTGCTTTTCATATACTAACAGCAACGAGAGTTGCAATAGCTAAAAGGTGGAAGAGTAGGGACATCCCAACCATACCAGAAATCATTGCTAAAGTCCACTATAATTATGGCATGGAGCTACTGATTGCAAAACAGCTTTGCCGATTATCATGTGTCAGCGCCAGGTGGCGAAAATGGGCGTCTTATATATCCAAACACTATCCATCTTTGCCAGATCTACAAGTATAGAAGATACATACCTCAATTTTACTGCTTGATTTTAAATGTGGCGCAGTGTTTATTATTGTTTGTTTGTTGGTCGTTCTCTTACGGCCTTGTTTTTTTTTTTTTGTTTTTTTCTTTAATATAAATGAAAACTTTACATCCAGTGTCTTTTATCCTGCAATGTGATGAGCAAATTATACTGTACTGTACGGTAATTTGACATTGTGGAAGATGATGTATGCTATGATTTTCTAATAAAAAATTTGTGAAATAAAAAAGTTGTATGTACTCCAAAATTGTAACAATCAAACCGTCATCTCATCCCGCAAAAATCATACCCTACCCAAGATAATCGCCCCAAAACTGAAAAAACTATGGCTCTTAGACTATGGAAACACTAAAACATGATTTTTTTTGTTTCAAAAATGAAATCATTGTGTAAAACTTACATAAATAAAAAAAAGTATACATATTAGGTATCGCCGCGTCCGTATCGACCGGCTCTATAAAAATATCACATGATCTAACCCCTCAGGTGACCACCGTAAAAAAAAAAAAAAAAAAACGTTGTAAAAAAAGCTATTTTTTGTCATCTTACTTCACAAAAAGTGTAACAGCAAGCGATCAAAAAGTCATATGCACCCCAAAATAGTGCCAATAAAACCGTAATCTCATCCCGCAAAAAATGAGACCCTACTTGAGATAATCGCCCAAAAACTGAAAAAACTATGGCTCTTAGACTATGGAGACACTAAAACTTTTTTTTGTTTTAAAAATTAATTCATTGTGTAAAACTTACATAAATAAAAAAATTTGTATACATATTAGGTATCGCCGCATCCGTGACAACCTGCTCTATAAAATTACCACATGATCTAACCGGTCAGATGAATGTTGTAAATAACAAAAAAAAAAAAACGGTGCCAAAAAAGCTATTTCTTTTGCCGCACAAAAAGTGTAATATAGAGCAACCAAAAATCATATGTACCCTAAACTAGTACCAACAAAACTGCCACCTTATCCCGTAGTTTCTAAAATGGGGTCACTTTTTTGGAGTTTCTACTCTAGGGGTGCATCAGGGGGGCTTCAAATGGGACATGGTGTCAATAAAACCAGTCCAGCAAAATCTGCCTTCCAAAAAACGTATGGCATTCCTTTCCTTCTGCGCCCTGCCGTGTGCCCGTACAGCAGTTTACGACCACATATGGGGTGTTTCTGTAAACTACAGAATCAGGGCCATAAATAATGAGTTTTGTTTTGCTGTTAACCCTTGCTTTGTAACTGGAAAAAAAATATTAAAATGGAAAATCTGCCAAAAAAGTGAAATTTTGAAATTGTATCTCTATTTTCCATTAAATCTTGTGCAACACCTAAAGGGTTAACAAACTTTGTAAAATCAGTTTTGAATACCTTGAGGGGTGTAGTTTCTTAGATGGGGTCACTTTTATGGAGTTTCTACTCTAGGGTTGCATCAGGGGGCTTCAAATGGGACATGGTGTAAAAAAAACAGTCCAGCAAAATCTGCCTTCCAAAAACCGTATGGCATTCCTTTCCTTCTGCGCCCTGCCGTGTGCCCGTACAGCAGTTTACGACCACATATGGGGTGTTTCTGTAAACTACAGAATCAGGGCCATAAATAATGAGTTTTGTTTTGCTGTTAACCCTTGCTTTGTAACTGGAAAAAAAATATTAAAATGGAAAATCTGCCAAAAAAGTGAAATTTTGAAATTGTATCTCTATTTTCCATTAAATCTTGTGCAACACCTAAAGGGTTAACAAACTTTGTAAAATCAGTTTTGAATACCTTGAGGGGTGTAGTTTCTTAGATGGGGGTCACTTTTATGGAGTTTCTACTCTAGGGTTGCATCAGGGGGGCTTCAATGGGACATGGTGTCAAAAAAACTGTCCAGCAAAACCTGCCTTCCAAAAACCAAACGGCGCACCTTTCACTCTACGCCCCGCTGTGTGGCCGTACAGTAGTTTACGGCCACATATTGGGTGTTTCTGTAAACGGCAGAGTCAGGGCAATAAAGATACAGTCTTGTTTGGCTGTTAACCCTTGCTTTTTTAGTGGAAAAAAATTGGTTAAAATGGAAAATTAGGCAAAAAAATGAAATTCTCAAATTTCATCCCCATTTGCCAATAACTCTTGTGCAACACCTAAAGGGTTAATGAAGTTTGTAAAATCAGTTTTGAATACCTTGAGGGGTGTAGTTTCTTAGATGGGGTCACTTTTATGGAGTTTCTACTCTAGGGGTGCATCAGGGGGCTTCAAATGGGACATGGTGTCAAAAAAACAGTCCAGCAAAACCTGCCTTCCAAAAACCATATGGCGCACCTTTCACTCTACGCCCCGCTGTGTGGCCGTACAGTAGTTTACGGCCACATATAGGGTGTTTCTGTAAACGGCAGAGTCAGGGCAATAAAGATACAGTCTTGTTTGGCTGTTAACCCTTGCTTTGTTAGTGGAAAAAATGGGTTAAAATGGAAAATTAGCCCAAAAAATGAAATTCTCAAATTTCATCCCCATTTGCCAATAACTCTTGTGCAACACCTAAAGGGTTAACGAAGTTTGTAAAATCAGTTTTGAATACCTTGAGGGGTGTAGTTTATAGAATGGGGGCATTTTTGGGTGGTTTCTATTATGTAAGCCTCGCAAAGTGACTTCAGAGCTGTAGTGGTCCCTAAAAATTAGGTTTTTGTAAATTTCCGAAAAATTTCAAGATTTGCTTCTAAACTTCTAAGCCTTGTAACATCCCCAAAAAATAAAATATCATTCCCAAAATAATTCAAACATGAAGTAGACATATGGGGAATGTAAAGGCATCACAATTTTTAGGGGTATTACTATGTATTACAAAAGTAGAGAAACTGAAACTTTGAAATTTACAAATTTTTCCAAATTTTTGTTAAATTAGGTATTTTTTGGTGCAAAAAAAATATTTTTTTTTACTTCATTTTACCAGTGTCATGAAGTACAATATGTGACAAAAAAACAATCTCAGAACGGCCTGGATAAGTCAAAGCGTTTTAAAGTTATCAGCACTTAAAGTGACTCTGGTCAGATTTGCAAAAAATGGCCTGGTCCTAAGGTGTAAAAAGGCTGTGTCCTTAAGGGGTTAAGTTTTTATAATAGCAATTTGCATATACTCCAGAATGTTATAAAGAGTGATCAGATGAATTGCATAGTCCTTCTTTAGCATGAAAATTAATTTCATTGCAGTCATTAAAGAACCTGCTGAGATAATTTCAGTAATCGTCTTGTTAACTCAGGTGAGAATGTGGACGAGCACAAGACTGGAGATCAGTATGTCAGGCTGATTGGGTTAAAATGGCAGACTTGACCTGTTAAAAGGAGGGTGATGCTTGAAATCATTGTTCTTCCATTGGTAACCATGGTGACCTGCAAAGAAACGCGTGCAGCCGTCATTGCGTTGCATAAAAATGGCTTCACAGGCAAGGATGTTGTGAGTACTAAGATTTCACCTCAATCAACAATTTATAGGATCATCAAGAACTTCAAGGAAAGAGGTTCAATTCTTGTTAAGAAGGCTTCAGGGCATCCAAGAAAGTCCAGCAAGCGCCAGGATCGTCTCCTAAAGAGGACTCGGCTGCGGGATCGGAGTGCCACCAGTGCAGAGCTTGCTTAGGAATGGCAGCAGGCAGGTGTGAGCGCATCTGCACAGTGAGTCGAAGACTTTTGGAAGATGGCCTGGTGTCAAGAAGGGCAGCAAAGAAGCCACTTCTCTCCAAAAAAAACATCAGGGAAAGATTGATCTTCTGCAGAAAATATGGTGAATGGACTGCTGAGGACTGGGGCAAAGTCATATATTCTCTGATGAAGCCTCTTTCTGATTGTTTGGGGCATCAGGAAAAAGGCTTGTCCGGAGAAGAAAAGGCGAGCGCTACCATCAGTCCTGTGTCATGCCAACAGTAAAGCATCCTGAGACCGTTCATGTGTGGGGTTGCTTCTCATCCAAGGGAGTGGGCTCACTCACAATGTTGCCCAAAAACACAGCCATGAATAAAGAATGGTACCAAAACACCCTCCAACAGCAACTTCTTCCAACAATCCAACAACAGTTTGGTGAAGAGCAATGCATTTTCCAGCACGATGGAGCACCGTGCCATAAGGCAAAAGTGATAACTAAGTGGCTCGGGGACCAAAACGTTGACATTTTGGGTCCATGGCCTGGAAACTCCCCAGATCTTAATCCCATTGAGAATTTGTGGTCAATCCTCAAGAGGCGGGTGGACAAACAAAAACCCACTAATTCTGACAAACTCCAAGACGTGATTATGAAAGAATGGGTTGCTATCAGTCAGGAATTGGCCCAGAAGCTGATTGAGAGCATGCCCAGTCGAATTGCAGAGGTCCTGAAAAAGAAGGGCCAACACTGCAAATACTGACTCTTTGCATAAATGTCATGTAATTGTCGATAAAAGCCTTTGAAACGTATGAAGTGCGTGTAATTATATTTCACTACATCACAGAAACAACTGAAACTAAGATCTAAAAGCAGTTTAGCAGCAGACTTTGTGAAAACTAATATTTGTGTCATTCTCAAAACTTTTGGCCACGACTGTACACCACCACAATGGGTTTGACATGAAATGAACAAGATTTGCTTTAACTGCAGACTGTCAGCTTTAATTTGAGGGTATTTACATCCAATTCAGGTGAACAGTGTAGGAATTACAACAGTTTGCATATGTGCCTCCCACTTGTTAAGGGACCAAAAGTAATGGGACAGAATAATAATCATAAATTAAACTTTCACATTTTAATACTTGGTTGCAAATCCTTTGCAGTCAATTACATCCTGAAGTCTGGAACGCATAGACATCGCCAGACGCTGGGTTTCATCCCTGGTAATGCTCTGCCAGGCCTCCACTGCAACTGTCATCAGTTCCTGCTTGTTCTTGGGGCATTTTCCCTTCAGTTTTGTCTTCAGCAAGTGAAATGCATGCTCAATCGGATTCAGGTCAGGTGATTGACTTGGCCATTGCATAACATTTCACTTCTTTGCCTTAAAAAAACCTCTTTGGTTCCTTTTGCAGTATGCTTTGGGTCATTGTCCATCTGCACTGTGAAGCGCCGTCCAATGAGTTCTGAAGCATTTGGCTAAATATGAGCAGATAATATTGCCCGAAACACTTCAGAATTCATCCTGCTGCTTTTGTCAGCAGTCACATCATCAATGAAGACAAGAGAACCAGTTCCATTGGGAGCCATACATGCTCACGCCATGACACTACCACCACCATGCTTCACTGATGAGGTGGTATGCTTAGGATCATGAGCAGTTCCTTTCCTTCTCAATAATCTTCTTTTCCCATCACTCTGGTACAAGTTGATCTTTGTCTCATCTGTCCGTAGGATGTTGTTCCAGAACCTTTTAAGGATTTTTTAGATGTCGTTTGGCAAACTCTAATCTGGCCTTCCTGTTTTTGAGGCTCACCAATGGTTCACATCTTGTTGTGAACCCTCTGTATTCACTCTGGTGAAGTCTTCTCTTGATTGTTGACTTTGACACACATACACCTACCTCCTGGAGAGTGTTCTTGATCTGGCCAACTGTTATGAAGGGTGTTTTCTTCACCAGGGAAAGAATTATTCGGTCATCCACCACAGTTGTTTTCCGTGGTCTTCCTGGTATTTTGGTGTTGCTGAGCTCACTGATGCGTTTCTTCTTTTTAAGAATGTTCCAAACAGTTGTTTTGGCCACGCCTAATGTTTTTGCTGTCTCTCTGATGGGTTTATTTTGTTTTTTCAGCCTAATGATGGCTTGCTTCACTGATAGTGACAGCTCTTTGGATCTCATTTGAGAGTTGACAGCAACAGATTCCAAATGCAAATAGCACACTTGAAATGAACTCTGGACCTTTTATCTGCTCATTGTAATTGGGATAATGAGGGAATAACACACACCTGGCCATGGAACAACTGAGAAGCCAGTTGCCCCATCACTTTTGGCCCCTTAACAAGTGGGAGGCACATATTCAAAGAGTTGTAATTCCTACACCTTCCCTCACCTGATTTGGATGTAAATACCCTCAAATTAAAGCTGACAGTCTGCAGTTAAAGGGAACCTGTCACCTCTACTATGCTACCCTCACTGAGCGTTTCTAAATGTTCATTGTGTTACCCTAAACATATAAATTACACTTTTAATTTCATTTGCAGACGATCTCAATAAGTATTATGCATTTTTGTACTTACAGCCTTTTATGCAAATTAGCATAAGTCATATCTTACTTGTGTGACCAGAGAAGAGTCATATTTTCAAGCTCTGACTCATCTCAGGTTAATTTGCTTATGTATAAAATCTTTTTTTTTTTTTTTTTTTTTTTTACACAATAAAAGCACACAGAGCTATGGGGACTGGGTATTGCGGATGTGCTAGCAGCCATCTAGCAACCCATGTCCTCATCTCTATACCCAAAATCCTGGTGACAGGTTCCCTTTAAAGCACATCTTGTTCGTTTCATTTCAAATCCATTGTGGTGGTGTATAGAGCCAAAAATGTTAGAATTGTCAATGTCCCAATATTTATGGACCTGACTGTAGATGCAGTCTGTCCATTAGCTGCAATACGGCACGAGAAGCCGGCGAGCTTTGTGATCTATTATGGGATCTGTCTAGCTGTGGATCCAGTGTAGAATTAAAATCTCCTGCCAGTATGGTCTTGCGTGTCGCACGATTGGTAAATATCTCAAAGATTTTGGTAAAAATGGGTCTGGGGAGTTAGGGGCATATATGTTTAGTAAGGTGTATGGTACATGTTCTATTAGGACATCTAAAAGGAGGTCGCTTGCCACCGGATCACTAAAGAGTCCTGTATCTCGTATTTCAGACCTTGTCTGAACAGTATCGCCACTCCCCTAGATTTAGAAGTGTGCAAGGCCGTCAAGCACTCAGTAAGCCAAGAGGGGTTTAAGGCAGGCGGGGAGGACACTTTCCAATGTGCTTCTTGGAGAAACATGTCTGGCTTAAATCGTTGGAGGTGAGTCGCTATTTTGTTGGAGTATTTAATCCTGCAACATTCCAAGTGAGTAGTTTGAGATGTGATGAGGTGTTATAGGTGGGCATAGTGTTATCAGGTGTGGTACTCATCTGGCCAAGGGGGTACTCCGTAGTCATCAGACAGGACATTCACACAGAAGTCCTCTCCAACCCGTCCCAGCGAGCGAGTAAGAGTGGTCCCACACAATGGAGGAGGGGGTCCCAGATCCCGAGCATCACAGTTATCAACCTGAAACATAAAGCATAACTTGTAATAAACAAGGTTAAACATCAGTAGATGTCAAATGACATCCCTTAATGAGACATTCAAGTGAACTTCAAGGAGTAAAAGGCAAGAAAGCAACTTGAGGTTGGGAGTTCGCTCCCCCAAATTCTAACTCAAGGTCATTCCACGTCCTGCTGGCCGAAGAATATTCTAGCGTCCGCTGGGTCATCAAAGAGGTGACTACAGCCTTCATGTTGCACTCGCAGCTTTGCTCGACACAGGAGTTGGAAACGTATTTTGCGATCATGAAGGAAGTTGCAAATGCTTACAAATGCCTTGCGTTTCTGCGTCACCATTGCAGAAAAGTCCTGGAAAAGGTACATACCACCAGTTGTCGTTGGTTGCAATATGCTCGTAGAATTTTCTCCTTTGTGGCCCAGTGAACATATTTGGCAATAGCAGGTCTGGGGCGGTCCGCTGACAATTCGAGATTTAGGGCGTGTTGGATTTTGATCGCCAGGAAAGCTGTCAGGGCCTCCCCAGTCACTTACTCCGGGATTCCTACAAATCATAGGTTGTTTCTCCTATCTCTGTTTTCCAGATCTTCCAGTTTTTCTCTGAGCAGTGTCTCCTTGGCTTCCCGTTGCCGTATTGAGGCCAGTACCGTCTCCATTCTTGCTTCCCCTGCAACCATTCTATTTTCTAGGCCTGTGATTTTTTTTGTGCATTGGTGGTGATCTGAGCCATCACAGAGTTAATGGAGGCATGCAAGATATCGAACCTTTTGTCAAAAAGTAGTAGCAGCAAGCGGGACACCTGCTGTGCCACTGCCATGGCTTGTGTATTATCTGGAAGCGACTCAAGCGCCAGGCTATGTGGAAACGAGAGATTTGGAGGCGTAATAGTCCGATAACATTTCAGGTGGCGAGAGCGGTGATTCCGTAACTGCCTCGTCTGCCCGGATCGTTAAGGATGTATGTTTGTTCCTCATTGCAGCTTTGTTGAGAACTTTAGGTGGTTAAGATTTAGATGCTGTTTGGGCTGGTTGCGTTTTGCGCTGCTGTCTTTGCGGTTGGGGTCCCATAAGGAATTTGTTCATTCCTGTGCCCAGATCCAAGAGGGTTAAAGCAATTGATCGAGGGGTGGGGGGGTAACAGAGTCAGTTGGTTACTGTCATGGAACCATGAACCAGACGTACAACAGAGATAGGTGGAATAAGAAGGCTTTATTGAAAATCAAGCCGTAGCTAAAGTCCAAACGGATGGCTAAACTGAAGCAGGGTCTTGCGTAGACGGAGGTCAGGAACCAGGAGGGTAGTCAGACGTAGCCAGGATCAGGAACCAACGGGGTAGTCAGACGAAGCCAGGATCGGGAACCAACGGGGTAGTCAGACGAGGCCAGGATCAGGAACCGGAAGCAGCAGCAGTCTTTGAAGCATGTGCACACAGGAGGACCAAGCAAGGAACTGAAGCCACAGACCTTCTATATATATGAGCTAGGCATCCAGCTCCTCCCAGTGGGAAGGAGGAGCCGCAGGGTGGGAGGCTACAAGAAACCCAGAAACCAAGATGGCCGCCAGCACATGTCAAACGAAGGAGAACAGTGAGAAGGTAAGACCATGACAGTACCTCCCCCTCAAGGGCCCCTCCTCCGCGGAGTAAGGAACGGTTTCAGAGGGAAGCGTGCGTGGAAGGCTCGGAGCAACGCAGGAGCATGGACATCTGTGGAGGGAACCCAGGAACGCTCCTCTGGACCATAACCACGCCAATGGACCAAAAACTGCAACCGACCGCGGACCAGGCGTGAGTCCAGGATATTGCTCACCTCATATTCCTCACGATTGCCCACTTGGACCGGACGGGGCCGAGGAACCGAGGAAGTGAAACGATTACACACCAATGGCTTCAACAGGGAGACATGAAACACGTTGGAGATCCGCATGCCAGGAGGAAGCGCAAGGGCATAGGCTACCGGGTTTACCCTGCGAAGCACTCGGAAGGGACCAACAAAGCGAGGCGCCAGCTTGGGAGTGGGCACTCGAAGGTTGAGGTTGCGGGTGGACAACCATACACGGTCTCCGACCTGGTAGGAAGGAGCGGGCGCTCGTCTGCGATTAGCCTGGAGTCTCTGGCGTTGCGCAGAGACCTCAAGGGACCTCTGGATCTGTACCCAAGAAGTACGTAGGACGGAAAGGTGATCCTCCACAGCCGGAGTATCCTGGGGAGAGAATACCTCCGGTAACACGGCAGGTTGGAACCCATAATTGGCCATGAAGGGAGACGTCCCAGAGGAAGAGTTCACCGCCGTGTTCCTGGCAAACTCAGCCCAAGGCAGGAGGTCAACCCAATTGTCTTGGTGATCGGAGACATAGCAACGAAGGAATTGCTCCAAGGCCTGATTGGATCGTTCTGCGGCCCCATTGGACTGAGGGTGGTAGGCCGAGGAGAAAGAGAGATGAATCCCCAACTGGGAGCAAAAGGCGCGCCAGAACCTGGACACAAACTGACTCCCCCGATCCGACACAATCTCCTTGGGCAAACCGTGCAACCGGAAGACCTCCCTGGCAAAAATCGAGGCCAACTCTTGTGCAGAGGGTAACTTCTTGAGAGGAACACAGTGGCACATTTTGGAAAACCGATCCACAATCATGAGAATGACCGTATGGCCTCGGGATGCAGGAAGGTCCACAATGAAATCCATCCCCAGGTGTGACCATGGACGCTCCCCGGTGGCTATGGGTTGCAAAAGGCCCAACGGAAGGTGCCGAGGGGACTTACTCTGGGCACAAACGGAGCATGCCGCTACATATGCGGCGATGTCGGAACGTAGAGAAGGCCACCAGAACAGACGTGAAACCGCCCAGGACAGCTGATTCTTTCCAGGGTGCCCCGCGGCCTTGGAGTTATGGTAGGTTCGCAACAACCGAGTGCGCAACTCCTCAGGCACAAAACATCTGCCGTTGGGTCTCCCAGAGGGAGCACCAGATTGAGCCGCCAAAATCTGCTCACCCAGAGGAGAGGTCAGGCTGGTGCGAATAGCAGCCAGGATCTGATTCGGGGGTATGACCGTAGTCGGAATCGACTCCTCCCCGGACAGCTCGGAGTACTGCCGTGATAAGGCATCCGCTCTGATGTTCTTGGAGCCGGGTAGGTAGGAGACCACGTAATTAAAACGTGACAAGAACAGAGCCCATCTGGCCTGATGTGGTGTCAATCTCTTGGCCTCAGAGAGGTAGGTCAGATTCTTGTGGTCCGTCAGGATGAGAACCGGAACCACCGAGCCCTCGAGCAAGTGCCTCCATTCTTTAAGGGCCTGCACGATGGCCAATAACTCCCTGTCACCAATCTGATAGTTGCACTCCGCGGAAGACAGTTTCCGGGAGTAAAACCCACAAGGAAGCAGAGGACCCTCTGGTGTTCTACGCTGAGACAGGAGGGCGCCTACTCCCGTCTCAGACGCGTCCACCTCGAGGACAAAAGGCAACCCAGGGTTGGGATGCGACAGAATCGGAGCCGACACAAAGGCGGACTTTAGAGCCTCAAAAGCTCGGATGGCCTCGAGCGGCCAGACCTGAGGATTACTGCCCTTCCTGGTCAGATCCGTGAGAGGCTTGGCTAGCATGGAAAAGTCCCTGATGAACTTCCGATAATAATTGGCGAAGCCCAAAAAGCGCTGCAGGGCACGAAGCCCACTGGGCTGGGGCCACTGTAAGACAGCCGAAACCTTCTCAGGATCCATGGAGAACCCCTCAGCGGAAATGATGTAACCTAAGAAGGTTACCTGGGATCGGTGAAATTCGCATTTCTCAAGCTTACCGAACAGCTTGTTCTCTCGTAAGCGTTGCAACACTCGTCTGACATCCAGAATGTGGGCCTCCATGGATGCAGAATATACCAAGATGTCATCCAAATAGACCACCACACACTGCTGCAACAGGTCACGGAAAACATCGTTGATGAATTCCTGGAAGACTGCGGGCGCATTGCACAACCCAAAGGGCATAACCAAGGATTCATAATGACCGGTCCTGGTGTTAAACGCGGTCTTCCACTCATCGCCCGCCTTGATCCTTACCAGGTTATATGCCGCCCTCAGGTCGAGTTTGGTAAAGACCGTGGCCCCTTTGAGGCGATCGAACAGCTCGGAAATCAAGGGTATCGGGTAAGCGTTCTTGATCGTGATGCGATTGAGACCCCTGTAGTCGATGCAAGGCCTCAACTCACCGCCCTTCTTTTTCACAAAGAAAAATCCAGCCCCTGCCGGGGACGAGGATTTGCGAATGTGTCCGCGTGAAAGCGCCTCCCTCACGTACTCCTCCATGGCCACATTCTCCGCTACCGACAGTGGATAGACTTTGCCACGAGGAGGAACGGCACCAGATTGTAACTCTATGGCACAATCGTATGGGCGGTGCGGAGGTAGGGCAACCGCACGCACC
This sequence comes from Bufo gargarizans, assembly GCF_014858855.1. Taxonomy (NCBI): domain Eukaryota; kingdom Metazoa; phylum Chordata; class Amphibia; order Anura; family Bufonidae; genus Bufo; species Bufo gargarizans. The sequence goes on along the minus strand of NC_058082.1, from coordinate 255,733,001 downwards.
TTATCGAATACATCCCGGTACTCCTCGTATTCAGGAGGCAACAGAGAGTCCGAGGAAGTACACAGCAACTTGACAGGCCCATGGATGCAACTAGCCCCACACTGCGGTGACCACGAGAGGATCTCGGCCGATCTCCAATCGAAAGTCGGATTATGCTTCTGGAGCCAGGGGTACCCCAAGACCACCGAGTAGTGTGGAGACGAAATAACCTGGAGACAGACCGACTCTCTGTGAACGGCACCAATGGCCATCCCCACTGGAAGGGTCTCCTGAGTCACGTGTGGCGGCAGAAGGGGTCTGCCGTCTATCGCCTCAAGAGCCAGTGGGGAACCTCGAGGCTGCAGAGGAATGGAATTGGCGGCGGCGAACACACTATCAATGAACAAGCCACCAGCACCAGAGTCCACCAACGCCTGGGTCGTCACCGAGCCCCCGACCCAGGAGAGGACAACAGTAATCAGTGGTTTGTCAACACGGGAAACCGGGGACGAGGAGACTCCACCCAAGATCTGCCCCCGACAGGATCTCAGGTGCGAGCGTTTCCCGGACGGTTCGGGCATGCCAACCGAAAATGCCCACCGAGACCACAGTACATGCATCGGCCCTCGCGTCTCCGGAGTACCCTCTCCCCCTCGGACAGGCGAGCAACCCCCAGCTGCATGGGTTGACCCCCAGACCAGTCATCCCCAGGAGGCGTGGGAGGAGAGGGAGGCACGGGTGGGACAGCAAACGTAGGCGCCAATCTGTTAGAAGGCCTCCGCAGGCTCTCCTTAAAGGAAGGTCTCTCCCTGAGTCTGGTGTCAATCAAAATCAGGAAAGAAATAAGGGACTCGAGCTCCACTGGTAGGTCCTTGGCTGCAATCTCATCCTTCAAGGCATCCGAGAGACCATGAGAGAAAGCAGCGACCAGAGCCTCATTATTCCAGCCCACCTCTGCTGCCAGGGTACGAAACTCAATGGCGTATTCAGCTACGGATCGTGAACCCTGTCTGATGGACATAAGGAGCTTCGCAGCAGAGGCAGCACGAGCCGGCACATCGAATACCTTCCGAAGAGAAGCAACAAAACCGGAAAACTCGGCAACCACCGGATTGTTGTTCTCCCATAAAGGGCTGGCCCAGGCCAAGGCCTTGTCCGAGAGCAGCGAGATCAAGAAGCCCACCTTTGATCTCTCAGTAGGAAAGGCATGTGGCAGCAACTCGAAATAAATGGCCACCTGGTTAAGGAAACCTCGGCACTGAGTTGGCTCTCCCCCAAAGCGCTGTGGAAGGGGGGCAGAACCGGTCATACCCCGAAACACCGCAGGTGCAGCAACAGGTGTCGGGGTAGACTCTGGCGCAACAACCGGAGCGGCAGTAGGAGCGGGCCCAGGAGCGACAACCGACCCATCGGCAACGGAAGCTAAATGAGCCGTGCGTTCAAGCAGGGTTTGTAACGCCACAGCGAACCGACCCAACAGGTGATCCTGCTGATCAAGTCTGGCAACCAGCGTAGGTAGCGAGGATGGCCCTGTACCGTCAGAATTCATGGCTTGGTCCTAATGTCATGGAACCATGAACCAGACGTACAACAGAGATAGGTGGAATAAGAAGGCTTTATTGAAAATCAAGCCGTAGCTAAAGTCCAAACGGATGGCTAAACTGAAGCAGGGTCTTGCGTAGACGGAGGTCAGGAACCAGGAGGGTAGTCAGACGTAGCCAGGATCAGGAACCAACGGGGTAGTCAGACGAAGCCAGGATCGGGAACCAACGGGGTAGTCAGACGAGGCCAGGATCAGGAACCGGAAGCAGCAGCAGTCTTTGAAGCATGTGCACACAGGAGGACCAAGCAAGGAACTGAAGCCACAGACCTTCTATATATATGAGCTAGGCATCCAGCTCCTCCCAGTGGGAAGGAGGAGCCGCAGGGTGGGAGGCTACAAGAAACCCAGAAACCAAGATGGCCGCCAGCACATGTCAAACGAAGGAGAACAGTGAGAAGGTAAGACCATGACAGTTACATTGGGAAGCCGAACCTCACCCCTTCTAGGGCATCTACAGCATGTGTTTGCAGGACGGGTTCAGCAAGATAGGTTCAGTATTTTTTGCAGTCCTGTTTAACAAGTTAACTGTCGCAGATTGGCGTCTCCACAAAATGGCTGTTATTTCTTTGCCACTAAGTGGTATTGTGGGGGGCCTGTTCCAGTTAGTGGTGGGTCTGCAGATGAATCGTCCCCTTTATCTTTAATTGTGGGAAAGCTCGTGGCCGCTGTGGTGGGAGTTTTTGTCCCAATCTTAGCTGCGGTGCCAGGTCTCTGAATAGCCGCTCTCCCAGCTAATAGGGGTCAGAGCCCGAGGGGTGTCGAACCCCTTTTGTTGGGCACTGCGCCAGCCACCTCACTTTCAGAAGCGCAACTCCGAATCCTCCCTTCTCGACGCAGCGGCTGTGTGTGCTCGCGCCTGGCTGGTCGGGACGCACCAGGTACTCAGCGGTGCTTTGGTAGGGGTCCTCTGAGTGCAGGGGGGCCAGCTGTTTCCCCTCACCCACTTAGTGTTTTGATGCGGGCTCTGGCTCTGCAGCCGAACCCGGCGGCCGAAATTGAAAATGCCCGGCGTCAGGGAGGACTGGCGGCCTGTTTAGATGTCTTGCGGCTCTCAGCCGCGGACTCCGGGGCAATATAGTTTGTCGCCCTCCGAGCTGTGCGGTCACAGGAGGCTTGTTCCCACTTTGGTACTGCGTCTGGTGCTCTGTGAAACACCGATGGACTCAGATTCTATGGCTGGCGGGGAGAGTGCTGCCAAAATACGCCCATGCTGGATGTCCCGCCCCTGGAAGTCGTTGTCCGGGCTTTTACTATTGATGACCTATCCTCAGGAACAGAAAGAGGAGACTGTGTGCGCCGTCTCCTCATACGATCTAATATTGAGGATAGGTCATCGGACATCGCCTTTAAATCGCCCCCTTTCCTAATTTGACAGAAAAATATATATAAACAATAAATAAAAAAAATTACATATTAGGTATCGCTTCATCCGAAATGTAGCTGCATCCAAAACAAAGTTGTGAGCACGGTAATGGAAAAAAAATTAAACGCGTGATTCACCAGTTTTTAGTTTCAATAGTTTTTTATTTTATCAAATAAAGACAAAGGAGCAATCGAGCATGGACACCGCCACACTAAACAGATGAGTACATGAACAAAGACAGTACAGCTGTGGTCGCAGCCACCATTGAACAATAACATATGGCAGAGGTTTATCAAGCAGATTAGACACAGTAACCGCATGTGTCGACAATAATGCAGGTGTAGCACTAAAGCACCTACAGGTGCAATCCATACTCCGCATCTTGGGCATTGCAATCATATAAATCAGAGAGAACACGAGCACAAATAAGAGTGAACCATGTAATCACTGTTTAGTGACTAGCAAACAATTTAAGACATAACCAAGAACTGTGGGTAACCACAGAGCAACATAGGGTAAAGTAACATCTAAGAAAAGGGGGATAATGGAGAGAGGGAAAGGAGGACACAGAGGGAGGGGGCTAAGAAGTACTACCGTTGTATCTCCGTTGCTTCTACCGATATCCGGGGTTTCTCCCTCAAGGGGAGTAAAAAGTGCTATGAGTCCACCCACACCAAGTCGCCTGCCTCAATTTAATGGGAATAATTGATGAGGGTAAAGAGTATTCATACCTGCAAGTCTGATTAATCTCTTGTATAACTTTGGAAATCGAAGGAGGGGCCTGGTTTTTCCAGTGTCTGGTAATGACCAATTTGGCGCTGAGCAGTATATGGCCAGTAATGTGTCTATTCGGGAGAGATATTTCATTAATACCAATGAACAACAAGGCTAACTCTGGGGAGGGGTCTATTTTTTGCCCCGCTAGAGTGGAAACCAAATGGAAGACTGTCTTCCAGTATTCAGTGAGGATAGGGCAGGACCAGAGGATATGAAGTAAGGATCCGCCTCCTCCACAGTTCCTCCAACAATATGGCGATGTAGAAGGGTAAATTATATGAAGTCTCTGGGGGATAAAGTACCAATGGAGGATGGTTTTTAGACCTGCCTCATAGTGAGTGACACACTTGAAATTTGATGTAATAAATCCAATGGCAGCATTCCAAGAGTCATCAGGAAAGGTCCTATTTAGTTCCCTTTCCCATCTATGGACGGGAGGGGATTTAACAAAAGTAGCTTTATCCCCCAGTATATCATATAGGTTTCTCGTGGAGTGTTTCCTGAACAGAGAGGGAAACTGAAACAATCGCATTACAGATGAGTTGACCTGCGGAGGGGATTGAAGGGTTTTTGAAAGAAAGTGACGTAATCTTAAATATGTATAGAATTCAGAGTGAGGTAAAGCAAAAGTACTTTGAATGGTAGCAAAAGGGAGAATGGAGTGGTCTGCCATCAATTGGGAAATAGTGACAATCCCTCTATCTCGCCATGGCGCTAAGTTAATGTCGGGTATGGACAACTCGATAGCCCGTGTGGAAGCGATTTTAAATATCTGGGATGATGCGTCTTTCGATGTGTTATGGATGGTGGTCCACAGGGCAGCAACATGCGATATTGTGAGAAGAGAATGTGCGGGGGAAGCAGGACTCCACAACTGGTGAATTAAGTAGTCTCTAACCGGAATATGCTGCAGCGCATGGGTTTCAATCTGCTGCCACGCTTTTTCGTTTTTGGACGCCCACCATTCCCTAGCAAAGGAAAGGCCAATTGCTATAAAATAATCTTTAATGTTAGGGAGACCTGCTCCACCAGCACGCCTCCTTTTGGTTAGGAGTTCACGAGCCACTCTAGGCTTAGAGTTTCCCCATATGTACTTGCCTAGCAGTGCCTGAGCTTTCTGAAAAAATGCAGCTGGGATCGGGATTGGAAGGGCCCGAAAGATATAAATCAACTTCGGCAAGGTCATCATCTGGAACAATGCAATCCTACCCACCCAAGAGACCGTCTGCATAGAGAAGCTCGCAAAGTCAGTAGACAGGGTGGTAAGAAGGGGGACATAGTTCTGTGTGTACAATAGAGAACAGGGCGAGGTGATCTTGATTCCTAAATAGGAAACCTCTGAACACTGCCAGTCAAGGTCGTGAGAAGCCTTCAGAGTGGCTAAATCCGAGGGCAAAATGTTGATGGGAAGGGCCTGTGATTTTGAACTGTTAATCTTATAATATGAGAGGGACCCATAATGGGAGATTACATCAAGTGTGGCTGTAAGGGATTGTACGGGATTCGTCAAGGTGAGTATGATGTCGTCAGCGTATAGTGTAATGGTGTGAGATCTATCGCCAACTACAATCCCAGATATAGTGGGCAAGGTTGTGATATGTTGTGCCAGCGGCTCCAACGCAAGAATAAATAGAAGCGGGGACAACGGGCAACCCTGTCTCGATCCGTTAGTTATTATGAAAGGGTCCGATAGGATTCCATCAATCCACACTCTCGCCGAGGGGTGTGAGTAAAGACTAGTAATGGCATGAATAATCTGTCCCGAGAACCCCATCCATCGGAGAGTGGAAAAAGCGTAATCCCAGTGTAAGCGATCAAACGCTTTTTCGGCGTCCAATGTCACTGCAAGCATGGGGAGGGAATGAACCTCTGCAAAATTAACCAGGTCTACAATGCGTCTGGTATTGTCGGAAGCCTGTCTTCCTGCCACAAAGCCGGTCTGGTCTGAGTGGATCAGGGAAGGGATCAAGGGAGAGAGCCTGCTTGCAATGAGCTTGGCAAAAAGTTTTATATCAGAATTTAACAGGGAGATCGGCCTGAAATTTTGGGGTACATCAGGAGGTTTGCCAGGCTTGGGTATTGTGACCACTAGTGCCTCAAGCATATCAGAAGGGAAGGGGTCGCCCTCCATCACTCGATTAAAAAGGCTTAGTAGGTGGGGAAGGAGGTCGGGTAGAAAATGACGGTAATATTCATTCGATAGACCATCAGGGCCTGGGGATTTACCCAACGGTAATGATAAGACTACTTTGGTCAATTCCTGGGAGGAAATAGGGGTATTAAGGGACTGAAGTTGCGATTCGGTTAGAGTGGGTAAAGACGCTTTGGATAAAAAGTCTGTCACCAGTGTCGGGTAGTCCTGCGGTAGTGGGGTATGGTCTTTTAAATTGTACAGGGTCTGATAATATAATTTGAATTGATCAGCGATGTCTCTCGGGTCTATCAACTTCGCCTTCGTAACCGGGTGAAGTAAGTATGGGATTCTGGATTTGGATTGTTGCTTTTTAAGCTGCTGGGCCAAGAGACGGCCCGCTTTATTTCCCTGGGCGTAGAACTTTGATTTCATTCTAAGGAGAGATTTATGGTAGTTTTGTAACAGTAGAGCACTCGGTTTATTTCGCGCCACACGGAGGGAATTAGAGCCTTGTAACGTGGGGGAGGACTTATTAATAGTCTCCAGATCCGTTATCTCTTTCAAGGTCAACGCTATCTCCCTCTCTCTGTGCTTCTTTAAATTGATGTTCAATTTAATCAGGGAACCTCTCACAAAGGCTTTATGAGCCTGCCATAATACAAAATTACTCCAGACAGAGCCAACGTTGAACTGAAAGAATTCGCGGAGGTGGGCAGACAGTTCCTCGATGTGTTTAGGGTTGTTAAAGAGAAAAGTGTTGTTTCTCCACACTGGGGCCCTATGAGATTGATATTGTTCATCAAGAGTGATAGTGATGGGAGCATGGTCAGACCACTTTATCAGGCCTATCTCTGAGGAGAGGGTGTGGAGTAGGGAGGTATGGTCAACCATGAAAAGGTCTATTCTAGAATAAGAGAGATGCGGGACAGAGAAAAAGGTATAATCCCTCTCCAGGCTATGTTGGGCTCTCCATACGTCATTCAATCCCTCCGACTGTAACAAGGAGGCTATACCCATATCTGTTCTACGGGAGGGAGAGGAAGAGTCGAGGGCAGTTTGTAGGACCGAATTAAAGTCTCCACAAAGAATCAATTTACCTTGCTTAAGTGAGTTAACCTGTCGCATGACTTTATGTAAAAACGCTAGCTGGTGTGAATTAGGGGCATATAGATTGACAAGAGTGTACACTATATTATTAATGGAGCATACTAATATTACATAACGGCCAGAAGGGGCTATCTTGGAGGCAATTAGGGTGAATGCTACCGTGTTTGATTCACCAGTTTTTAGTCCCCCTTTTCCCCCTCAAAAGTTGAATACCAGTGATCAAAATGTTGTATGTACCACAAATATAGTACCAATGAAAACTACAGTCCGTCCTGTAAAAAAACAAGCCCTTGTACAGTTCTGTGGATAGAAATATAAAAAAGTTAAGGCTGTCATTGTTTTATCACATTTATTACTAAGTTTGGTATCACCATATTCCTATTGAGCCGCAGAATAAGGACATCGTCATTTTTCCGAGAACCTTGTTGGAATTGTGTTTTTGTTTTTTTGTTTTTTCAATTTAACCCCATAAAGAATTTTTTCCTCATTTTCCAATAACAGACATGGTAAATAAAATGGTGCCCTTAAAAAACACAATGTATCCTGCAAAAAAAATAAGCCCTCATATGGCTATAGGAACAGAAATCTTAAAAAGTTATGGCTATCGGAACGTGGGGAGGAAAAAATAAAATGGGCCCTGTACCTAAAGGGATTAGAACTCTTGTAACATGGCCACTTATGGAAAACTTAATTCCTGACAACCTTTTAAACCTCCCAATGAAAAATAAAGCCATTATAAAGCTTTGTAGACTGAAAAATAAAGGGGAAGATTTATCAAAACTGGGGAAAAGGAAAACTGGCTTGGTTGCTATACAAGTTTTTGATAAATCACCAAAAGAACAGAAAAGTTCTTTCTCCTGGAAAGAGTCTGAGAGAACCAGCACTTGCTTCCAGATGCAATGCGTTCTTCCCTGAAGGCCCATTCACTTCTATGGGGCCAGGGCTGCGTGAAAAACACAGAATATAGAACATGCTGCGATTTTCACGCAACGCAGAATTGATGCGTGAAAAACAACGATCCTGTACACAGACCCATTGAAATGAATGGGTCAGGATTCAGTGCTGGTGCTATTAGTTCACGTCACGCACTGCACCAGCGCGGAAAACTCGCTCATGTGAAAGAGGCCTTATTGTTTAATGGTCCATTCACCAGTCCGTAGAATGTGTCCGCACCCGTTCCGCAATTATCCGGAGCGGGTGCGGACTCATTCATTCTCTATGCGGAGGAATGGAGCTGCGAACTCCCGGTCCGCAGCTCCGGAAAAAAAATTAAACATGTCCTATTCTTGTCTGCAATTGCGGACAAGTATAGTCAGTTCTATGGGGGTGCCGGCCGGGTGTATTGCGGACTATGGATGTGTGAATTGACCCTTAAATGCCACCTCAGTGAATGGCCTTTATGAAATGTGTTCAGAAAGTGAACAATCCCTTTAAACTGTATAGTTTTGAGTAGTGGCATGCTGGCTCAGTGCTTGGCCCTATTGTGTTGGAGCACTGGGGGGTCCTGGATTTTAATATGACAAAGGGCAACATCTGTATGCGTTTGGCCTGATTCACACAGTCAGTGATTGGTCAGTTATTTTCATCAGTGATTGTGAGCCAAAACCAGAAGTGAAGCCTACACAGAGATTGGGTATAATGGAAATATTTGCTCCTGTCCTGTGTTTTTTGATCCATACCTGGTTGTGGCTCACAATCACTGATGCAAATCACTGACATGTAAATAAGGCCTAGTTCATACTTCAGTGATTTCCATCAGTGATTTTCAGCCAAAACAAGGTGCGGTTCCAAAACACAGAACGAGTGCAGATGTTTCCATTCTACCTTATCGATGGAGGCTCCATTCCTGGTTTTGGTTTACAAATCACTGGTGGAAATCACTGAAGTGTGGACTAGGCCTAAGGGCTCATGCACACAAACGTATTTTCTTTCCATGTCCATTCCATTGTTTTTTGCGGACCATATGCGGAACCATTCATTTCAATGGGTCCGCAAAAAAAATGAAATTACTCTGTTATTGTCCACATTACGGACAAGGATAGGACTGTTCTATTAGGGGCCAGCTGTTCCGTTCTGCAAAATACGCAATGCACACGGACATCATCTGTATTTTTTTGTGGGCAGCAAAAATACATACAGTCGTGTGCATGAGGCCTAAGGGTGCATTCCCACAGTCAGTGTTTGTCAATGACTGTGAGCTAAAACCAGGAGTGGGTCAAACACCGAACAGGAGAACATCTGTGGGCCCTGTGACGATGCCTCAGAATATGTTGGTGCGATAAACAAAGCAAATAATTTATTCGTTGAAATGAGTAAATGAGCCCTTAGCTATCAAATTAAGATCTAATGAATCTGTTGTACATGCTGCATTTCTTTATTATACCCTATTCATTGCTTTTTTTGCTAATTTGGTGCTTTCTTTTTTCTTTTTTAAGGGGTCAGAAGAGATTAGTAAAGAGGTCGTCAGTGGTAATGATTTTTTTTTCCTATAAACATAAATGAGGACATTTATCACAATTATTAATAATTGTGGCACATATCACACCAATGGGAGATAGATTAAGACTGTCGTGTAAAACGTCCCTCGGAGTGTATAAATCTCTCTTTTTTTGCTATCTTGGCTTAACCCAAAATTACAGTAATCAAATATCTCATTGTACACCGATCAGCCGTTGCAACAAAACCTAATAATGTGTATGTTCCCCATGTGGTGCTAAAATAGCACTAACATGTCCAAGAATTCCACAAGGCTTCTGAAGGTGTCCTATGGTCCTCTAAGCTATGAGGTAAGGCCTCCACAGATTAGAGGTTTCCTAGCACGTCCCACAAATGCTTCATCATGTTAATGTCTGGAGAGTTGGAGGCCAAGTCAAAACCTTGATCTTATTCCAGGACAAAGCTCTGGGATGTCTGGTGGCTGAGACCGCGATAGGGCACGTAGTTCGGCACTTTTTCCTATAGTGTGCAAGCACTACCACCTCTGCTGCATTGCAAGATGGTCAACTCATAACCCTTGGATACAAGCAGGGTATAATGTGATGGAAAACGGAATCTAGCCAGCAAAGGAGGCAATATGAAAAATCACAATACATTAGTTATTGCCTTGTATTAACTTTCTGTACATGATAAAAGTCATTTGCTGAAGTGAGACAACTGCATTAAATTTTCTCAAAGGGAATGTGTCATGAAAATAACCTATTTAAATCAAGTTTTTATGTTAAACATACTTTTAAAGAATTTTTGGTGCAGTTATTTTACATTTTCAGTGTCACTTTTCATCATTATCATGACAGGTATCATGTAAATATACGGTAGATAACACAGGATCCACCATTCACAATGGGTGATTGTCACAGCGTATCTTTCCTTGTACATTGACCTTTGCACAGATCACAGAGATTTAAAAACAGTTTTCTTTTATAATGACCCAGGTATTTTCATTTTCATTTTTTCCTCACTGCCTTCCAAGAGCAATAGCTTTTTTCATTTTCTGCTCACATAAATGAGGCCTGGTTTATTGCAGGACTAGAATTATTACCTATCAGTGTAAACCGAGAGGTAGACTATAAAGCAGACCTGTGGATCCTAAGGACCCTGTGGATTCCAGGGATCTCAGAGAACACCTATCCCGGCCATTACATTGGGATGACGGCTGTATATTACTGCTGGCATCTGCTGCTGATGGCACGAGCACAGTTCCTGTGTCCGTGCTATCCACTGAATGTAACCTGATGTCCTAGCGCAGAAAGAATACTGCCATTGGGATGGAATGACATGTCAATTTAATGCTATGCCTGATCGGTGTATCTGAGAAATGAAAATAGTTTAGATTTATCAGTATTAGGGCCCATTCACACGGCTGTATGAACGGGCCCGCACCCGTTCCGCAATTTTGCGGAACAGGTGCGGACCCATTCATTTCAATGGGGCCGCAAAAGATGTACTATTCATTTCAATGGGGCCGCAAAAGATTTGTACTATTCGCATCCTTAGTTCCATTCTGTGGGCCCCGCATAAAAATGTTAGAACATGTCCTATTCTTGTCCGCCATTGGGCACAAGAATAGGCCTTTTCTATGATAGTGCCGGCCATGTGCGGTCTGCAAATTGAGGAACGCACAAGGGGCGGCATCCGTGTTTTGCGGATCCACAAAACACGGCGGTCATCTCACGTTTTATGCCTCCGTTTGACGTAAACGTTAGAAATAAAAATGACACAAAAACGCAGCACACTACATTCTTGTATCCTGCGGAGTCTGAAAAAAAAAAAAACCTATATATGTTTTTTCTCATCCGTATCATTGGGGGACACAGGCTTGACCGCGGTATAGCTGCTGCCACTAGGCGGCGACACTAAGCACAAAAGTGTGAGCTCCTCACTTCAGCTATACCCTTCCTACAATAGACAAAGCTAAAACAGTTTTAGCTTAGTGTCTGTACCTGCTTTGCAGGTCTACTGATTTTTTTTTTTTCTTTTCTTCTAGTGGGATTACAGACAGTCCTAGCTGCCTGCACTCCCACACAGGAGACGGGAGACCAGGGGGTCCCCAAGCCCGCTGCTCCTTTCCAGTATTCAGAAGACAAGAAGAACCAGAGGTTCCTAAAGCCTCTGCATCCTGCCAGCCTTTGGGTCACCACGGCAGCCCACGACAAGTCCCCTCTGTTTTCCGGTGTAGCAGCCCTCCCCAAGGGGCCACACACCGAAGGTGGTGACCCGGCTGGAACCAGGGGGGCAGAACACGCCAGATGGATAAGTATTCCTGGCTCCAAATCCCCTTTTTCTCCCCCCCCCCCCCCTTCTCAGGTTACTTGCTGTGGACGGCCCAAACAAAGCCTTGTCCCCCCAAGCGGGAAAAGGGTTAACAGCTGTGTGGAAAGCTCTCCGGTGGGGTAGGGGGATAATGAAGGGAAGCCCTATGTCAGGCATGTCCAAACTGCGGCCCTCCAGCTGTTGCAAAACTACAACTCCCAGCATGCCTGGATAGCTTACAGCTATTAGGGCATGCTGGGAGTTGTATTTTTGCAACAGCTGGAGGGCCGCAGTTTGGACATGCCTGCTCTATGTGCTTGCCAAGCTTCTTTCTAGCCCCAACAACACCCACCCGCCCCCACCTGTTTTTCTCAGCTGAGAGAGACTCTATCCCGGCGAATGGGCTCTGCATCCACAGGTCTTTCTCGCGATCTGCGAGTGATGGGGTTGGCCGGATGTGGATCTCATGGCCTCCCGTTCAACTGCAAGGTAGAGAACTTTGTCGCGTGGTCCATGGATCCTCTGGCTTGGGCGTTGGACGGCCTTGTGATCCTTTAGATGCAGTTCACGTTTCCTTACATGTTCCCTCCTCTTCCACTTCCGTGTCTTTTCTGGAAAATCAGGTCCGAAGGTCTGCCCGTCATTCTCGTGGCCACGCAGAGTATGGCACACATCCCTAGTTTCCCTCCTCGCCGACAAACCCTGGCGTCTTCTCCTTTGGGAGGACCTCTTGTCGCAGGGACCGATCTTCCACCCGAATTTAGGGTCTTTACATTTAACAGCATGGCTGCTGAAGCCGCTGTACTAAGGGCTCTGGGTTTCTCGGGTGCTGTTGTCCAGATCATGATTCGTGCTACGAAGTAGTCGTCCTCCTGGATCTATAACCGGACCTGGAAGTCCTACTTTAGTTGGTGCGAACGCCACCAATTGTCTCCCATTCGGTTCTCCTTGCCGTGACTCTTTCCTGCAGTCGGGCATGGACTTGGGGCTGACTCTCAGTTCACTCAAAGGGCAAGTTTCGGCCCCTTCCATTCTTTTTCAGCGGAACTTGGCTTTGCTTTCTGTGGTGCAGACCTTTCTGCAGGGGTGGCGCACGTTGCGCCCCCTTACCGTCCTCTGTTGAATCCTTGGGACCTTAATCTGGTGCTCAGCACTCTCCACTCCTCTCCATTTGAGCCTTTGTATCAGGTGTCCCTTCGCTTCCTGTCCTACATGGTGGCCTTTTTGGTGGCAGTCACTTCCATCTGTAGGGTGTCGGAACTAGCGGCTCTTTCCTGTTGGTCGCCCTTCCTTATCCTCCATCAGGACAAAGTAGTCCTTCGCCCTGTCCAGTCCTTCCTTCCGAAGGTCGTGTCGGCATTCCATCTCAATGAATTCCATCTTATTTTTCCATCTTATTTTTGTCCTGCCCCGTCCAGTCGCTCCACACTCTGGAATAGGTTCGGGCCGTTCGCAAATATCTGTCTCAGACATTCTCTTTTCGACGGACGGATTCACTATTCGTCATTCCAGAGGAACTGAGACGAGGGCTGGCTGTCCAAAGTTTCCATTTCCTGATGGATTAGTTTGGGCATTGTGGAAGCGTACCACATCAGTGACCGGGCTCTGCCCTTCCTGGTTACTGCTTATTCTGCTCTGGTAGTAGGGGCCTCTTGGGCAGTACATCATGGGGCTTCGGCCCTTCAGGTGTGCAAGGCGGCTACCTGTTCATCTTTGCACATCTTTTCCAAATTTTACAGAGTACACACCTTTGCATCTTCTGACGCGTCTCTGGGGCGTAGAGTTTTGCAGACGGCGGTTCTCTGATTGGCCGGAGGGCTTTTTTGTTTATGGCCCACCCCTGGGACTGCTCTGTGACATCCGACAGTCAAGCCTGTGTCGCTCAATGGTATGGATGAGAAAACTAGGTTTTTGTACTTAGTGTAAAATCTTTTTCTCTTCCGTTCATTGGGGGACACAGCTCCCACCCATTCTCTCTTGTTACAGGCCTCGTTGTGGCCTGCGTCGTTCTGGGTTTGTACATTGTTTGGTTTTCCTGTTTTTATTTTGCTTCTCCTACTGCTTTTGCACAAACTGTTTTAGCTTAGTCCCTGTAGGAAGGGTATAGCTGGAGAGAGGAGCTCACACTTTTGTGCTTAGTGTCGCCTCCTAGAGGCTGCACCTATACAACGGTCAAGCCTGTGTCCCCCAATGAACGGAAGAGAAACGGATTTTACGGTAAGTACAAAAATCTAGTTTTTTACAATGGTAAAAAAAAGTATAAATTTTTTTTAAACAATGGTACTCTATGGTGCACAGATGCCACTGTATGGCATCAGTCTGTGGTATCCATTTTTTAAATACATTTAATGGATGGGAAAAATGTAATGTGAACTCAGCCTTATCTGTAGAATTGTGAAATGACCAGCAGGTGCCCCTGTTGGCTGTAGTAGATAATCTATGTAGGGACATTAGTGATACAGTGCTGAAACTTGATGGAGAAGTGAATTAAACTGGAGATACAGTGATAGTTATCGGATTAATGCATTACCGTCTTGTACCTGTCCTTTTAGTTTATTTTTAATATAGTGTATGGACAGTGATGTGAAACATTTTTGTAATATACTATATTAGGCAAAGGTGCTTATTTGTACTACAAAACAGCGTGAAAAGAGTCCTTGTAGGAACACTGACAGTAAGTGTACCTACAGTCAGTGCTAAGTGCTGACAGCCTAATTCTCCCCTTTCTTACCTGTTAGTTACTGAGTGCAGGTATGTAGAGTAGAGAGAACAGAACTGCCAGCGCTGACTGTAGACATACAGGGACATAGTATACTTACTGGCAGTCCAGTTCTTCTCTCTCTTCATTGCATTCAGAAGCACAGGGAAGAGAGAAATTTACAGATCTGCCAGTGGTCAGTGCTAGCAGCAAGTCAGATAGGCAGGGAGACAGGCAGAGAGGACACATGTAGCGAGCAAGGACCTGGAGTAGTGAGATAAAGAGGCAAGCTGAGAAACCTGCCTGTGTGTGTTCTTTAGTACTCAGTAGAATGCTGTAGACTGACTCTCATTAGCCATGATCAGTTCGAGTGTTGCTAAGGAGACTCTTATACTGTTTTCTATTAAAAATAAATCTCTTTCCCTAATAAAGTATATCACAAAATTCGCTTCATATTCCTATCCATACACTATATTAAAGGGATTGGCCTCCTTTTTGGGAGGTTTTGGCAAAGCCCCCTTGTGGTCAAACATGCAAAAGGGAAGCATACTTGCTTTCTTCCTGCAGCTGGGTCCCCAATCTTTCACTCCCTGTCCGCAGCTGCCTCACTGAGATCCCCGCTGTCAACATCCACTTGACACTGCTGCAGCGGTGACCTACTCACCTTGCACCAGGTTAGTTGGTCATGTGACACAAGAGAGGCAGGTCACTGCTGTGGCCAGTGATTGGCTGTAGCAGTGTCAAACCGAGTGTTGAAAGCGGAGGACCCAAGCAAGGCAGCCAAGGCTGGGGACCAAAGTGCCCAGGACTTAACGGCAGGGGAGCATGTAAGTATGCTGTCCCTTTTTCAGGTCTGGCCATGAGGAGGGTTTCTAAATACCACCTCCTACTTTAAAATCAAGAATTGCCTGCACATTTGGTATGTTCTCCATTTTTTCTTCTTGATCTCTCATAGAAACTGAAAACATTGGTGTGGATACTCCGTTGGTGCTGCCTAAGGTGAATATATTTAATTTCAGATAAAAAAGGTTTTTCTATGCACATAGTGCTAAGAACGGTACAAGCTGCAACCAATGGAACATATTTAAATGGTTGCAAGTAGAAAATGATTAATTATCCAGGACTAATATTGGTTTGTAGTCTACATTTATTGTACATACATACATAAAATTTATCATATTTTTGTAGACTCTTCAGCTATGTATTAGTAATGTGACTCCATCTTACACTGTACGGCTGGCCATTCACAAGATAGTTATTAGCGGACAGCTATCTCTCCCGTCCCCAAAATACATATGCATGCGTTAGAGTATGTTCACACTTTTTTAAATACAGGTTGGAAAAATCTGTGTTTACTCCAGTATCTATGTAAAAAAATTTAAGGGTCAGTCACATGTTTGTAGTTTGAATGCCGTGGATCTGATCATGAATTGAGTTTAAATCGAGTAATTCGACACAAAAAAATCCTTGATGCAAATTTTTTGCATCGAGGATTCATTTGTGTCACGTGACCACGGAGCGGGAGTGGAGTGCTTGTTATTACTCCCGCTCCGTGGTCTCCCGCTTGCCTGCAATGCACTTGGAATACTCACCTTCCCAGCAGGGGGCCTCCGGACAATCTACAGCACGTCCATGGTCCTGCGCTGCACTAACCTGACGTACGCACGCCGTGACGTCAGGCACAGAGCAGCATGGAACAATGGAGTGTTGGCGGTGCCCCTGCTGGAAACGTAAGTTGGTGACACCGAGGGTGTGGGGGAACGACCATGGCCGGGCGCCCAGAGTGTACAGTGTCATAGCAACCAATGACGCTGTGCACTCCAGGTGTCAGGAGGAGGGGCAGGAGGGCACAAGGGGAGCAGAGACTATGACGCATGGGGGAGCAGAGACTATGACGCATGGGGGGGCAGAGACTATGACGCATGGGGGAGCGGAGCTGATGGCTCTGGGGTGAAGGAGAGCTGATGGCTCTGGGGTGAAGGAGAGCTGATGGCTCTGGGGTGAAGGAGAGCTGATGGCTCTGGGGTGAAGGAGAGCTGATGGCTCTGGGGTGAAGGAGAGCTGATGGCTCTGGGGTGGGGGAGAGCTGATGGCTCTGGGGTGGGGGAGAGCTGATGGCACTGGAGGAGTGGAGCTGAAGGCACTTGGGGAGTGGAGCTGATGGCACTGGGGTGGGGGAGAGCTGATGGCACTGGGGTGGAGGAAAGCTGATGGCACTGGGGGGGAACGGAGCGGATGGCACTGGGGGAAACTGATGCACTTAGGCTGATCGCACAGGGGGGAAGAAGGGTGTTGGGGTCTGATGAGTTTTTAAAAGTCTATTAATTCCTTTTTTATTATTAGAGTTCTCGATTAATCGTAAAAATCATCGGTTGAATACTCGATTACTAAAATAATCGTTTGCTGCAGCCCTAGTCGTTTCTATGTGGATTAAATCCTCAGGCAAAGAGAGGCTGTGTGAACATACCCTGCCAAACTCCTCTGTTGATTCCTTATCTCGCCAAAAACAAAAGATTGGGAATGTTCAAAAAGCAACAGCCCAGAGTTGGGAGATCCCCATACACATAAGATGGTTAACTGGTCCCATCAAAATCGGTGCATGTGGCTCATATAGATCTAAGGCTAATTTCACATTGTCCATATTTTGGTCAGTATTTTGCATCAGTATTTGTAAGCGAAAAGTAGGAGAGGAGCCTTTTTTTTTTTTTTTGCTACTGCAAAATTCTGACTGTGGAAAGTGACCTAATGTGTATGGCAGGCCTAAAGAACCCGTCCAACACAATTTATTATTCTCTGGTCCATTAGAAAAGTACATAATGTAAATTGTAGGGTAGGTAGTCTTTTTTAACAGTGAGTCATAACCTCCCTTCTAATCCTCAGCTGTCATGTGACCAACACTCTGCCCTTTCAAATGACACCGGACAGGACATCTTCGATATACATTCCTATGAGACTAGGGCTGCAGTAAACAATTATTTTAATAATCGAGTATTCTACCGATTTTCTTTTTATTACAATTAATCTAGTAAGAAAAAATTTACAGACTGTTTTCCTTTATAAAAACTCATCAGATCCCCTGCCAACAGTCCCCAACACCCTTTGTTACCCCCTGTGCGATTAGCCCAAGTGCATCAGTTCCCCCCAGTGACATCAGCTCCGCTATTCCCCAGTACCATCAGCCCCCCCCCCCTCCGTGCCATCAGCTCCGTTCCCCCAGTGCCTTCAGCTCCCATCCCCCAGTGCCATCAGCTCTCCCCCACCTGTGCCATCAGCTCCGTTCCCCCAGTGCCTCCAGCTCTCCCCCACCCCAAGTGCCTTCTGCTCCACTCCCCCAGTGCCATCAGCTCCCCCGCTCCATACAGGCAAACCTTGCGCCTCCCCCTGTATTTTTGTCAGGACTCATATTGGGGTGGGGTTGTCAGGACTCGTATCAGGGAGCAGTTGTCATGACAGTTACCGTGGTGCTGCTGGGCATCATCTGCATTGAAGTCCATGATGTGTTTCGCCAGCTGCTGGTGCTCCTGCTGCTTCATCTTCTGCCCATGGGGGTCGAGTGCAGGACGTCAGGCTGGTGCTCATCCCGCTCCTGCAGGGCGATGGGCCATATCATATAACAGCCAAAACTGGGCTCTCTCACATAGCGCTTTGGTGGCTCCCCCCAGCGTGGGTCACCAAGCAACTGCTGAGCGCCTCCTTTCCAGCAGGGGCGCCGCCGACACTCCATTGTTCTGCACTGCTCTGGGCCTGACGTCACACAGCGCGTCGGGTCGCGGTGTACGTACGTCAGGAGCAGCGCAGGACAATGGACGTGCTGTGGAGTGTCCGGAGGCCCCTGCTGGAAAGGTGACTATTCCGAGTGCAGCGGGATACCAAGGAGCGGAAGTAATAGCAAATGCGTGCTTAACTCCTGCTCCATTGTCACGTGACGCAAACAAATCCTTGATGCAATAAATTTACATCAAGGATTTTTTTGTGTCTAATTACTTGATTTAAAGAGGACCTTTCACCAGAATTAAACTTCTAAAGTAACTATACAGGCATGTAGAGCGGCGCCCAGGGACCCCCCTGCACTTACTGTTATACCTGGGCGCCGCTCGTTCCCCTGTAATTGCCTCCGGTATCTTTACAGTTAGGCTCCACCCAGGGGAACCTGCCATCGGCTCATTCTCCCGTGCTGTAGCGCTGGCCAATCACAGCGCTCAGCTCATAGCCTGAGAGACAGCTGAGCGCTGTGATTGGCCAGCGCTGCAGCATGGAAGAAGGAGGCGCCGGCAGGTTCCCCTGGGTGGAGCCTAACTGTAAAGATACCGGAGGCAATTACCGGAGAACGGAGTGGCGCCCAGGTATAACAGTAAGTGCAGGGGGGTCCCTGGGCGCCGCTCTACATGCCTGTATAGTTACTTTAGACGTTTAATTCTGGTGAAAGGTCCTCTTTAATCGAGTACTTGTTGCAGCCCTATATGAGACTGACATTGAGGCTCCCATAGGAATACATAGAGAAACTGGCTTCCTGTCCACACATAAGATGCTGTGTTACTTGGAGAGTCAGAGTGTTGGTCATATGACACGGTTGAGGATCAGAAGGGAGGTTATAACTCATAAATACAGTCTCTGGTAAGAAGATTTCTTTCATACAGTTAACATCATGTACCTTTCTAACAGGTCAGAAAATAAAAGTTTTTGTGGGAATGCTTCTTTAGGCTGTAGGTACATGGCATGATCCTAATACAAGTTTCTATAGGCATTTAATTATTTGATACATGAATCTCTGAGTATACATTCTATGGAAATGTATGTAGAAACATAATTTGTATAGTGAGAGAGTGTGTGCCATTATGGGAACATTTCACAATAAATGACTAGTGCTGGGATTTGATTTAGGGGGGTTGAATTTGCAAAACTTCTTCTTTTAAAAATACCAAGTATACCCCCAAACAATGTGTGGAAACACCCTAAAAGGGAATATTCTCATCATGCCGATAGACATGCCATAAATATTCCCTGCTTCCCTTGTATGAACTGCTTGGATGTTTTCCCAATTTCCACTGAAATGAATGGGAACAGTTGTGCACATGAGCGGCCACCTCTCTATTTATTCCTCCCTTACCTGTGGGACTCTAGCTCTGGATATAAGTATTCCTCCTTTCCTACATGTGGGACTGCAGTTCTGGATATAGGTATTCCTCCCCTGCATGTGGGACTCCAGTTCTGGATATAGGTATTCCTCCCCTGCATGTGGGACTCCAGTTCTGGATATAAGTATTCTACCCCTGCATGTGGGACTACATTTCTGGATATAAGTATTCCTCCCCTGCATGTGGGACTACATTTCTGGATATAAGTATTCCTCCCCTGCATGTGGGACTACATTTCTGGATATAAGTATTCCTCCTTTCCTACATGTGGGACTGCAGTTCTGGATATAGGTATTCCTCCCCTGCATGTGGGACTGCAGTTCTGGATATAGGTATTCCTCCCCTGCATGTGGGACTACATTTCTGGATATAGGTATTCCTCCCCTGCATGTGGGACTCCAGTTCTGGATACAAGTATTCTACCCCTGCATGTGGGACTACATTTCTGGATATAAGTATTCCTCCCCTGCATGTGGGACTACATTTCTGGATATAGGTATTCCTCCCCTGCATGTGGGACTCCAGTTCTGGATATAAGTATTCCTCCCCTGCATGTGGGACTACATTTCTGGATATAGGTATTCCTCCCCTGCATGTGGGACTCCAGTTCTGGATATAAGTATTCTACCCCTGCATGTGGGACTACATTTCTGGATATAAGTATTCCTCCTTTCCTACATGTGGGACTACATTTCTGGATATAAGTATTCCTCCTTTCCTACATGTGGGACTGCAGTTCTGGATATAGGTATTCCTCCCCTGCATGTGGGACTGCAGTTCTGGATATAGGTATTCCTCCCCTGCATGTGGGACTCCAGTTCTGGATATAGGTATTCCTCCCCTGCATGTGGGACTACATTTCTGGATATAAGTATTCCTCCCCTGCATGTGGGACTGCAGTTCTAGATATAGGTATTCCTCCCCTGCATGTGGGACTCCAGTTCTGGATATAAGTATTCTACCCCTGCATGTGGGACTACATTTCTGGATATAAGTATTCCTCCCCTGCATGTGGGACTACATTTCTGGATATAAGTATTCCTCCTTTCCTACATGTGGGACTGCAGTTCTGGATATAGGTATTCCTCCCCTGCATGTGGGACTACATTTCTGGATATAAGTATTCCTCCCCTGCATGTGGGACTACATTTCTGGATATAAGTATTCCTCCCCTGCATGTGGGACTACATTTCTGGATATAAGTATTCCTCCTTTCCTACATGTGGGACTGCAGTTCTGGATATAGGTATTCCTCCCCTGCATGTGGGACTGCAGTTCTGGATATAGGTATTCCTCCCCTGCATGTGGGACTCCAGTTCTGGATATAAGTATTCTACCCCTGCATGTGGGACTACATTTCTGGATATAAGTATTCCTCCCCTGCATGTGGGACTACACTTCTGGATATAGACCTCATGGACTCTGCTCGCGTCAGTGCGAAGTCAGTTTACTGATGCAGCTGCCCACAGTGGGCAGTGTACAGCGCATGCCCGGGCCCGGCTCTGATGCGGATTTCAGAGAGCAGAGTCCATGATGTAAGGGCACTGGGCTAGCTTACATTGAAACATGGGTGGAGAGATAACGGCATTCTCAGGAGAACATGGGCACATGCATTCAGAGAGGAACGCACCTGGGCACTTGCAGCTCATTTGCATATATCTTCAAACTTCGTTTATTCAACATCAAATGTACAGAAATGAGAAAGAAAGGTACGATCAGATAACTGTTTATGTCACCTAGAGGACAGTGATAACAGTTAAATATGTCCAAATTAGGGGACAGACAATACAAGCCACTCACTAATGTATTGTGATTATCTAAATTGCCTCCTTTGCTAGCTTCATACATTTTTCCATCACATTATCCACTGCTCATTTCCATGACCACCCTGCAATCCAGCAGCGGTGGCCGTGCTTGCACACTATGGGATAAAACACCGGCCTCTCTGGTGGCCAGGGCTGTGGGAGCGCACATAGGCTTGTGTGTTTGTTTTTCCTATAGTGTGCAAGCAAGACCACTGCTGCTGGATTGCAGGGTGGTCATAACATGGAAACGAGCAGAGAGATGGAAAAATGAATGAAGCCAGCACAGGAGGCAATATGGACAATCACAATACATTAGTAAGCGCCTTGTATTAGTTTTCTCTACATGATAAATGCTGAAATTGAGTTCATGGAGTATTGTTTCCTTCTGCACTCCAGAAACATAGTGATACCTGATGTATGTTTGTTTTCACTGAGGGACTGATCCTTTGGGAGAGGGACTGATAACTGCTTTTAATGACATGGAATGGAATATGACCTACTTCATCGATGTGTTCTTGTGTTTATCTTTAGAAAATGCCATCCGTTAGAAAAAGTCAAGGTTTGAGTCCAAGGAAATGGAAATCTTGTGATTTACCGGTAGTGGTTAACTCACCATGTTCAAAAAAGAAATCGTCTACCACTTTTGAAGTAAGCATTTGCATTCTTGTGTTTATAATAGTCTATTGTCTGCTGTTTCTGATGCTTTTGTACCTCTTTGTTATTCTGGATAATATGTATTTGATGACCTTTTGAAGAGGAACTTGACACATCTAAATGGGGAAATAGTTATAACAAGCCCCAGAAAAATGGATAGGTACTAGCTATTGGAATGCAGTGACATAAAATACTATTGTTTTTGCACGAGGCCTACTATTATTGTGCAAAAGTGGTAAAACATAGAACTATACATACAGTATTTGGTATGGCTGTTAATTGTACTGACATATAGGCTCTCATTTATCAAAACGAACAGGAAGAATGTCTCAGTTGCCCATAGCAACCAATAAGCGCTCTCTTAAAGAGCTTTAAAAAAATGAAAGGTGAGCTCTGATTGGATTGCTGTGGGCAACTAAGACAGTTTTCCTGTTAGTTTTGATAAATGTACCCCATAAAGTATTGTCCCACACAGTTTATATCCTCAAACTATGTCAGAATAATGGGATTACTAATAAAAATACAATTCATCCCACAAAAATAAAAACCTCTCATATGTCTACAGTGACAAATTAGAAAAATATTATATTATCAGAAAAAGATAATAAAAAAAAAATTGAAAATCGTCAGACTTGTTATTTCATGGGGAGTATATAAGTATTCAGTTAGACATGTCAGGAGAGATTACATGTCCTGTTTAATGTGAATTTTTATTTCTGTCTTCAGGTTGAACCGTTTTGTGGCCAAACCACTGCCCTAATGGAACATAATGGTAACACTTTTGAGAACCGTTTAAAGTACTAGGTTTAGTCATTTTAAAGATTGTCCAGACCTTTGACATGTCATACAAAAAATGTAAACTAACAAAATGAGCAGTACCCGCCTTACAGATTTTTTTTATTTTTATTTCTCCCCCCAAGTGCTCCTGTGACATTGCTTTCTGGGTCCCTCACTGGTCTCTGTATCTTTGCCAACCTATAAGAAAAAACTCACATATAATGTGTAGATAACACTGGGGTCTAGTATAATATACTGAGCCAACCCAAAAAAAAGTGGGAGACACACATATAAAATATATGTAATTTATTGAGACATGATCACATAACAAACAATATATGAGACATAAGTGTACAGGAGGGGGGGGAGACCTCATGTAAGGAGGTCAGATAGAACCTCTCTCCCAAACACCCAGCTGGCAGGGGAAAAAATGTCACAGCCCTAGGTATACATCAGCATGAAAATTCTGAGAACTGTAGGTTCACTCAAAGTAACATGTACTGGTATGTATGTTGCATGCACAGAAAGATAAATGAAAAAAATGTACAAATAGCACAAGGCAAACTAGCCCACCCAAAGACCTGGGATGGCCGTATAAGATATGCACATAGCCATTGAACTGTACAATGCAGACAGAGGCAAGTGTGCCAAGTGCAGGTGGTAATAGAGATATAAAAAGAAATGTAACAACTAACTGAGCAAAGCATATATTACCCATGATATGCTGGACCCAGAGCGTGTGACCAAAGGCTGCACCTCGACGTACCTGATGAAGCCTCTCTAGGTGAAACGTACGTCGAGGTGCAGCCTTTGGTCACACGCTCTGGGTCCAGCATATCATGGGTAATACATGTTTTGTTGTTTTGCTCAGTTAGTTGTTAATTTTTTTTTTTTTATATCTCTATTACCACCTGTACTTGGCACACTTGCCTCTGTCTGTATTGTACAGTACAATGGCTATGTGCATATCTTATGCGGCCATCCCAGGTTTTTGGGTGGGCTAGTTTGCCTTGTGCTATTTGTACATTTTTTCATTTATCTTTCTGTGCATGCAACATACATACCAGTACATGTTACTTTGAGTGAACCTACAGTTCTCACAATTTTCATGCTGATGTATACCTAGGGCTGTGACATCTTTTTCCCTGCCAGTTGGGTGTTTGGGAGAGAGGTTGTATCTGACCTCCTTACATGAGGTCTCCCCCCCTCCTGTACACTTGTGCCTTATGTCTCATATATTGTTTGTTATGTGATCATGTCTTAATAAATTACATATATTTTATATATGTGTCTCCCACTTTTCTTTGGGGTTATTGGTTTTGTTTTTGGGTTGACTCTGTATCTTTGCCTCCTGTGATATTGTGTCGAAGACTGCAGTGGTGATAGCCAGTGATGGTCAGTTCGCAGTGTTCGCCAGCGAACACATGCGGGCTGCCATCTTTAGTAAGGTAGACTCACCCATCCGGCGATGCACAGGTAAGTCCTTACCTGTGCCGGGAACCGGTCTGAAATTAAATGCAGTCACCGGGAGCAGGCATTTCTGAGAACAGTCCGATGAAGGCCTCTGGCGGCTGTTCTCGGAATTGCCTGCTCCCGGTTGTAACGGATCTCCTGGCACCCCGACCGGGTACCTCCGTCGATAGATGCTCCTAGTGCTTTCCTTTGACTCCAAGCACTCCACTTGACACCGTACACACTGCAGACCCCACGAACCGCCGAAGCTTGGTTGAGGTCTCGCCGTCTCCTACCCACCCTGGACCTACGACAAGGCTCCAGTGGGTGAACCTCTCCTAAATCCAGAGAGCAGGAACAGCTCTTACAAGAGCTAGTAGTTATAGCCAGGGGAGTATAGCAAATCTTCAGCATATAGCAATCCCCCAGTGTCGATCAGTTACCCAAACACCAGCCTCAACATGATGAAGGATAAAGCAGGCATTCTTTATTGAGGGCTACCCGCCTGTATTTATGCAGGTCCCCATCTGGTGGACACTCCCCTAGGGGACCAGATGGAAGACTGTGACACAGGACAGATATGCAGCAATTCAGGATACACAGACACAATGAATCATGGTTTCCTCCTCTCTGCCCTGGAGACACCCGAGGAGTAATTCAATTATCTCTCAGGACAAAGGGAAATCACCAATAGACATGTGGGGACAACAGGACAGAAATCACCATTTAAACATACAATGTCACAACCCTTACAGTAAACACAGACATTTAACATATCCCCAGATAGCTCAAGTCTGAGTGCATATTATTAGGTGAATGGCACTCAGACTACACGAATACAATAAAATTAGCTATCTGGCTACCCTCACATAACATACAATACAATTCCAAAGACAGATTTAAGCTGTGCGGCCGGTCTGTCTTCTCCTTTAAAGTTAGTATGGGCCATAATCCTGAGGCAAGAGGCTGGTAGCCAGGCCCCTCCAAAACCCAGTGGCGAGGTTGGTTTCGCCACACCGGTGACCCCATTTGATTTCAGACCGGCTCCCGACACAGGTAAGGGCTGACCTGTGCATCGCCGGAGGGGTGAGTCTACCTTACTAAAGATGGCAGCCCACATGTGTTCGCTGGCGAACAATGCGAACTGACCATCACTGGTTATAGCTGCAGCCAGTAATTGGCTGCAGTAACATGTTATTGTCATGACCAGAGTGGGATCTGGGAAACGGGTGTGGGGTTGGATCAGTGTAAGTTTTTCATAAACAATTTCAAGGGGTTGGACAGCTCCTTTAAATTAACATTCCGCTTTTGCTATTTTCCAGAACACAAAGAAATATCACCACGAAATAGTGGCTTGCGCGTTATGAGAAAGAACATGCCTGTTGCTTTGCCAGTCAACATCACCATTTACGAACAAATGAAGAGATTTATGGAGCGGAACAACAAAGAATGTTTTTCAGACTCTTCGGGAAAGTACGCTGTCTGTCAAGAAGATGGTAGTGGATCTTCAGACAATGAAGAAGCAAGCTACTCTGAACCAGGGAATAAGACTCTTGGGGATTATTATCCACAAATGATTGAGAACCTCTGCAGCCTATTGGATTTTCAAGTGAAAAACCAAGTAGCTGATAATATTGTCCGGCATTACAAGCGCCTCATTTTGCGTAAGAAAATATTAGAAATGAAAATGGTTAACAGAAGCATGTCCAGGTCTTTTGATAGGACGTACACAATACGCCCTGCACCCAGTTCAGAGGAAACTGCGATTGCTCCTAAGACTTATGTTTCCACACAGTTGAGTTTATTTTCGAAGCTATGCAAATATGACAGACCAGCTGCCGCAGTCCCACCTCACGTTGACTTTCAGAACAATGCTAGTAAGCCCTTTCAATGTATCTTAGATAGTCAGACCATACACAAGGACAGTCCCTTTCAAAGCCAACAGGAAATGGAAATTAATGGTGCTATGTCTCTTAGATACAGCTCGGGAACATCTTCGCCCTCATTTAAAATGTGCATCAGTCCAAGTAAGAGTAGAACCAACAAAAGCCATATAGATATTGCCATAGCCCAATCTCCATACTGCAAAGACTCTAAACACCTTCATTCCCTGAGCAGAAAAAACGTAATTTCTGGGATTTCCATGTTACACAGTCCTAAACAAATAATTGCCAAACCTAACTGCAATATGAGCGAAGAATCAAAAAGCCCAAGAAAGTCAATGACCACTGACAGCCAGAAGGAAGTTGATAGAAACGTTGCTAGTTATAAGGACCATATTAAGCAACCACCGGAAAGAACGAGCACTCTGACCAGAAGAAATTCCATCTCTGCATTTTCTGGAGGTCACAGTAAAAATGGGGATTTTGAAAGTCTGTTTAGAAATCTAACCAAAAATGGACCGCAGCCAGTCAATTCAGCCCAAATTGAATTATCAAAAACTGCTTATTCTTCATTAGGTAATTCTCCAGGATCACTTAGAGCCAAACGATTGCTAAGTCATGAATCTTTAGTTTCAACATCAAAGAAACCCAGGAGAGTAATCAGCAGCTTAAACTCATCTTTTTCTATGGACTGTAGTGATTCGTTTGGCTTAGAACGAAGCTCTTCTCGTGCTCAGCAACATTCAGTAAGTTATTTTTAATATTTGACAATTGTGAAATACTTGATCTATTATTTTAGGCATAAGCCTTAAAGGGAGTCTGTCACCACAATTTGCCCTTATAGACCACTTACATAGCGCTGTAGCATAACTATAGATTAGTGAAATGGTACCTCTGTTTTTTTGTTTGGATGTTCACCAGGGGCAAAACGGAGTTTTATTCATATGTAAATGAGGGCTTGCAAGTGCCCAGGGGCAGCGTTCGGGCTGTAAGTGCCCAGGCCGCTCTGCCTTCTTCTCACATAACCCCTCCCGAGCCTGTTGCTTGGCCCGCCCTGTAAGCCTCATCACGTGTACTGGCCAAGATCCCGCCGGCGCATGCGCACTGTGATGACCATTGTGGGCAGCAGCATCGTTCCATGCAGTGTGCATGCGCCAGCGGGATCTCGGCCACTACACTGGATGACTTAAGAGGCTTACAGGGCAGGCCAAGCAACAGGCTGGGGAGGGGTTATGTGAGAAGAAGGCAGAACGGCCTGGGCACTTACAGCCCGAACGCCACCCCTGGGCACTTGCGAGCCCTTATTTACATATGAATACAACTCTGTTTTTGCCCCTGGTGAACATCCAAACAAAAAGACAAAGGTATCATTTGACTGATCTATAGTTATGCTACAGTGATATGTAAGTGGTCTATAAGGGCAAATTGTGGTGATAGACTCCCTTTAAGCAGTGGGTCAGATCACTTCACCTGATTGCTTTAACTGTTTTATATACTCGGGTGTTAAATGGGTTTTCCTACAAAGAACATTTATCATGTGTCCATATGGTAGATTACAAATGTCAGATTGCTTGGCGCCCCACCACTGGTATTCCCACCAGTCAGTAGAAGGGATGTGCTGAGCCCCCATTCTTCACTGCACAACCGTAGTAAGGAGGAGTTTGATTACAGCGGTGGTCTAGCATATTCCCTGCTGCTCCATTTGATGCCCATACGTCTGACTGAAGCAGCCAAGTACAGGGCATGTCTGTTATAGTAGGCCCAAAATAAATAGTGCAGCTGCACTACCGCGGTGCAAAGCTGTTTTAGATAGTATTGGGTCAAGCATATAGTCCCCATTGACTACTTCTTTCCCCTTTCATGTCAAAAAAAGGCACAGAAATAAGTCTACAATATGCAGAGCGCACCATGTAAAATAAGCTTCCTGGACTTTGGTGAGTATGGCAAACTGAGTGGACTTTAACCCCTTCAGGACTTGTGCCATACATGTACAACATAAGTTTGGGATTTGAAGATGGCTCCCACTCAGGAGTCAAGCAGGCACCATAGTCGCTGGGTGCCTGCTGTTTTGCACAACATACACCTAGAGACAGTGTCCGTGATCCGCAATAATGCTGATCATGGACATTTTAACCCCTAAGATACACATAGTGAGTCTCCCATAAGCTGCGATGTTAAATCATTGCCGTCTATTGGAAAAGCAATCAGAAGATCGCATGTTAAAGTCCCCTAGAAGGACTTAAAAGAAGTGTAAAAAAAAATATATTTTTAAAATATAAAAACTCACCCAGTTCCTCCGTACTATTAAAATATATAAATATTTATTCAATACGGTGAATGGCATAATAGGATAAAATGGCTGATGTGCTATTTTTTTGGTCGCTTGCAAATACATTTTTTTTTTCAAAGGTATTTTTAAAGTATTAAAACAAGAAAAACTATAGAAATGCTGTAATTGTACTGACCCGAATGAATCAACAGGTCTGTTTTTACCACATAGGAAACATCATAAAAATAAAACTCATAAAACTATGGAATTTTTTTTTCCAGTTAAGGCTACTTTCACACTAGCGTTCGTCGGTCCGCTCGTGAGCTCCGTTTGAAGGGGCTCACGAGCGGACCCGAACGCAGCCGTCCAGCCCTGATGCAGTCTGAATGGAGCGGATCCGCTCAGACTGCATCAGTCTGGCGGCGTTCAGCCTCTGCTCCGCTCGCCTCCGCACGGACAGGCGGACAGCTGAACACTGCTTGCAGCGTTCGGGTGTCCGCCTGGCCGTGCGGATCCGTCCAGACTTACAATGTAAGTCAATGGGGACGGATCCGTTTGAAGATGCCACAATATGGCTCAATCTTCAGGCGGATCCGTCCCCCATTGACTTTACATTGAAAGTCTGGACGGATCCGTACGAGGCTATTTTCACACTTAACTGTTATATGCTAAAATAATGCAGACGGATCCGTTCTGAACGGAGCCTCCGTCTGCATTATTATGATCGGATCCGTTCAGAACGGATCCGATCGAACCCTAGTGTGAAAGTAGCCTAAACCCCAATTGGAATTTTTTTCCCACTACATCCTATGCTATATTAAATGGTGCCATTGGAAAGTGCAAATAATTCAGCAAAAGTCCTCGTATGGCCATGTAAAAAAAAAAAAAAAGTTATTGCTCCAGAAAGCAAGGGGAAAAAAGACAACTGGCAGGACTATGTAGGGATACCTCCCCTACTTGTCAATTCATCTTGAGCATTTCTAGGAGGAATAAAAAAGTGTCTCCACTTAGCCCACAAAATATCGGCTCTTCGATTGAGTGGATAGAAATCGGAGAAACACAAATGGGCAGATTTATCAAAATCAGTGTAAAGGAAAACTGGCTTGGTTGCCTATAGCAACCAATCAGATTTCACCTTTCATTTTTCAAAGCTGCTTGGAAAATGAAAGGTGAAATGTGATTGGTTGATATTGGCAACTAAGCCAGTTTTCCTTTGCAACAGTTTTGATAAATCTGCCCCAAACTGGGCCAATTTGCACCACTTTTTTTTGACAGGTTCTAGATACATACACATTAGTAAATCCGGGCCAGGGTTCTAAAAAAGAGGCTTCAGAATTCTTATAGGGAATACAATGATTTATTAAAAGAGGAATGCCAGGAGGACTATCAGGTCCTCTATAGCAATGTGAATTATACTTGAACACTCATGCAATGTTTCATCATTTTACCAACATTTGTTTTTCAGGCTGCTGCCTCACCTCTTCCACCTTATATGTCACCAAGCAATCCAGGGTCACACAGTAAGTAATATGTAAATTGATCAAAATATCTATTAATCTTCTCTTTTTTTATTACATAAACTACACATAATTATATCAATTATTAATTATAGTTAGAAAAATCAACCCAACCATTACAATCCCACCCTGTACGGTGTCCTGTCAAGAGAGAGACATTTAGGGAGAAGTCCACCTCGACCAGATCCTTAACCAAGCCTTTATTTTCTTCCTATTTTTATATAATAATAATAATAATAATTTCTTATATTTTCACTCTGTTTACCAAATTGGACCAAGTCCGTATGTTAGGAATTTATTTTGCCATCCAGACAATTATTAGCAAAACCAATATGGATATATGAGGTTAGATAGTAAAAGATATTATAATCACACAGTAGTCTTGGTTAACTAGTTCATCTTATTGTCTTAACAAATACTTCTCAACATAATTAGCAGACACAAAAATTGTTAAAAACAAATCAGTTATGTGATGAAGTGCAAATGCCTAAGTAAATAGGTGGTAATGTAGCCATGGCACAACCCGTATAGCCATGAGTATAGCTGCTTATGCAAAGGCAATGTAGGCCGATTTACATGCAATACAAGTAGTAGATTAACAAAATAGAAAAGTAAATGGCAGTAATCATGCCCACCAAAATGAGTAATACCACACCAAGTCAGACCACCACAAGTGGCATCTTCAGTTCCTTAAAGAGAACCTGTCACCACAAAAGGCAATGCAATCTGCAGGCAGCAGGTTATAGGGCAGGAGGAGCTGAGTAAAAATATTCAGTAAAACATAATTTATACATTTCAGACCCTCTCTGATCTCATTTGTACTCTGGGGAGGTCTTTTTACATGGACCGATGTGTCAGGCAATTATTGGAAACGAACCAGATGTTTCTGATAATTGCCTGATCGTCATTGGAGATGAGGGCTGCATTCATATAGGGGCTGTATAGAGACTAGCGATTACTAGAGCAATCCCATGTGCTCATAGAAGATCATTGTTCCTGGGCAGCAGACCGCTATATACACAGCCCAATCTGCTGCCCAGAAACTGTGATTTTTGGTGCCAGCAGAGGAACACGATCACCCCATGACCGAGCATTTATACGAACACTCATCCCAGGTAATTTACCTGATTAGTTGTCCATGTAAAAGGCCCTTTAGGCCCTATTTCACACGAGTGTGACGGATTGGCTCCGGATGCGTTCAGGGTGCGTTCAGTGAAACTCGCACCATTTTGCAAGCAAGCTCAGTCAGTTTTGTCTGCGATTGCTTTCAGTTGTTCAGTTTTTTCCCCGCGAGTGCAATGCGTTTTGATGCATTTTTCACGCGCGTGCTAAAAAACGGAAGGTTTACAAACAACATCTCGGCAACCATCAGTGAAAAACGCATCATACCCGCACTTGCTTCCAGATGCAATGCGTTTTTCTCTGAAGCCCCATTCACTTCTATAGGGTCAGGGCTGCGCGAAAAACGCAGAATATAGAACTGATGCGTGAAAAAAACCTGCTCATGTACACAGACCTATTGAAATGAATGGGTCATTATTCAGTGCGGGTGCTATTCATTCACTTCCCGTGCGGAAAATTCGCTCGTGTGAAAGGGGACTTGGGTTGTACACAAAGATAGCTGTCAGTCACTGCTAACTGTACTCTGCGTGGTCATAAGTATAGAAAGTATACGTTTTACTGAATTTATTTTATTTCAGCTCCTCCTGCTCTATAACATGCTGTCTGCAGATTGCTTTGCATTTTGTGGGGACAGGTTCGTTTTAAGCCACCTCATAACTGGTGTACTTTACACATTGTTTTGCGCCAGCAGATGGTGTATGGCATTATTAGTACTTTTCAGAAAGGTGCAAAAAAAAGTGTAGAGACACATAATAAATTTGCTACATACCAACGATGTACGGTTTTTGGCATTGGAGCAAAAATCGTTGCATGTTTTTCATAGGAAATGTTTTAAAAAATTTTAAGCAAAATAGTGGTAGCAAGATTTTACCTATTTATATCATATGATTGTTTTTCACAGGGTCCTCTTCCCCAAGGTTTAATGGCAGAAGTCCTAAAAGAACAAGTGCATGGTATAGTAAACTATATATATATATTATTCATCTCACTTCACTTACAGCAAAAGACCTGAGAGTCCTAGATTGAACACTCTGACTCCTAAGAAACACACTACAAAGAACTGTGCACACCCAAAATACAGTATACCACAAATATATACATAATCTTTATTTAGACACCTATAGAAAGACAGGGCCAATCTTTTTTGATCAGGATGTTCAATCTAAAATGAGCCAAAAGATACTGGAAGGGTACCGCTGATTAAGGGCTCATGTACACGAACGTATTTTCTTTCCATGTCTGTTCCGTTTTTTTTTTTGTTTTTTTTTGCGGACTGTATGCAGAACCATTCATTTCAATGGGTCCGCAAAAAAATGGAAGTTACTCCATTTCCGTATCTCTGTATTTCCGTTCTGGAAAAAAATAGAACATGTGCTATTATTGTCTACATTACGGACAAGGATAGTACTGTTCTATTAGGGGCCAGCTGTTCCGTTCCACAAAATACGGAATGCACATGGATGTCATCCGTATTTTTAAAGTAGAAAACACTCCACGTGCCATTAATAATAAGGATGTGCAGAAAGTCCGGCACGTGTGGTTCTTTGTATTTGTTATTGCTGCTTATTGATATGTTATTTTGTCATCTTCTGACCTTGTCTAGCCATATTTTGTGCATATCCTGCAGGTGTACTGTGGCCAGATAGATATGGTTGGAGGCAGTGGAACACTTGCAGGACCTCAACCTTATGCCTCAGAGCTCATGCACAATTTTTGATAGATGGATGTGGCCCGTTTACTTCAATGGGGCTGCAAAAGATGCAGACAGCATACTGTGTGCTGTCTGCATTCTTATGTCCGTTCCGCATCTCCGCGTAAAATCCTTTTCTCGCCCAATTTCCTTGGGGGACACAGAAGACCTTGGGTATAGCTCATCTCCCTAGGAGGCGTGACACTAAGTGAAAACTGTTAAGCCCCTCCCCTACAGCTATACCCTCAGCCTGGAGAGAGAGACTGCCAGTTTTTGCTTAGTGTCCAAGGAGGCAAGACACTCCCTGCTACTGCAGGGCTGTTTTCTCCTTGTTTAAATTTTGATTTTTACTTTTTTCTTTTTCTTTCTTTTTGTTCCAGATCATCAGGGACAACAGAGTCGCACTAGACCTCTCTGTTTCTCCCGGGGTTGAGCTGCGCCAGTGCCGGTCACCCGCACTGCTGCCTCCCCCACAGAAGACAAGGTGGATCAGGGCAGCCCAGCTCCCCTACATCCCGCCAGCGCAAGGGTCGCCCGCACGCCAAGTCCCTCTCCCAGCGTCCTGCCACTACGGTGCCAGTAGCTGAAGGGGCGACCCTGCTGGAATGGACCGAGGGTGAAGACGACTATGGTGAGAGAGTGGCTTCTCCAGCCCTACGTCCCCCACCCCCCACCCTGGTCTCCTGCGTGCCTGACCCCCCATACTTGGACCCTTCGGTCACTGCTGGACCTAGGCTGGCCCCTGGGGTGCTGCGGGGCGACATTCCACTCCCTGCTCCCTCTCCTCCCTTCTGGCCCTCATGGGACATTTTAGCAGCAGAATGCTGCGAATAGGCAGCCACATCGCCTCCCTTCACTTATCAGCGTCCCTCCTGGAACGCTGTGCTCACATCCTCACGGGCACCCGGTCTCAGGATCCCCCCATCCCCTCACCGATGCGCTGCTCTGGACCGGGGGCCTTTTCCTGAAGGCAGTGCTGCTTGGGCGACCGCACCTCCGGCGCTTCTTCCCGGCCTGCTGGGCCGCACCTCCGAGCTGGGCCGCACTCTCCCGGCCCCCGACTGTTCCGGCCTGCGGGGTAGACTCCCGCGGCCGGCATTGGCTTGAGCACGATGCTCCAACGATTCCGGCCGGCTGTCGGCGACTTCCGGCCGGCCGGGCGCCGTAAATTTTGGTCCAGGCTTCGGGCCTACTGGGCCGCATTCCGGCGCTCCACCCGGGCCCCTGACTTCCGGTCCGCGGGGTGGGCTTCCGCGGCCGGTTTGTCCAGGCAGTCCGCTCCGGTTTCCTGTGCGGCCCCGGTCAGCCGGGTGCCGCAGAAAATTTAGGCCCCGGCTTCACGGCCTGCTAGGCCGCAAACTTCCGGCCTCTGTTGGAGGGGGCGGGAACTTCTCCGGGCGCAAATTCTTCCCGCCTGGAGGTTCCCCGCCCCCAGGGGATCGCGGCGCCTCCTCCTCCTCCCTTCCAGGTTGGTGGCTGTTAACCCTTCGGGTACCGGCCCCCGTGCTTCTGTTTGTTTTGCTCGGCTGATGGGCCTATATGGCTGGCGCGCCC
Source organism: Bufo gargarizans (assembly GCF_014858855.1). Lineage (NCBI taxonomy): Eukaryota > Metazoa > Chordata > Amphibia > Anura > Bufonidae > Bufo > Bufo gargarizans. Next base: position 255,698,733 of record NC_058082.1, on the reverse strand, counting down.
CCCCCTCTACTTCTATGCTGGGCACCTGTATGGTGGCACTTCTTTCTGCCTCAGTGAGGCTGTTTTTTATTTGGGAATGCATAACATGGTTAAGCTAATGGATTTCTTGTGCGCTGCGCAGGACGCTGCAGCCTTATCTCAGTAGCGCCGCCTGTATGCGTGCTCCTTCCATGAGCGGCATGGTGTCGCACTCCCCGGCTGGTGCATGCTTCCCTTCTTTAGCCCTCTCCGGGATGCAGCGCTGGCCAAGTGCATGCGCCCTCCAGCTATGGTAATTGCCATGTGCAGACAACCCCTTCCTAGGCGGGATACTGCACTCTCTCGGGCTGCAGGCTTGCCTGGTGCATGACCCCCCGCTTAGGTGGAATACTGCACTCTCACCGAATACGGTGTTGGCCATGTGCACGAGAACGCTGCACTCGTTGGATTCGCTGCCGGTCTTGTGCATGACCCCCTTCCATAGGCGGAATGCTGCACTCACTGGATTCGCTGCCGGTCTTGTGCATGACCCCCTTCCAGGGGCGGAATGCTGCACTCACTGGATTCGCTGCCGGTCTTGTGCATGACCCCCTTCCTCTAGGCGGAATACTGCACTTCATTGGTTATGGTGCTGGGCAGCCGGCCGTGTGCATTACCCCCTTCCATAGGCGGTATGCTGCATTCTCATTGGATTCGCTGCCGGCCTTGGGCATGCCTTCTTCCCTCAAGCGCCATGCATACACCCTCACTGACTGGGGTCGTTCTCTCGCTGATAAGTTGCTGGCCGCGTGCAGGACCCCCTTCCATGGTGGGATGCTTGCAACTCACTAAATCCACTGCCGGCCATATACATGTTCCCCCTTTCTCACTGCTTATGGGGCTGCTTGTACGTATGCCTCCATTCTTCCTGCGACTTGTCGTTTTTCTCTTGGGATACGGTGATTGCCGCCGGCCTGGCACTCTTCTCTGAGGAGATCTTTCTGTTCACCTGGCCTGGACGGGCTCTATTGTTCTCTACTGCAGCGAGCTGGGTGGTATCCGTTCTCTGTTCGGAGGGTATGTTTGGTGTTTTCGTTGTGACGGTATCCACCATATTCGTTGGCCCTTCCGTCTGGGGAGTGTTTGTGGTTCCTGGATGCGTACCCATTAGTTACCCTGTGGCATTGCTTCCCAGCGCAAGCGGTCACATGGTCGAGAGTGCTGTCTCCAGCGTCCCTCGCAGTCTACGTTGGCTCTGGCCGGATTACGGTTCCCTCGCCTGTTGCCATTCCTCCTCTTGGATGCGTTTTGGTTTGAGTCCTTCCTGTTGGCACCCTCCGTGCTTCAGTTTGTTTTGCTACCAGGTTCTAGCCGCTCTTTTCGAGCAGGTCGCCCAACTTCTCTTGGTTGCTCGATTACCGAGGTCAGGGACCTCCACTTTCGATTCGTTAGGGTATTCGCCTTCTGCGAATTGGTGAGCCGGACATCTCGGAGTAGCGGAGTTCTGCTTTTTGAGCGGTCCTGTGGCTTCCCTGTTGCCCACTCCTCCTTGCGGTTGGAGGGTGTCATCCGTCTTCTCGGCTATTTTTTCTCTCGACGGCTCTGTTTTGGCTTCTCCTGGGTCAGTTTCACTCCGATGTGGCTTCTGCCCCGGCCAGGCTTCAGGGGCTGTTCCTTCACTGCCCTCCCCCCTGGGGAGACCATGGTTGTTCATATGGATGGTCCCGGTGTTCCTTATGACCTCGTACTGTCTCCATTGTTCACACTGGCTGTACTAGCTGTGTGCCTATTACTGGGTTTGCCGCATTCTGTCCTCCCGCTGGGTGCAGATTACTTTTACCATTCTGGGCGCTGGTCCTGCTTGGACTTTACCTTCTCGGTAACCTGGCGTGCCTACTTTCTTCTGTCAAGATTACCCTTCAAGCCCCCTCTTCGGGTCTGTAGAACACCTTCCTGTGGTGGCTACAACGACAAGGACTTTAGCCCGACTTGTCCTGGAGTCTGTTGGAAACTGGCCGGGTCCCTTTCGGTTCCTTCCGTTTGTCCATCTGCTCCCCCACTCCGCGTGGATTCGGGACGGCGTTGCTCGGGGGCCGACGGGACCAGTTTTCCCAACCTTTTTGCCGTGTCACTGATTTGCGCTTACTCGCATTGGATTTTCTCCCGTCTGCCCAGACGAGTCCAGCGAGCACACTAGTGTTCGCTCCCGGCCGTGCTTCGTCCAGGTTCTGTTGTCTGACTTAGGGTCTTCCCTGGGGTTCTTTAGGAAGCTGGGCATTCACCCAATTCTGCCTTTCTCTTCCCGTGATTCGGTCTTCTCCAGTCTGGCCTGGACCTGCGACTGGGACTCTGTTACTTGAAGTGTCTGCAGTTTTTTGCTTGGACATCTCCGACTCTTGTCGACGCTCGGTCTCTTGTTTCCAGGAGGTCCGCGCCAAGGTTCACGGCTCCTGGGTGCTTTCCTCCGCTTAACCACATGGCTATTGCTGTGGTTACTGCTCAAGGGCAGGGCTCTGTTTTTATGGTGTCACCGTTCATTTCACCAGAGCGGTTGGTGCCTCCGGGGCGGGAGGCATGGGCTTCAGCCATGTCATTGTGCAGGGTGGCCACGGTCTTCCTTGCACTCTTTACCAGGTTTTCCTGGGTGCGTACTCTGGCTTCGGCGGCGGTTGCTGCCTTGGGCCGCCTGGTTTTTGCAGGTGGCATTTCCTTGCTGCCTTCGGGTGCTTCGCCTTGGTGCTGTGGTCCCTCCCCTCTTGGACTGCTTTTGAACGTCCCAAGGTCTTCTGTGTCCCCCAAGGAAATTGGGCGAGAAAACGAGATTTTTGTATAACTTACCAGTAAAATCTCTTTCTCGCTCTTTCCTTGGGGGACACAGCACCCACCCATTCATTGGTTTTTTTCTGCACGGTTTCCGAGTTTTGTTTACCCGTTGGGTAGTTGGCTTGTTGTTTCCACTGGTTGGACTTTGCCTTTTCTTACTACTTGGACACGCAACTGGCAGTCTCTCTCTCCAGGCTGAGGGTATAGCTGATGGAGGAGGGGCTTAACAGTTTTCACTTAGTGTCACGCCTCCTAGGGAGATGAGCTATACCCAAGGTCTTCTGTGTCCCCCAAGGAAAGAGCGAGAAAGAGATTTTACTGGTAAGTTATACAAAAATCTCGTTTTCTCGTTGGATGCATTGGGGGACACAGCACCATGGGTATATGCCAAGCTGCCACTAAGAGGCCGACACTAGAAATGAAAAGTGTTGGCTCCACCCAGATGGGCTATACCCTCTGCTCAGACACTCAACTAACCGGTTGAACCGAAAGCAGTAAGAGCATCAAAAAACTTGACGATTGGTGAAGCCAACATGTCCTAAACCAGAAAAAAGACCATTGTCAAAGGGTTCTGGGAAATCTGGAGAACCTGAACGAAGAAAAAAACAACAAGGGTGGGATCTGTGTTCCCCAATGCATCAAACGAGAAAAGGATTTTACAGTAAGTACAAAAATCTATTTTTCTCGTGAATAGCATTGGGGGACACAGACATCCCAAAGCTAGGTAAATGGTCCTGAGTTCCAGGATATTGATCTGAGTTCCAGGATATTAATCCCGCATCAACCACTGACCCTGGGCCGAGAGAGACCCGAAGACTGCCCCCCAACCTGTCAGGCTGGCATCTGTGGACATCATCTGCCAACGGAGGGGAAGGAAGGATCTGCCGAGGGAGACAGTTAGTGGGTTCAGCCACCAGAGCAAGTCCCGGAGGACCTAAGGGGACAGACTGCAACCATCCGGTTCAGAACACGCATGCATGCCCTGATGGGCAGAGGAGATGAGACACCTCTGACTGGAGAGCCACTACCTTGTCCTGAGGGAGGAAAACTCGTCCAAGGCGAGCGTCGAGGACCACGCCTAGGAATTCCATCCTCAGACTGGGAACCAGGGAGGACTTGGTGTGATTGACCAGCCAGCCGAACTAGGACAACACGGACAGGGTGATGTGGAGACTGGACAGTTTGTCCTCCCAGGAAGTAGCCTTCATGTCACAGTCCCTCAGGTGCCCGTGTGCTTTGTTTCTCTAAAAAACTCTTGACTGCTGAAAGAAATTATGACGTAGATAATAGGGATTTGCTGGCCATTAAGTTGGCTTTTGAAGAATGGCGCCATTGGTTGGAAGGAGCAATTCATTCTATTACGGTAATTACTGATCACAAAATCCTGGCTTCCCTTGAGTCTGCTAAACAACTGAATCCAAAGCAGGCCAGATGGTCGCTGTTTTTCACCAGATTTAACTTCATTGTCACCTACCGCCCTGGGATTAAGAACGTCAAGGCAGAGGCTTTGTCGCGCAGCTTTCCTGGAGGGGTGGTGATTCTAAAGCTCCTAGTCCTATTTTTTCTGAAGGGGTAGTCATATCTGCCCTATATCCTGATCTTTAGGCTAAGGTGTTAGAGGCCCAAGAGAACGCACCGAACTCTTGTCCTCCAGGGAAATTGTTTGTTCCTTCAGACTTGCGTCATAAGGTATTTGAGGAACATCACTGTACTGTCTTGGCTGGACACCCTGGGAGTAGACCCACTGTCGATCTCATTTCGCGCAGATTTTGGTGGCTGGGGCTGCGTAAGTGTGTTGAGGACTATGTGTCAGCCTGTTGTACCTGTGCTCGTGCTAAGATGACACATACTCAGCCTTCTGGATCTCTTCTTCCATTACCCATCCCGTCCAGACCTTGGACGCATTTGTCCATGGACTTTATCACAGATTTGCCGGGAATTCTTCGGGAAAAACTGTGATCCTGGTGGTAGATGATCGGTTTAGAAAAATGGCTTATTTTATAGCATTGCCGGCTCTACTTAATGCCAAGACTCTTGCACAGGTGTTTGTCGATAACATTGTGAAACTACTTGGCATTCCCTCTGATGTGCTGTCTGATTGGGGGGACTCAGTTTGTTTCCAGATTCTGGAAAGCGTTCTGTACTCGAATGGGAGTACAATTGTCCTTTTCTTCGGCTTTTCATCCTCAGTCGAACGGACAGACGGAGCGCACCAATCAGAATCTGAAGACTTACTGGAGATGTTATGTTTCAGAGAACCAGGAGGAGTGGTCTTCATTTTTGTCGTTAGCTGAGTTTGCCATTAATAACTGTAGACAGGAGTCCACTGAGAAGTCAACGTTTTTTGGGGCATATGGATTCCATCCACAGTTTGACACATTTTATGGTTCTCAAACTTCCGGTATTCCTAAGGAGGAAAGATTTTCCTCCTCTTTGTCTTCGATTTGGTGGAAAATTCTAAATAACCTGAAAAAGATGGGCAACAGGTATAAGCGTGTGGCTGACGGGAGACGTATGAATTGTCCGGACCTGAGAGTGGGTGATTTTGTGTGGCTGTCGACGAGAAACATTTAAGCTTAAGGTACCTTCTTGGAAGTTAGGCTCAAGATTTCTTTGTCCATATAAGATCACTGCCATTGTTAACCTCCTACAGCTATCAGCCTACAGCAGGGCATTGTGAGAGTTGTAGTTTTACAACAGCTGGAGGGCCGCAGGTTGAGCATGTCTGGTTTAGTGTGTGAGCAGAGGGTATAGCCCATCTGGGTGGAGCCAACACTTTTCTTTTCTAGTGGCAGCTGGGCATATACCCATGGTGCTGTGTCCCCCAATGCCATTCACGAGAAATAGAACATGTCCTATTATTATTATAGGATAGAACTGTTCTCTTAGGGGCTGGACTTCTGTTCTGCAAAATGCCAACACATATAGCCGTTATCCGTGTTTTGCGGGTCACGAAACGGCCTACGGTCGTGTGCATGTGCCCTTATTCACACAGTCAGTGCTTGGTCAGTGATTTCCATTAGTGATTGTGAGCCCAAACCAGGTGCAGATCTTTCCATTCTATCTTATCTCTACGTAGGCCCCAATCCCGGATTTGGCTACAATCACTGACTAAAACACTCAGGTGTGAATAAGGCTTTACTCAGTGGTGTCCTTCCAGTATCTTTTGCTTCAGTTTAGATTAACTATCCTGAGAGTACAGCCACTGTGGTTGGGATGCAGGTTACCGCAAAACTGTGCGTCCATGACCGATTAATGCGGTTCTCAATAGTTAGATAAGATGCTGCTGTGGCTTGTATGGTACTCGGACACATCCTAACCACAGCACGGCTCCTCCATGTGATCGTACACTGATCAAAATGATTCTAGTACAAAAGAGGAATGGAGGTGCTAGTTTATAGGGGAAAGGACGTGTTTCTTTTGACAACCAATCAGATCACTTTTCTTTTCTTTTTTTAGAGTGGTGCTAGAAAAATAAAAGCAGTGATATTTGGTTGCTAAATACAGCGCCTCCAGTTTAGCTTTCATTTAGCCTTTCATCTCATTTTCGCTCTATAAATGCTGACTATAATAGTACCGTCTCTCTTATTTTCCTTATCCTAACCTAAAATGAATTTAATTTATTTTCTTTGTTTTTTCCTAAAGTGTACACAGGAAACTAGTTTACCAAGAAGACTAGGGCAGCATGTCTTGAAGCTAAAAGGAGACTCCTCAAAAGCATCATTTTGTAACTGAAAAGAGAAATACTATCCGTCTTATGTACCTGTCTTAGTTCTTATTCATAGCATGTTCCTACAATCAGGCTTCAAGTTACACACGGGTATTTTAATTCTTTTATCTCAATATTTGTACATGTGCCTTTAATATGGAGTGTTTCCAGCCAAAAAAGTAAAAAAGGCCATATACATATCAGTCAGTATTTAGAACAGTTTGGTAATGGTTGTGCAGAGGTCAGCCATTTTTGAAACAGGAAGTGTAGCCATGTTGACAGGCGGCTTAATTGGCTACCAACTGATGTCAAGGGTAAGGCCTCCTGCACACGAACGTGTGCACCCCGTGGCCGTGCTGTGGCCCGCAAAGTGCGGGCTACAATGCACGAACACCGACCGTGGGGCAGACGCAGCGGCTCGCGGACCCATTCACTTTAATGTGTCCGCGATCCGGCCGTTCCGCAAAAAGATAGGACATGTTCTATTTTTTTGCGGACCCATTGAAATGAATGGGTCCGCATCCGTGATGCGGAATGCACACAGAATGGTGCCCGTGTATTGCGGATCAGCAAAAGCAGTCCACAATACGGCAACACGACACCTACGCCACAGGTATCAGTCTCCAAACAGCCTAGATGTGGGCGAGAACCATGGGCCTGCCTCAGTTCCGTTTCCTGCACTGAGAAGAGACAGCACAATATGGAAGCACTTCTCTCTTCTTGTTCTAGTGATTGCTGGGGGTCTGAGCACTCAGACCCCTAATGATGAAAACCTTTGACATGTCTTTGATATGACATATCAAAAGTTGGCTGAAAACTCAAGTGATCTTATAAACTGTTCTAACGTTAAAAATGTTAAGTCCCCCAATATGTTGTCAATATATTTACCTTAAAGGGATTATCCAGGTAGAGGTAATGATGAGCTATCCTCAGAATCAGCAGTTTCAGGGACCCGCTGCACTCCTCTGAGCTCTGGGGAGTGCAGCTGAATCCAGCCCTCCAGGCACAGCAGAGAATGTACTTGGTACTGCAGCTCAGCCCCATTCACTTCTATGGAGCTGCGCTGCAACTAGGCCATGTGGCTGATGTACAGTGATGTCACTGGCCTAGGAAGAGGCCACGGTGCTTACAGAGAGCCAAACCTCTTCTACCAGCTGATCAGCGGGGGTCCCAGGTGTCGAACCCCCGCTGATCTGATATTGGTGACCTATCCTGAGGATAGGTCATCAATATAATTTACTGGATAACCCCTATAAATTCCTCTCTGTTCCCCTGCTGCTGGTCCGCGCTGTCTATCAGTACTGTAGACGACATATAATAATTCATCATCAATACAACAAGCGGCAGGGTATCTGTAAGGTAGGTATTTGGGCCTACAAAAATACATTTAAAAATCTCAGACTGTATGTAAATACCTGAAACACCCATATCCCTGTTACATCAGGGGCCAGTCTTTTTTGAAAGATATATGGAAATACAGCCAAATTCCCCTCAAAAACTGATAATTTATGAAACACTGCACAATTAGGCCACCTAAGGGGAGCGGATGAACGGATTTATGTGCATTTCTGCAGCATATCCGGACCCAAAATCCGCAACGTCTAATTGCAGTTTTTGGTGCGGATTTGATGTGGTTTTGCTGCGGATCTCACCCATCCATGGAAAAGGGTGAAATCAGCAGATAAAACCACAAACGTAATTGATATGCTGTTTATTTTAAATCCGTGCAGCAGATCAATTTCTGCACAGAAAAAATCTGCAGAGTGTACAGGAGATTTGTGTAATCTAATACACTTGGCTGGTATGTAAAACGTTGCAGTTTTTTCTGCATGCGAGTCCATGTGGAAAAACCACACATATTCTGCAAAGTGTGCAGGTGGCCTTAAAGGTGTATTCCCATCTCATAAGTCAGGGGTGCCCAACCTGCGACCCTCCAGCTGTTGTAAAACTACAGTTTTGCAACAGCTGGAGAGCTGCAGGTTGGTGCATCCCTGTCATTAGTAATAGTGTATCCTAGTGGTGAGATGGGAGTACTGTACCAGCCGAATCAAAGATTTCTCCTGTGCAGCAAATGGTGTAAACATAAATAAAATTGCCACTTCAGTGGTGCCCAGATCCTCGCTGCGCTCTACTTCCTGCGACTGTCTTGGCAGGAAATGGCTGTAAATACCACCTGGCCACTCACCGGCTGAGCAGCAATCCAGGAGCAGTAAATGGAGGCCGGCAGCGTCAGGCTTTCTGCTCTTTTTTTCTACCATTTGCTGCACAGGTGAACGGTTTGATTGAACCAGAATACCCCTTTATTCTGGTACCCACACTGGCTGCGCCATGTCACCCTTGGAAGTGAACGTATATTCTTTTTAGGATGTGACACACTGTGTTTTCAGGTTTGGACTGGAGTCGGATGTTAACATTTTAAAGCAGAATTGTTTTTTGCATTTTTGCCTCGTTGACTTCATTATAACATGTTTTAAGCTACTTTCACATCAGCGTTTTTTACTCAGGTTTTGAGATCCAGCACTCCAAACTTGAATAAAACGCCTCCAGATTAATCCGTTTTGTCCAGATCCGGCTGTATTAAACAGAAACTGAACAAACCGGATCCGGCATGAAAATCATTGTAAGTCAATGAGCAGTGATAGCCAGTTTGCTGTGTTCGCCCGTGAACACATGCGGGCTGCCATCTTAAATCACAAGTCATAGGTAAGTCCTTACCTGTGCCTGCGCCGCGAGCCGGTCTGAAACAAATGCGGTCACCGGGAGCAGGCAGTTCCCAGAACAGCCCGATGAAGCCCCCCAGTTGCTGTTCTCGGAACTGCCTGCTTCCGGTGACCGCATTTGTTTCAGACCGGCTCGCGCACATGCACAGGTAAGGACTTACTTGTGCATCGCCGGACTTGTGATTTAAGATGGCAGCCCGCATGTGTTTGCGGGCAAACTGGCCATCACTGTCAATGAGTGCCGGATACATTTTTTATTTATTTTTTGTTACCAAAAAAAACTGATCTGGCACCATTGACTTACATGTCGAATCTGGTTTGTTCAGTTTCGTAGACCGGACACAAAACCGCAGCTTGCAGCGGTTTTGTGTATGGTGAAAACCGGGACAGAATGAATACTGACCTGGTTTGTTCCGTTTTGTCCCCATTGACAATGAATGGGGACAAAACGGAAGAGTTTTGTCCCGGTTTTGAGATCCTCTGCTGAATCTCAAAACTGGAATGTAAAACCCTGATGTGAAAGCTTTAATCTGTTTTATATGTTTTTTTTCTTTGTTACTGTTAAAAAATGTCACGTTTTAATAAATAAAGATTTAGAAAAAAGTATGTGTTGTATCTATGAAGCTGCACAAAGCCTTTCTCCACCCGGAGCAAAAACACACAGTGAAATGTCCGTTTCTTTCTTCACCCCTTCCTATCGGCCATTATTTTTCAATCCAGCAGAGGAAATAAGACAAAAAAAACACGACTAACATACCCCCCTTTTCACGAATGGTGGCACGTCACCATCATTACTGATATACACTAATTATGGTCTGTGGCCCATTTTGAAAAACCTTTTTAAAATGAAGATCAATTTATATAGGAAAAAGTATGTGAAAGACAGGTGTTTAAGGCTACTTTCACACTTGCGTTCAGAGCGGATCCGTCTGGGGTCTGCCCAGACGGATCCGCTCATATAATGCAGACGATGGATCCGTTCAGAACAGATCCGTCTGCATTATATTGTAGAAAAAATTCTAAGTGTGAAAGTAGCTTCAGACGGATCCGTCCAGACTTTACATTGAAAGTCAATGGGGGACGGATCCGTTTGAAAATTGAGTCATATTGTGTCAAATTCAAACGGATCCGCCCCCATTGATTTACATTGTAAGTCTGGACGGATCCGTTTGCCTCCGCACGACCAGGCGGACAACCGAACGCTGCAAGCAGCGTTCAGGTGTCCGCCTGCTGAGCGGAGCCCAAACGCTGCCAGACTGATGCATTCTGAGTGTATCCGCATCCATTCAGAATGCATTAGGGCTGGACGGATGCATTAAAGGCCGCTTGTGAGTGCCTTTAAACGGAACTCACAAGCAGAGCCCCGAACGCTAATGTGAAAGTAGCCTTACCTCTTCAAGACCAAGCCAGTTTTCACCATAAGGGCCAATCCACATTTTTCACTTTGTGGTAATAAGTTTTAGAACGCTTTTACTTATCCAAGCCATTTTGCAATTGTTTTCTCTTAACATTTACCATATGTGTACTTTATGTTGGCATCATTTTGTAAATGTCATGTTATTTTTAGGACGTTATAAGGCTGTATATTTTAGAAGAAATTTTTTATTTTATTTTTTAAGAAAAAACCTGCACTCTGCAAATCAGAGCCTGAAATCAGGCTTTAGCTGCTCCATGCCCCCAGTCTGTGCCCCCTGCCTGTGGCCCTGATGTGTCCTGCCTACACCATCTGTGCGCCCTGCCTCCAACTTTGCCGGCCATGGCTAAAAACTGTGTCCCCTGCCCTCATCTGCGTCCCTTGGTATGTCCCACTGCTGTATCTGATGGCGGCAGCTCTGTTCCTGAACCACCGCCATCAGCAGCATATGTAAGAAATAATACCTAGTCGGTCAGAAAATAGTAACTATACTGTTACTGGGGTACTCAGAAATATCAATAAACACCTTAGATTAATGAGTACAGCAAATCCCATTTAATTTTAAAATGTATATAGTCTTTATTAAACAATCAAAATATGAACATGATTACATCTTTATAACAATAGATAGATTGCAAAAGTAGTACCAAGCCATTATAGTAAAGATATCTAATAGCTAATGGGCCTATTTATTATGTGAGACTGTTCTCATGAAAGGGATCATCAAGGTTATATCACTGCAGAATGGTGGACTCAGTGAAACTATGTATCAGGGGTGCACTAGGAATATTATACTAGAGGCAGTCACCCATGTAACAATATAAAAACAAGACTATTACCAATCCTGAACCGTGGACATAATGCAGAGTAGTGGAGCTGAAGTCTAAAACTACTAACCGTATGATGAAGTGTTGAACCTATCAAGAGGGGTCAAGAAATAGGCGCTGGAGGGGTCAAGAAATATGCTGACACTCTCCTGTAACCCCTTAGATGCCGTGGTCAGCAGCATCCATGGGGTTAATAGAGGGAGGGGGCTCCCTCACTTAACCATCGGGCTGCCGCACTGCTATGGTAGCGGCCCGATGGTTGCCATGGCAACAAGACGTCTTGCAAAGGCGTCCAGTGATGCCATCTATCAGTGAAAAACTGATAGTATTATACTTTGCAATGCAAGAGCATTGCATAGTATAGTACAGCCATCAGCCCCACTGGATCTTCAAGATAAAAAAAAAGTGTGAAAGTAAAAAATAAAAATGTAACTTAAAACTTAATTACGTTTTCCTATATCCATTCATTTATAAGATAAGAGATAAAAAATTTAAATAAACTAGACATTAATTGTTATCGCCGTGTCCGTAAATGGCCTGATCTATAAAATGATCATGGTACTAATCCCGAGTGGTGAACGCTGTAAAAATATAAAAAAACAATGGCTGAATTGTCGTTTTTTTGTCTCACCTTAAATTTTTTTAATAAAAACTCATCAAAAAGTCATATGTATCCCAAAAATGATACCAATAAAAACTACAGACCAACCTGCAAGAAATAAGCCCTAAAAAAAAAAAAAGTTTAATGAAAAGCGATTTTATGATTTAAAAGTGGTAGAACATTAAAAAAAAATACTAATTTAATGTGGCGCCATAACTGTATCTACCCACAGAATAAAATTATGTTATCAAATATACCGCATGGAGAACCCCATAAAAATAAAAAACACTTGACAGAAATGCTATTTTTGCCTGCTTCACTTCCTAAAAAATTGAATAAAAAGTGCTCAAAAAGTCATACAGACCCCAGAATTGTACCAGTAAAAATGACAGCCCATCCTGCAAAAAAACAAGCTCTCACACAGCTACATTGACAGAAAAATTAAAAAAAGTTATGGCTTTTCAATTTGGTAATGATAAAAAAAAAAATGTTTTAATAAAAAGTGATTTTACACTGTTCTAGCCAGTAAACGGGTTATTGATTCCAGAGTTTTCCGTCAGTTCGTTTGATAAAGCCGTCAGTCCTTTCAAAGCCTTTGTGATGCTTCCGTCAGGGGCAGTGTTGTTCGGAATAAAGGTGTAGCAGGAACTTCCAATCATCTTGCAGATGCCTCCTTTTTTCCGCCAGGATCATGTCGAGGGCCAGTCGATTCTGTAACTCCATCACTGATGAAGAGCTCAGTTGTTCCTCTATTCCTTTCACCGCGTCTCGGGTATAATTCACGAATCTCTGTTGATTATAATACAAATAATTAATCCAAAGGCCGGGCAATTATATACATGTGTAATAATGTCGGGAGGACAAAATATATAGTCACTAAACCAAACAAACATTGGACACCTCCACACATAGGTATTTTACAAACTTGGTAATTTATTAAAGATATAAACAATATCTGCAACAGCAGACTGGTACACAGGACAAATATCTAAGCAAAATTTTTATTAAAGAATGATATCAAACATATGATGATGATGTATAGTCTTGTGTACACGCAGTCTTACCCTTAGGGCCTCGATGCACTTAGCTGGCTGATTCAAGAAGAAGGCATGACACTTTGCCATGGGCCGCAAAGGCCTAGAGAATAAGGCACTTATTCCAGAGACCAATTTCCTAGCACTTATCAAATGGAGAATCAAGAAAAGGGGAGGGAAGGTAGGGAGATCTCAAGGTTCAAAGGGTTCGGACGAGATTTAGAGAATGTGAAGAGAACAAAATGAATAAACGTGAGGAAAAAGTATCTTTAAAATAGAAGGGACATTACCAACCGTGAATTTATAGACTAAAATTTAGGAAAACACCCAAAATTATATGAACCAAAAATAAGTGTTCTATAGGAAGATCAAACGCCTGTTTGAAAAGTAAGGTTTTCAGTGCACATCTGATTGAGAGAAGACTAGTGGTTCCAAAATCTGGCCCCTTGAGCCGAAAAGGATCTACCTCGTCTGATCTTGTTAACTTGCGGGATATTAAAATTCGCAGAGTTACTAGACCTTGATGTCCTCAACGGGTGAATTTACGTCACAGGTACAGGGGTCCCACACCATGGAATACCCTATGCATGAAGCATCCAATCTTGAACATCACCCGTTGTTGGACGGGGAGCCAGTGCAAGGCATTAAGAGAGGGAGTGATAATGTATCATATAGAACAGCATAATTAAATAATGGAGTAAGCAGCAGATAAGAACAGACCGTAAAGGACTGATGGACCCAGGAAAATAATTCTAGTGATAATAATAATAAATAAGACTGCCAGCAAGAGGCAAAAAAAAAAAACGAGAATTAAATAAACCTGTTTCAAAGAAACTAGGTACAAGGATCCACAAGCTGGCAGCCAAAAGTAGACTGACAAAAAAGAATAAAAGTGTACTACCAGATGCTGCGCATCGGCCCCTCGGTCACACCCTGCCCAACGCTGTTTCGCCTGTAAAGGCTTCTTCTGGTTTCTAGCCTTGAATTAATCAGGAACTCCTCTATTGACTCATAGTGTGTGTATATATATATATATATATATATATATCAGGAAAAATGGCGGCACTGGTGCAAGATCAAACAAAGTGAGGGGGGAATAGGCTTCTTACCCCAATGTATAAATCCAGAAAAACAGGCGGCACACCAACGGATAAAAGAAAGTGAACCTTTATTGACCCAGGTGGTGCAACGTTTCGGCTCTACACTTGAGCCTTTTTCAAGCGCTTGAAAAAGGCTCAAGTGTAGAGCCAAAACATTGCACCACCTGGGTGAATAAAGGTTCACTTTCTTTTATCCGTTGGAGTGCCGCCCGTTTTTCTGGATATATATATATATATATATATATGAGAATCAAAAGATGTAGGGAGTGACCTCCTTAGCCATGACCGGACATTGGTTTTCTTACTGACTTGATCCCACTCAAGAGTCAAAAATAGAACAAATATCATCAGCACCTTAATCGGGGTACATTGGCCAATCCATTCCGTTCATATCCTGGGTCGGAGTTTCAGGTCTCCACACAACCACCAGATATCTGAATGTTAATAATCTTGGTGGACAAACCATTTGTCAGGGTAAGCATCAGAGTCACTACTTGTCTCATTTAGCTAGATGTTATAGGAACAATATCCTGGAGGGAAAACACCAATGTCTTTGCCTGTACCATTGCGATTAAAACAGGTATAATGTCCAGAGTATAGTGTTATACCGAAACCCATATGGTCTTTATCATTAACAATAGGATAAAGTAATTCTAATGTCCTGCAGCAGGAGGTGTCATTACTGGGAATAGTTTCAGTATACATCTTAAGGGTGCGCCTGAAACCCTCAGGATCGGTAACCTCATTCAAAGGGAAGGGTACCGTACCTTGCTTCTGGGAAAGAACCGTATAGCGGATCCACTCATTCCATACATTTGTATCTGAAAACCCTGTCTCTAAGGCCATTTTGTCAATCGTGGGTGAAGATGTAGGAGGTACAAATGCAATTACACTCTGATTCTTATGTATTAGTATTGCTCTAAATAGGGTATCTGGGGTTTGATCTGACTGCCTTTCCCCCTGTACAATATAGAATGAACATTAAGGCCCCTTTCACACAGGTGAGAATTCCGTGCGGGTTTTATACTGGGTATGCAGTTGTTACTCAGCCTAAGGCCCCTTTCACACGAGCGAGTTTTCTGCGTGGGCGCAATGCGTGACATGAACGCATAGCACCCGCACTTAATCCTGACCTATTCATTTCAATGTGTCGGTTTTTTTCACGCATCAGTTCTGCGTTGCATGTTCTATATTCTGTGTTCTTCACGCATGCCCTGGCCCCATATAAGTGAATGGGGCTTCAGTGAAAAACGCATTGCATCCGCAAGCAAGTGCGGATGCAATGCGTTTTTCACTGATGGTTGCTAAGAGATGTTGTTTGGAAACCTTCAGTTTTTTATCACGTACGTGAAAAACGCATCAAAACGCATTGCACCTGCACGGAAAAACCTGAACGCAATCGCAGACAAAACTGACTGAACTTGCTTGCAAAATGGTGCGAGTTTCACTGAACGCATCCGGAGCCAATCCGTATAGTTCGTATGAAAGAGGCCTAAGGCATGCAAAAACATTACGGCCCTTGCAGTCATTCCGGCACTTGAGGTTCTGGTACTTTTTTGCAGTGAGATGTGTGGACCCAATTAGGCTTTTCTTCCAACTTGACAGCAGTGGCGGTGGTTAACAGTACTTGATGTGGAACCTCAAACCGTGGTTCTAGGACCTTCCACACGTGTCGTTTCACCACTACCCAATCTCCTGGTTCTGGAGAGTAAGTTGCCTCTATCTATACTGTCTGGATCTGGAAGAGAAGCAAAAACTTGGGAATACACATTAGACAGTCCGTTTGTAAGACAGATAACGTACTTTGAAAGACTATTATGCTGCATCTGGAGTTGTTGTGGAAAATAGAGTCCTAATCTAGGTGCATTCCCAAAGAGTACTTCATATGGACTTAGGCCTGTCTTCCGGTTAGGGGTATACCGGATGGAGAAGAGTGCCAAGGGTAGACACTCTGTTCATGGCTTATTAAGTTCAGCCATAGCCTTCTGTATTTTTGATTTAATTGTGCCGTTAAGTCGCTCTACTCTACCGCTGCTTTGTGGGTGATATGCAGTATGGAAGGCTTGTTCAATACCTAGGGCTCCCAAAATTTCCTGCATGATCTCCCCTGTAAAGTGAGAACCTCGGTCGCTCTCAATTGTCTCTGGGATCCCATACAGGCAAGCTATCTCATTCCTGTGTTTTGTGCAGTGGCTTTGGCCACAGGATAGGCTTCTGCCCACCCTGAAAACAGATCTACACATACTAAGACATATTCTAGGGTCCCAACTTTGGGTAGTTGGATGTATTTATTTGCAGTCTTTGGAAGGGGAAATCAAGCCTGGAAGTGTGCCTCAAAGGTGTTTTTACCGTCCTTCCTATGTTGTGATGGGCACAAATCATGCAAGCCTGAGTGAATTTGGTTGCAGCTACACTGAATCCTGGAGCATACCAATGATCATGAACTAGAGCAGTCATTGCAGTTTTGGACAGGTGAGTATTCCCATGAGTGGCCTGGGCTGTGACTGGGAACAAGGCACGGGGCAAACACAGCTTTCCTCTAAATTCCCATGTTTCTTTTGGGGTCATCACAGCTCCTTTCTCTATCCATACTGCCTTTTCCTCTTTGGTTGCTTGAGACTGTAAGGTTTTGAATGTTTCATAGCTAACTGGCAGGGAGATTTGCTGTTGTACTGCTGCTATCCCTACAGGATCATTTCTAGGTTCTGTGTAGCAGCTTTTTCTGCCAGATCAGCTCAATTATTTCCTCGAGTTTCAAGTTTTTTTTCCTGATGAATGGCCTTTAATTTTCATAATAGCCACCCTCGTTGGCAACAGCAGAGCATCCATTAGGGATTTCACCCCTTTGCCATGTTTAATTAGCTTGCCATTTGCTGTAAGGAAATCTCTAGCCTTCCAAATTGGACCATAATCATGGGTGATCCCAAAAGCATACCGTATAGATGTTTGCAGTTTTTCCCTCCGCATACCTGCAGGCTTCTTTCAAAGCTTTAAGTTTAGCTTCCTTTACAGACATGTGAGAGGGGAGTGATTCAGCTTTGATCGTATCGTGCGGAGTGAGAACTGCATATCCAGTATAAAACTTCCCCTGGACACCATACCGCGATCCATCCACAAAGAGCTCTAAATCTGGGTTTTCTAAGGGAGTATCTACCACGTGATCAAACCCTGCTGTCTCTTGGGACATTAATTGGCGACAGTCGTGTTCATCTTCCGGGTGAGGAAGATACTCAGCTAGATGACTCATACTACTACTGCCTCCCCCCTCCAGAGGCAGCAGAGTAGCTGGATTCAAAGTTGTGCACCTTTTGATGGTGACATTTGGTGGCATAAGTAGTGCACATTGTAGTCTAAGGTGTCTGGCGGTGGACAGGTATTTTGGTTGTACTTGTGTGAGAATGGCCAAGATATCATGAGGGACAAAAACAGTGATTGGATAATTGAGCACAATCTCTGAGCTTTTGTCAAGCATCAGTTGGAAGGCCACTACTGCATTTACACGAGATGGCGCTCTCCTAGCCACTGGATTAAGTCTGGCAGAGTAATACGCCACTGGACGCTGTTGGCCAGCCCTGCCTTGGGTGAGAACAGGGGAAGCGTGGCCAAGACATTCAGTGCAATAAAGTCTGAAATCTTTATTGTAGTCTGTCAGACCCAATGCTGGTGTGGAACTGATGACTAGTTTTAATGCATGAAAGTTCTCCACGGCTGTATCTGTCAATGAAAAAGGAAGAGAGGTGAGACAATCATCTAAGGGATGCATAAGAGCAGAAGCATTCCTGATCCAAGGCCTACAGTGTAAGACTAGACCCAAATAAATTCTCAGAGCCCCCACAGTAGTAGGCAGAGGAATTTGCTGGATTGCAGTTATATGGTCTGGGGTGAGATGTCTAATCCCAGTAGATATACAGTGCCCTAGAAAGGTGACCGTGGTACAACAAAATTGAAGCTTCTTGCGGGAAGCTTTACAGCCATTTGCAGGCAGAAAGGTGAGAAGAGAAACCGAGGCTTGTTTACACACCTCCTCTCCTGGGAAGCAAAGAAGTAAGCCATCTATATATTGAAGTAAGACAACTCCTTCAGATGGAATGGGCCAATCTGCTAAAATCTGGGCTAAGGCAGTACTGTACATACTGGGGGAATCATGTGCACCTTGTGGTAAGACCATCCAGGTGTATTGCTTCCTGTCATGAGTGAAAGCAAAAAGATATCTGCAATCCGCATGTAATGGAACTGAGAAAAATGCATTTGCAAGATCCACCACAGGGAAATGGGTAGCACTATGGGGAATCAATGTATGTGGGTTTGGTACCAGAGGGTAGGGGTGGGCGGTATAGGCGATATGCATTTGTGCCACGATATGGATTTTGTGCATATCACCTATATCGCCGGACTGCGATATGACCACGGAGCGGCAGTTCTGATCGGAGTCCCAGCAGTGTAATGCTGGGGCTCTGATCGGTTACCATGTGTCACCACCAGACAACTGAGAAGCTCTGACAGACGTCCTTCAGAACCTCCTCCTTGAGGTTCCTTTTGTTTTGCTTTCCTTTTCTCATCTCGTTAGCCTCTCTCAGCTGTCATGTAGTTGCACTGATTGCATCCCTTTAAATCCCTTCCCATACTGCATCACTTTGCGGTTTATACAACTTCCTGGAGTGTATGCATGCTGGATGCTACTACTGAGTCTTCTACAGATAAGTTTTGTTCATTCATTTGTGTTTTCCTGTTTGCTGGATCCCAGGTGACCCTGACTCCCTCCGTATCAAGTGTGGGGAGCCGATGGTCGTGTCCCCTCACTATTATAGGGTGTTCAGGTGTTATACAGTCGAGGTACGAGCATATGCGATCATCTACCATTGAGATTTTTGCATAGGCTGAGCAGTTAGGGAGAGAGCCAGGTCTGTTGCAGGGCTCTCCCTTTTGTTCCTTAGTTTTGGATCCAGTCAGTCGGATCTTCATTTTGTCTCTTCTAGTTTTCTTTACACCTTCCGTGACACCATGGCAGCCAGGAGTCACGCTACTGAAGTCCTGGCTGCCATGGTATATCGGTGAGCAGCATTATACTCGCGTGCGCCGTGGCCGCCGGGCGCTCCTTCTTCTCATAGGTCTGTGCGGCGCATTGCTAATGCTATAAGCATTAGCAATGCGCCACACAGACAGAAGAAGGAGCGCCCGGCGGCCACGGCGCATGTGAGTATAATGTTGCTCACTGATATACCATGGCAGCCAGGACTTCAGTAGCATCCTGGCTGCCATGGTAACCGATCAGAGCCCCAGCATTACACTGCTGGGACTCTGATCAGAACTGCTGCTGCCACCAATGATGTAGGGGGGAAGGGGGCCCCTGCCACCAATGATCAATACTGGGGGGTGGGGGTGCACTGCCCACTGCCACCAATAATGGGGGGAGGAGGGTGACCCTGTGGCCCCTGCCAACAATGATTAATACTGGGGAGGGGGGGGGAGGTGGGTTTGAGTTACCAGAGGGGACTGATAAGCGGGAGAGGCTGGGGGGCACATCAGAGGCTGGAGGGCGGATCAGAGGCTGGGGGGCACATGAGAAGCTGGCTGCCATGGTCAGCTCCCTGCTGTTGTGTGCACAAAGCACAGGGCAGCAGGGAGAGTGTAAAGTCCTATTCACCCTAATAGATTATCTTAACAGCCCTAAGATAATGTACCATTCTATACTGCACTGGCTGACCTTTTTCCCCCCCTTTTTCTTAATGGGGTACAAGGGAGCGTTACATGGAGAGATGATTTCAATTAGTACCCCATTATCAACTAAATCACGTACTATTTTGATGATGGCATCCGTTTGTTGTATACTGAAGGGATACTGCGCCTTTCAAGGTTTAAGTTCTATCATCATTGGAGGGACAGATAAACGGGCAACATCTGTGGGTCCGGAGGCCTACAGATGTGCAGGTACTTGTTGCAGCAGAAGGGTCACGCCCTCTTCAGAGAGTGTAGACACGTACATGTGGAATGGATTATAATCACAGGCTGCCAAGAGACATATATCCTCTTCGCCTAGTTTACCTTGTAAATTCACGGTACAATCAGGAAGATATGTTATCTGCGCATATATTCCCTGCAACAAATCTGCTCCTAGCAAATTAACAGGGGCGGTGTCACTGACTAAGAGACGACTTAGCATTTGTTGGTTTGGGGCAAATGCAATTTGTATTGGCTTAGTGAGAGGAGTAGGAACCTTATTACCATCTACCCCTACACATGGAATACTATCCTCAGACATGAGGGATCTTTTTACATGTTTGCTGCGGATAACTGTTTTGGCTGCTCCAGTGTCAATCAAACAAACAAAATGGAGGGCTGTATAGTTCTCCATTCAGGCCTAGCCGATACCAGACCCTTGCGAATGCTTTCCCTAAGACCATCCACAACAGCTGCACTCAAAATTCCCATGCATATCTGAGGTGTACTCAAAGCCCAAATCCACCCATCTTTGCTGGAGTCTAGTGTAAAATTTCTCCACACTCTCATTTCTAGCTTGATGCATATCAGACAATGTAACAGACTGATCACCTAATAGTTTTCTCCCCCATTCCGTGAGCTTCACTATGTATTGCTCACCGGACAACAAAGGCTATAATCTGAGAAAAGGAATCACCAGCTTTACACTGGACTAAATCTTCCAAATCCCGCCAACAACATGAGAAAGCTTTCCGTAGCTTCGCTAACTCCCTACAGGACGGCATGGGTAAGTCCTCTGGATTAGGGATTCTACTCATCAAGGCCAGCATCTCACTAGGGGACTAAGGGCGACACACAGGCTCATCAGGGCCGTCATTTGGACCCCTGAGAGGAGCAGCTTCAGAGGTTAGGTGCCTGGGCGTACGATAGGGTAGATTTGGCCGTGGTGGATTTGGCGTAGATGATATGACAGGGGAAACTGGGTGCAGCAGATTTCGTATATCAAACAATGATGTTGGAAACCCCACATTTTCTTGTGATTGAAATCCACTCAAATCTGAGAGTGGACTTAAAGTGGGTGCATCCCTAGATTGAGTAGATTGGTCTGGGACATTTCCAGAAGGCATCATAGGGGCAGGCATAATTCTAACTGGTAGGACATACAATTGGGAAGGGTTATTTGCAGACATCACTGGGTATAATCCAATACCTGGACCCTATGATAGGAATCTACAGACAACACATATGTTGCTAGTTTCAGCATTTTTGTGCCTGCACCTCCATTCCCATCCCCCATAAGGAGGGGGTTGGTTTCCTGAGGAGGGAGTTTCAGGGGATGGGGAAGGGATGGAAGGAACAAAAAGCAGAGAGGGATGTGTTCCTGTTGAATAGGAGCACATTTCAGAACATTGTGCAGAGGAGGCGCTGACAGAAGGAGCAAAAGGAGTTTTTGTGGAACTACAAGACCCAGCATTATTATTGGAGGTTACAGCAGATGTGGTGGGGGAAGGGCTGCCACATTGCAGACTGTCCTGTTCTTTTTTCGCTACCACATCCAAATCCTCCATTTTACAATACCTATATTGTCCATTCTTCTCAACTTCTTTCAACTTTCCATCAGTCACATAAGTGGACAACTTCTATCATAACTCTGCTTGCACCAGCCTATTATTATCTCTCAGCCAACATGTTTTTTCCTGCAATATGTTTTTCCATAAATTTTCATTCAATCTACCAGTTTCAGGCATACCAATTGCGCGCATGAACAATGTTAACTTATTTACTGAAACATTTCCTTCTCTTTCTCTCAACTGACCTGCTGCTAACATCTCCTCACTATATCCTGTAACATTAAAGTTACCCATTTTATATGTTAATTCTAGATTCTTCCTAGTCAGGGAAACCCCAACATTTTTTTAACTAGATTCTTCCTAAACACGAAATCACAATTTTTTTAACCTAGATTCTTCCTAATTGGGAATTCACGAAAAAAAAAAAAAAAAACAACAGAAAAAAAAATTCTAATTAAAAGTCATCCAAATTGGGGAACTCAAAACTATATAATCTAGATTCTTCCGAATAGGGGAACTCGATCCTTTCTTTTTCCAAAAACTCTAGTCAGAGTCTGGCTGGGATCCAATTCTACGTCACAGGATATGCAACTGTCTATCAGCTGTCTAACAACTTCCACTTAGTTCCAGTATGTCCTACCAGACAAAGAAGGAATATTTAAACGGGTTCTTTCGTTCTAAAGGACAGATCAGCTATAATTTAAACCCTTCTATGGCGATAACACCAATTCAACGCTTGAGAATCTACTTGGGCAAAAGACTCTGAGGTTCTGTAAGAATTAAAGCTTTTTACCTTTGCTGCAGCTGGTGACCTCATCTGATGGTTTTGCCAAGTCCTCTCCTGGCGTTTGAATCGGAAATTACGCAAGCTGTCTGTCCCTGTTCGGGCGCTAATTTTGTTATCGCAATTTATGCGATTCCCTTCTTCTTTGTGTGGCGCCAAATTAATTAGGATTATAAGTATGAGCTTATACAGCTTTCTCAATGAGACCAATACAGGCTGGTATCATGGAAAATATGCCATCCTTTATTCAAGTCACATGCACTTATATAGGCAATATGAGCTAGACAAAAAGGGTGGTCCTAAATAAAAGTTTATTTGCTCTGTGACAAAAAGGGAGTAGCTTGCCAGATTTATTCCTGAGTTTCATTGGCACATTTGAAAATAGCAACCTAAGGGTCCATTCACACGTCCGTTGTTTCTTTCCTGATCTGATACGTTTTTTGCACAATGTCAGATTTTTTTTCAGGACCCATTGAAAATGAATGGGTACAGATCTGGCCCAGATCTGTTCCGCAAAAAACGGAACAGATCAGGAAAGAAACAACGGACGTGTGAATGGACCCTAACTCCCCCACCCTTTCCCCAATAACCTTAAGGCTACATGCACACTTCAGAACTGAATTGGTCCTTGAAAAAGCCGGTTTTTAAAATTTTATAGAAAATTTGAGATTTCCAAGCCTTCTAAAGTCCTAAAAAATAAAATGTAATTTTCAAAAAATGCCAACATAAAGTAGACATATAGGGAATCTTAAGTAAAAACTTTATTAAAATTGGTGAGGGGGGTTAAGGACTGGTCCAATTTTTTTTTTTTCTCCCAGTCTTCAAAGAGCCATAACTTTTTACATTTTCCTTTCATCTAAGGTTACTTTCACACTAGCGTTTTTTGTGGATCTGTCATGGACGGTTACAATAATACAACTGCATGTATCTGTCATGAACGGATGCGGTTGTATTATGTCTTATATAGCTATGACGTCATGAACACCATTGAAAGTCAATGGGGTACGGATCCTTTTTCTATAGTATTTGAAGAAGATGGGTCGGCACTGCGGTTTGCACGTGGTGCACGCGTCCAGGGAAGGCAACCTACTAGTATATAGCGAAGGAGGACCGGCACTCGCTTTCTTGATGATATGAAGAGACGTTTATTCAAGGCATAATAGCATCATCAATGACTAGTTTTGGCTCAAGCCTGAGCCTTTTTAAAACTGCAGTACTCCATTAGTGAGCAAGACAGGATTTAAACACATACACTCCGCCCAGTGAGGTCATCACTGACACATTCCCTTACATTTTTAGTGAGGCATAGTGACCAAAAAGTCACCATGCAGGAAAAATATAAAATTTTTAGAGATATATATTTAGATTTTAATAAAGCAGACATTTTTATATGTATAAGTAAAATGGGTGATTCGAATGTAATATTTAAAAAACTTTTTTTTACTTGAATATGTGATCTTCCAATGGCATATGCTTTTATTCACACATCAGTGTTTGAGAGCCAAAACCAGGATTGGAACCTCCACAAACATAAGATGTAATGGAAAGATCTGCACCTAGCTGACCAAAACTGACTGTGTGAATAAGGCCTCATGCACACGGCCATAGCAGTTTTTGTGGTGCGCAAATTGGAGATCTAAAAAACATAGATACCGGCCATGCACGGTGCATCCTGCTATCTATATAACATTCCTATCCTTGTCTGCAAAACGGCCAAAAGGACATGTTCTATTTTTTCTTCGGGGCTGCGGAATGGACATATGGATGTGAAAAGCACACAGTGTGCTGTCTGCATCTTTTGTGGCCCCGTTGAAATTAAAGGGCCAAAACCATGGTCACATGCATGAGCCCGAGGACGTTATTCTGTTGAACAGAGACCAGATGAGCCCCCTCCTACTGCTTGGATGCCACAGTTGCTATTGATGCATCATCTGAGGACTGATCCTGGTCATTGTGGCTTTGTGTCGTCTGTATTACACAGCCGTCACCCGCCACATACAGAGCAGGATCAGCTTGTAAACCCACCTCATATTTCCCCTGCACACAAATGCCGTACACGTGCAGTATTTTGCGTTAACGGGGTTATTCTGGAATAATGACTTATGCTCAGGATAGGTCATCATTATCACTTCAGTGTGGGTCTCAGTCCCGGCATCCTCACCGATCAGTTGTATTAGGGAACCGCTGAGCTCATCAGTGCTTTGGTGAAAGAGGTAGGCTCCCAGCAGTTTTCCAAGGATATCACCATACATCACATAGTGGCAGTGCTTGGTATTGCAGCCCAGCCCCATTTACTTGCATGGGGCTAAGCAACTTGGCCATGTGACTGGTGTATGGTGATGTCACTATCCTAGGATATTGCAGATCTGATATTGATGACCTATCTGAGGATAAGGGCTCATGCACATGACCGTATGTATTTTGTGGTCCGCAAAAAAACGGATCTGCAAAATATAAGTATGACGTCCGTGTGCATTCTGTATTTTGCAGAACGGAACATCTGGCCCCTAATAGAACAGTACTATCCTTGTCCGTAATGCGGACAATAATAGGACATGTTCGATGATTTTGCGGAACTGACATACGGAAACGGAATGCTCACGGAGTAACTTGAGTTTTTTTTACGGACCCATTGAAATGAATGGTTCCGCATGCGGTCTGCAAAAAACCCAGAATGGACGTAGAAAGAAAATATGGTCGTCTGCATGAGCCCTAAGTCATAAATATATTTTCCTGAACAACCCCTTTAAAGGGGTGGTTTGACATCAAAAAAATAAAATAAAAAAATGAGCAGCTGACTGAAAAGCATCCTGCTGTTTCAGGTGTATACAATGACCTTCCATATCTACTCACGTGACCCCTGCCAGCCAATAAATAGCCTCTGTGGTGGTGTGTACAGGTTCTAGGACCAGAATCGGGATCAGTCATTATAGACCCAATTGACTATAATGGAGTCCGTCGGTTGTCTGTCATGGAGCCCAGCATTTTCCTACCGATTAGGCCTCATGCACACGAACATATATTCTTTCCGTGTCCGTTCCGTTTTTTTTTTGTGGACCATATACAAAATTATTCATTTCAATGGGTCCACAAAAAAAAGGAAGTTACTCCGTTCGCATTCCGTTTGTCCGTTCCGCAAAAATAATAGAACATGTCCTATTATTGTCCGCATTACGGACAAGGATAGGACTATTCTATCAGGGGCCAGCTGTTCTGTTCCAAAAAATATGGAATGCACATGGACGTCATCCGTTTTTTTTTTGCGGACCGCAAAATACATATGGTTGTGTGCATTCACATGGACGTATGAACGGGTCCGCATCTATTATGCAATTTTGCGGAACGGATGTGGACCCATTCATTTCAATAGGGCCGGAAAAGATGCGGATAGCATATCATATGCAGTCTGCATCCATAGTTCCGTTCTGCGGCCCCGCAAAAAATATATAGCATGTCCTATTCTTGTCCGCAATTGCAGACAAGAATAGGCATTTCTATCATAGTGCCAGCCATGTGCGGTCCGAAAAATGT